>NC_086100.1:108558197-108871206 GCF_963921235.1 Mobula hypostoma | reverse complement strand
TACAGTTAAGTCAATCATCAAGAAATAGAACGAATATGGTACAGCTGTAAATCTACCTTGAGCAGGCTGTCCTCAAAAACTGAGTGACCGTGCAAGAAGGGGACTAGTGAGAGAGGCCAACTAGAGACCTATGATAACTTTAGAGGAGTTACAAGCTTCAATGGCAGAGATGGGAGAGACTGCGCAGTTTTGTAGAAGTGAGGCAAAGAAGAAACCACTGTTGAAAAAACTCACATGAAATCTCAGGGTAGAGTTTGCCTGAGGACATGTGGGAGACTCTGAAGTCAGCTGGAAGAAGGTTCTATGGCTTGATGAAACCAAAATTGAACTTTTTGGCCATCAGACTAAATGCTAAGTTTGGCAAGAGCCAAACACTGCACATCATCAAAAACACATCATCCCTACCATGAAGCACGGTGGTGGCTGCATCATGTTGTGGGGATGCTTCACTGCATCAGGCCCTGGAAAGCTTGTAAAGGTAGAAGGTAAAATATAAGGAAATCCTGCAGGAAAACCTGATACAGTCTGCAAGAGAACTGCGACTTGGGAGATGATTTGTTTTCCAGCAAGACAATAACCCCAAGCATAAAGCCAAAGGCAAACAGGACAGCTTAAAAACAACAAAGTTAATGTCCTGGAGTGGCCAAGTCAGAGTCCGGACCTCAATCCAATAGAGAATTTGTGGCTGGACTTGAGAAGGACTGTTCAATCACGATCTCCATGCAATCTGACAGAGTTTGAGCAGTTTTGTAAAGAATGGCGAAAAATTGCAGAGTCCAGATGTGCAAGGCTGGTAGGGCTGATAGAGACCTATCCACACAGACTCAAGGCTGTAATTGCTGCCAAAGGTGCTTCTATTAAATACTGACTTGAAGAGGGTGAATACTTATTCAATCAATTATTTTGTGCTTTATATTTTAAATTAATTGAGATCACTTTGTAGCAATTTGTTTTCACATTGATATGAAAGAGACTTTTCTGTTGATCAGTGTAAAGCCAAATTAAATGCACTATTAATGCACTATGATTTAATGTTGTAAAACAATAAAACTTGAAAACTTCTGTGGGGGAGGGGAGGGTTGAATACTTTTTATAGGCATTGTTCCTGCCCATTGATCTTGTTGACCACTTGCCTTAAACAAAGGGAGAGAATTAAAACCTTCCACATGTGCTCTCTATACCCAGAATATTTGAAAGTGGACACCAGGCAGCCAACCAATAGGAAAAGCAGCTGCAGTTTCTAAACTAACCAATCACAACAAAGTGACATTTGACAATCAGAATAAGGCATGCCCCCCACAGGAAACTCCACCCCTCGAAAGTTGCAAACATGATAACCCAACCCTCAGACTTGTATGACTCTTGTGAACTCCCTAAGTTATGCATAAAACTTAAGAGTACAATACCCAGTACTGAAAACCCAAGACACCCCCAGTACACTACAGTAGTCCACCAGCTTCCCTGGGCCCCAGAAGGCCACAAGCCCCACCCTGAAGTGTAATAGCCAATGAGCTGGTCTCCCCACTGAATCTTACACACTGACTCTGAGGTATAATCAACCAGGTGAGTGAAGTTACCTGACCCATCAGGAATGTAGGTGCAGCATTCTGGACCAATAACAGTACAGGTGCCACCTTCCTTTGTGAGCAGGTAATCGAAGATCAACCGAATCATTTCCTGGGGCAGTCTGGCCACACCATGCTGAGAAAGGCTATCATTGAAGATCTTCTTCCTTTGTAATAGCCCTCTAACGGACCAACACGGGCAAGGTGCTCATCAATGGCACTGGAGCAGTATATATATGGCACCACGTTTCAACCACACACCCTGTGGGAACCACGGGTAGTCATACGAACTACATATCCAGTAATTACCATTCAGCGTCCAGCAAGTGCCCAGCTTCACAACACCATTCGGCATAGACACAGCCATCCCAGCATACTGATCCTGCTCACACTTGTCATTCACCTTGCACCTTGTCATTCACCTTGTCATTCCTGCCTGTGGCCATCAAACTTTACAACTCTTCCCTTGGAGGGTCAGACACCCTGAGCCAATAGGCTGGTCCTGGACTTAATTCCTGGCATAATTTACATATTACTATTTAACTATTTATGGTTCTATTATTATTTATTATTTATAGTGCAACTGTAACAAAAACCAATTTCCCCCAGGATCAATAAAGTATGACTATGACTATGACTACCTTGTACCTGTACTCAATATACCACCTACACCAACACTCTGTCAGGTGTGGAAATCACTTTTCCAGTCAGGACCTTCCAATTAAACAAGTAGTACGCAGAGAAATACCAACCCCTAAAGCACTCACTCCACCAGGGCTACTTAAGGCTCAAGTCCCTTAAGGCTGTTACCATATCTGGGTTTAGATTGACTGGAATAGACAACCCCCTCCCAACTGTCCCAAACCAGAATGCCAAAACCCGAGATGCCAGATAATTTCTCCCAAAGTCTTTTTCCTATCAAGGGGATCAATATCCGTGGCATCCCTTCTGTGATGTAGTAAGGAGTCCTGATACAAATTCAGCAATCTGACCCACTGATTCCATGTACAAATTCAAATGACATCCCCAGGAATACATCACAGGATCTCCCAACACTTGTCAACATTCACCACTTTGCCATTCTGTAATGCAGGGAGGTACAAGTGCACTCACTCACTGGGTATTTAGAAAACACAAAAACAATGGAACAACTAGAATTGCTCCCCAAATGCTTAATTCCTTTTGAATTACAGGTGTCCCCTGCTTTTTGAACGTTCGCTTTACGAAACCTCACTGTGACGAAAGACCTACATTAGTACCCTGTTTTCGCTTTCAGAAGGTGTTTTCATTGTTAAGAAAAAAAATCAGCGCGCAATAAAAAATTCAGCGCATGAAAAAATCAGCACGCGATAAAAAATTCAGCGCATGAAAAAATCAGCACGCGATAAAAGGCAGCGCGTGCCCCAAGCAGTCGCTCTCCCTCGAATTCAGAACGGCATTGCTTTAACACGTGCCTGTGAGCAGCTGTTTGCAAGATGAGTTCTAAGGTATTGGAAAAGCCTGAAAGAGCTCGTAAGGGTGCTACACTTAGTGTAAAACTAGACATAATTAAGTGTTTTGATCGTGGTGAACGAAGTAAGGACAACGTGAGTTTGGCTTGTGGAAGTTGACGAACATGATGTTGAAGAAGTTTTGGCATCCCATGACTAAAAACTGACAGATGAGGAGCTGATGCAATTGGAAGAAAAAAGGATAACAATCGAAACTGAATGAGAAATGATAAAGTACGACTTTAATTTTAAAAGGGTACATCAGTTTAGGGCATATTTGCAAGAGGTTTGAGTGCTTACAAAGAACTGTATGATAGAAAAATGCGCGAGACTAAGCAGTCAAGCAAACCTTCCACATCAGCTGCAGCAGACGATGAACCTTGACCTTCGACAGGCGGGCAGAGATAGAAGATGAGCTGCCTGCCCTAATAGAAACAGACGACGAGATGACACCCCAGTGTCCCACCACCCCAACTCCCAGACCACGGACAGATACCGATTCGCGGAGAATGCAACGGTAGCCCAGAGGCACACAGCACATCTTTAAGAAAAAAGCCAAAATAAACAAGCTAATTAATTAGGTGCCGCCTGACATGAGGGGGAGGGGGAGATCCAAAATGATAGGAGAAGACAGGAGGGGGAGGGATGGAGCCAAGAGCTGGACAGTTGATTGGCAAAAGGGATACAAGAGGATCATGGGACAGGAGACCAATCACCTGTCCAGCTCTTGGCTCCATCCTTCCCCCTCCTGTCTTCTCCTATCATTTTGGATCTTCCCCTCCCCCTCCCACTTTCAAATCTCTTACTAGCTCTTCCTTCAGTTAGTCCTGAAGAAGGGTCTTGGCCCGAAATGTCAACTGTACCTCTTCCTAGAGATGCTGCCTGGCCTGCTGCATCCACCAGCAACTTTGATGTGTGTTGCTTGAATTTCCAGCATCTACAGAATTCCTCGTATTCTGTATATACATAACAGTTTTGACGTTCGAGATAAAGTTGTTTCTTTGGCATGACGTTGTCGAGTGTGCCTTTTTCAAGGTAGAAGTTACCACATACTTTTGGCGACAAGGTGAACTGGTTTTGTGGACGTGTCCGCACGTTTCGAATGGGAGCAGTAGCGCTGATAAGGGGCCTCACGTTTGGATGGCTATATTTGGGACTATTGTTGAATTTGTGGAGTTAACGGAGGACTGGCCGGAGTATGAGGAAAGGTTGGGACACATTTTCTGTGCTAATGGAATTACTGAGGAGGCTAAATAGCGTTCTATTCTCCTAAGTGTGTGTGGGGCAAAGACTTACAAGCGAATAAGGAATTCAGCCACACTGTGGAAACCAGGGGACATTCCGTATGATGAACTGGTCCAGCTCGTGAGGAACCACTACAATCTGAACCCTTCGGTGATAGTCCAATGGTGTAAGTTTCACAGCTGTTTCAGGAAGCCAGGTCAGTCTGTGGCCAATTTTGTGGCCGAGCTTCGGCAGTTGTCGGAGCATTGTGATTTCGGAGCGGTGTTGGAAGACATGCTCTGTGATCAATTGGTATGCGGTATTAATAATGACAGCATACAACATCGCCTGTTAGGGGAAACCCCACCGCTGACTTTCAAGAAAGCCTTAGAGATTGCCCAAGGCATGGAGATGGCTGCTAATAATGTCAAAGATATCCAGAAAGGACATATGGGGTCGCAGTCGGCGGCAGTGCACCAAGTCGGGAGGGAGACTGGTAAACAGGCAAAGCAGGTGGAATGTTTCCGGTGTGGAGGGACGCACTATGCAAATGATTGCAAATTCAAAGACACTGTCTGCCATGCTTGTAGCAAAAAGGGACACTTAGCTAAAAAGAGCAGAAGTTCAAAGGGTAAAGTTAAGCCTGGGCAGGGGAAGCTCAACAGGCTCAGGCAGCCACACACCATCGAGAAGAAGCAGATGAAGAGGCAGCGTGTGCCTACAACCTGTTTGCAGTGGAAACAGATGAGGAACCACCTGAACCATATTATGCCACAGTCACTGTCAGGGGAAAGGGCATTAAGTTTGAGATTGATTCAGGGGCTACTGCATCGGTCATTAGTGAGGAGACCTACAGAAGGACATGGGGGTCCAACCTGCCTCCCATTAGACCATCAAAGCTCAAACTTGGGACCTATACGGGGCAGCCCATACCTCATTTAGGGGTGTTACATGTGGACATTTTAGCCGGGGGTCAGAAGGCTGAAGCCAGGCTAGTGATAGCTAAGGGCAGGGGGCCCAGTCTTTTGGGTCGCGATTGGCTTCGCAAAACCTGGCTAAGCTGGCATGAAATTAAGTATGCGCACACGACGGATGACATTCTGCAGCGGTACAGCGACGTTTTCGGGGACGAGCTAGGAACACTGAAGGGCGTGATAGTGAAACTCCATGTTGACCCTGGGGCTACACCATGTTTTTTTAAACCCAGGTCGGTGCCCTATGCCATGAAAGGCAAAGTCGAGGAGGAGCTGGAACGTTTACAGAGGCTGGGCATTATTGAGCATGTTCAGTTTTCAAGGTGGGCAGCTCCCATTGTTACAGTTTTAAAGGCAGACAAAATGGTGAAGATATGTGGGGATTATAAGCTTACGGCGAATCAGGTCTCTAAACTGGAGGAGAACCCATTGCCACGGATGGATGACCTGTTTGCGACCCTGTCAGGGGGTAAGCTGTTCACAAAGCTGGACATGAGCCATGCCTACCAACAGCTGCTGCTCAACGAGGATTCAAAGGAGTACGTCACAATTAATACGCACAAAGGATTATTCAAGTACAATCGCCTGGTGTTTGGAGTGGCATCCAGCCCTACCATTTTCCAAAGGACAATGGACACTTTGCTGCAGGGGATTCTGCACATAGCGGTGTACCTTCATGATATTTTGATCACGGGGTCTACGGAGGTGGAGCATCTGGCTAATTTAGAACGGGTGCTGAAGAGGCTCTCAGACGCAGGGCTGAGGTTGAAACATGGAAAATGTGTGTTCCTGGCATCGAGTATGACTTGCCTGGGACATGAGATCACAGCTGAGGGGCTTTGCCCTGTGGAGGACAAAGTGAGAGCTATTAAGGAGGCCCCAAGCCCTAAGACCGTCACGGAACTCAGATCATTTTTTGGCATGGTGAATCATTATGGCAAGTTTCTTCCTGACCCCTCAAGGGGTTTGACTCCACTGTATAAGCTGCTTCACAATGACACTAAGTGGCAGTGGGGTGAAGAGCAGGAGAAAGATTTCAGGGAAGTGAAAGAACTCCTCCACTCAGCGAAGCTGCTTGTTCACTATGACCCAGACAAGGAGATCACCCTTGCATGTGATGCCTCGCCCTATGGAGTCAGGGCAGTTCTCTCTCATGTAATGGGGGACCGTTCAGAGAAGCCTATTGGTTTTGCTTCACGTACCCTGACAGCTGCTGAGAAGGGTTATTCACAGCTAGTCAAAGGAGGTCTGGCCATTGTTTTTGCGGTCAAACTCTTTCATCAGTACCTTTATGGACGCGTATTTACAATTTACGCGGACCATAAACCACTGATGAGCCTGTTCAGTGAGACTAGGTGCATCCCACCGCTCGCCTCAGCCAGGATACAGCGCTGGGCTCTTACATTGTCAGCCTACCTGTACACTATAGTGTACAGAGCAGGTGGGAATAGTGCAAATGCCAATGCACTGAGTCAATTACCTTTACCTGAGACACCTGTTACTACATATGTGCCTCCAGAGACTGTGTTTTCATTGGAGAGGCTGTCAGAGACACCTGTAAAGGCGACCCAGATCAAGCAGTGGACAGAGACGGACCCAGTCCTGTCCCAATCAATACTTTTCCTTTACAAGGTTGGCCCGGAGTTGTGGAAGGAGAGGAACTGAGGCCTTATGCCAAATGCAAGACAGAACTCAGTCTGCAGGATGGCTGCATTTTCTGGGGGGTGAGGGTCATCGTGCCTCCCCCTGGCCATTCACAGGTTGTGGAGGAAATTCATGAGACTCATCCAGGGGTGTCTCGAATGAAAAGCCTTGCGAGACCCTATTTCTGGTGGCCAAGAATCGATCAGGAGCTGGAGAACAAGGTAAGATTATGCACGCAATGTCAGACTAATCAGAATATGCCACAACCAGCTCCTTTGCACCCATGGGAGTGGCCAGACCACCCCTGGTCTAGGCTACATTCAGACTTTGCTGGCCGTTTTATGGGGCAGATGTTTCTTGTAATGGTAGATGCGCATTCTAAATGGGTCGAAGCTCACATCATGAGCAACATCACAGCCCCCTCAACCATAGACAAACTCAGGCAAGTGTTTGCAGTCCATGGGTTGCCTGACACTCTGGTCACTCTTAATGGCCCAACGTTCACCAGTGAGCTGTTCAGTGAGTTCATGCAGCAGAATGGCATTCATCACATTTGGATGGCCCCTCTCCATCCAGCCTCCAATGGTTTGGCTGAGCGGGCTGTTCAGACTGTGAAGGAAGACCTGAAGCGGATGACAGGGGACTCTCTTAGCATTTGGCTTTCATGTTTCCTGTTTAAATACCGCCTCACGCCACAGATTATGACTGCCCGCACTCCAGCAGAGATGCTGATGGGGCATAGCTCCAAGTCAAGATTGGACCTGCTGCACCCGGACATGAAGGCAAAATTGAGACAGACTACTGTGGAAGCATGTCCTGACAGACTGAATCTTTGACGGGACAGTTTTTTTGTGGTTCTTGTGAGATTGAATGTTGAATCTGTCGTGTTTTCCAGATGTTTTGTATTGGTAAACTGTTGCTGAGATACTAGTATAAGTTTTCAGGGCTACGCAAGTTAATAACACCACTGCTTTTTATTTCCTAGTTTTTACATGTGGGGAATGTTGGATAATAAAGGGGGAGAAGTGTTGTAATGTGAGCATTATTAGAAGTAAGTTAATACTAATTAGGATAATGTGGGGTTTACTTCCGTTCTTTTACTTCTGGTGTGCTTTGTATACAGAGTTCCTGCCATGCTGTATGGGTTCTGAAAGCCCCTGTATATACATAATGATTTTCACGTTCAAGATAAAGTTGTTTCTTTGGCATGAAGTTGTCGAGTGTGCCTTTTTCAAGGTAGAAGTTACCACAGGCAGAGCGCAACACATTCACAGAGTCTCTTAAAGGCAAAGTCCTCACATGCACACACAAAATCAAACCTCACCTCTCATTTCTCCACATTGACATCATTCACACTCTACCTGCAGGGAAGAGGGATGATGGTTGTATGAACCCCTCCCTACAACAACGAGGCACACGTGTACTAGCCCCTCCCCGATTCCCACTGTTGGTGAATTAGCTAAGATAGACTGGCAAATGACACTTAAAGGGTTGACGGTGGACATGCAATGGCAAGCATTTAAAGATCGCATGGATGAACTACAACAATTGTTCATCCCAGTTTGGCAAAAGAATAAACCAGGGAAGGTAGTGCACCTGTGGCTGACAAGGGAAATTAGGGATAGTGTCAATTCCAAAGAAGAAGCATACAAATTAGCCAGAAAAAGTGGCTCACCTGAGGACTGGGAGAAATTCAGAGTTCAGCAGAGGAGGACAAAGGGCTTAATTAGGAAAGGGAAAAAAGATTATGAGAGAAAACTGGCAGGGAACATAAAAACTGACTGTAAAAGCTTTTATAGATATGTGAAAAGAAAAAGATTGGTTAAGACAAATGTAGGTCCCCTACAGACAGAAACAGGTGAATTGATTATGGGGAGCAAGGACATGGCAGACCAATTGAATAATTACTTTGGTTCAGTCTTCACTAAGGAGGACATAAATAATCTTCCGGAAATAGTAGGGGACAGAGGGTCCAGTGAGATGGAGGAACTGAGCGAAATACATGTTAGTAGGGAAGTGGTGTTAGGTAAATTGAAGGGATTAAAGGCAGATAAATCCCCAGGGGCAGATGGTCTGCATCCCAGAGTGCTTAAGGAAGTAGCCCAAGAAATAGTGGATGTATTAGTGATAATTTTTCAAAACTCTTTAGATTCTGGACTAGTTCCTGAGGATTGGAGGGCGGCTAATGTCACCTCGCTTTTTAAAAAAGGAGGGAGAGAGAAACCGGGGAATTATAGACCGGTTAGCCTAACGTCGGTGGTGGGGAAACTGCTAGAGTCAGTTATCAAAGATGTGATAACAGCACATTTGGAAAGCAGTGAAATCATTGGACAAAGTCAGCATGGACTTGTGAAAGGAAAATCATGTCTGACGAATCTCATAGAATTTTTTGAGGATGTAACTAGTAGAGTGGATAGGGGAGAACCAGTGGATGTGGTATATTTGGATTTTCAAAAGGCTTTTGACAAGGTCCCACACAGGAGATTAGTGTGCAAACTTAAAGCACACGGTATTGGGGGTAAGGTATTGATGTGGATAGAGAATTAGTTGGCAGACAGGAAGCAAAGAGTGGGAATAAACGGGACCTTTTCAAAATGGCAGGCTGTGACTAGTGGGGTACCACAAGGCTCAGTGCTGGGACCCCAGTTGTTTACAATATATATTAATGACTTGGATGAGGGAATTAAATGCAGCACCTCCAAGTTTGCGGATGACACGAAGCTGGGCGGCAGTGTTAGCTGTGAGGAGGATGATAAGAGGATGCAGGGTGAATTGGAAAGGTTAGGTGAGTGGGCAAGTTCATGGCAGATGCAATCTAATGTGGATAAATGTGAAGTTATCCACTTTGGTGGCAAAAACAGGAAAACAGATTATTATCTGAATGGTGGCCGATTAGGAAGAGGGGAGGTGCAAGGAGACCTGGATGTCATTATACACCAATCATTGAAAGTGGGCATGCAGGTACAGCAGGCGGTAAAAAAGGCGAATGGTATGCTGGCATTTATAGCAAGAGGATTTGAGGACAGGAGCAGGGAGGTACTACTGCAGTTGTACAAGGCCTTGGTGAGACCACACCTGGAGTATTATGTGCAGTTTTGGTCCCCTAATCTGAGGAAAGACATCCTTGCCATAGAGGGAGTACAAAGAAGGTTCACCAGATTGATTCCTGGGATGGCAGGACTTTCATATGATGAAAGACTGGATGAACTAGGCTTATACTCGTTGGAATTTAGAAGATTGACGGGGGATTTGATTGAAACGTATAAAATCCTAAAGGGATTGGACAGGCTAGATGCAGGAAGATTGTTCCCGATGTTGGGGAAGTCCAGAATGAGGGGTCACAGTTTGAGGATAAAGGGGAAGCCTTTTAGGACCGAGATTAGGAAAAACTTCTTCACACAGAGAGTGGTGAATCTGTGGAATTCTCTGCCACAAGAAACAGTTGAGGCCAGTTCATTGGCTATATTTAAGAGGGAGTTAGATATGGTCCTTGTGGCTAAAGGGATCAGGGGGTATGGAGAGAAGGCAGGTACAGGGTTCTGAGTTGGATGATCAGCCATGATCATACTGAATGGCGGTGCAGGCTCAAAGGGCCGAATGGCCTACTCCTGCACCTATTTTCTATGTTTCTATGTCAGCCGATATCCTTTGCAGGGAACTTGGCATGGACTGCGAGGAATCTGGCAGAGGACAAAAAGAACCATTATCTGCAGAGAACAAGAAGACTGACCCTTCCTCCTCAACTGTCTCTCATTCAAGCTTCCCTGTACAGAACTTCCTCCACACTGCAGAGAGGGTAAGGGTGGGAACTCCATTTACCTGCTCCATCAAGACACCAGCTTTAAGCAATGCGAAACACATTTCTTTACAGGATATGCAGGACTCTCTGTCTGCTTAGCTAACTTCTGAATCTGGCTATGGGTACCCTTTTCTACTTATTCTCAACCTTGTAATAATTGAATCACTGTACTTATACAATGATCAACAGCTGGGGCTATTAAAGACTGCACTTCCCCTTTTATTGGAAAAACTGCCTCCACAACCATGTGTCCTACCATTCCAGAAGCTAATTCGATATTCTCTGGTGGGCCACAACTATCGTGGTATAATTCTGTAATAAGAACCCACTGGTGTAGAACTTTGGTACCCCTCTACTGTGCTCCATTCTGCTTAGAGTTTTAAATTCCATTCAGTTAGAGAATTATACTTAGTTTAACTGCTGCCTTTACTTGAGCCTATTGTGATGCATGATGCTCAAGGAGAGCAAGCAATGTTCTCAGGGCATTATTGACCGTGTGTTGGGAGGATAGGCGCACTAAAGAACCCATCTGTTAGAGAGGATGACTCCATTATCCCCTCATCCCGTCTCTTCAATAACTATGTCGTCAAAGACTCACCAGCACTTTATCTGTATCTATCCCTTAAACTCGCTAATTTCTTGGTGGAAAATTGTCTGGGCTCTGTTGATTTGAAGGTGTCCATTGTACCATCCCCCACGCATTCCTGAGCCTTCTCCCCCTCCCCCTCCTGAGAGGAAGAAGCCGCGGATCGATGCTTCCTACTGTAGGTGTGGGAATGCGCGATCACTGGCCTGGCCCGGGCTGTTTTGGACATGCAAGGGAGAGAGTGATCACTTTGAGCATTAAACTGAGGGGTCCACGCTACTCTCTATTCCTTATGCAGCCAGACATCCCCATTTCCCAGCCCCAACATAGGACATGGCCCTGCCTCATCATGGCCCAACCTTAACAGGATCTGGCTGCCAACCAGCTCGGCACAGCGTGGAAGTGCCATAGTTTCATTAGCTGACAAGCTAGTTCTGTATCTGCATCCTCTAACTTTGTAGCCCCACTCTGAGCTATCAATCAATAGTGATTTTCTCAGAATAATACAGCACAGACTGAGATCTTCCAATTCTTTCTCAAGACTCACTATTGTTTTATTTTGATATCTTACAATTGCTGCAAACAGCCAGAACGTGTCCCACTAGCTATCCTTTCTCCTGGGAAAACCCAATGATTTAAACATGGAAACAATGTGATGCCCCATTTCAACCTCAGTGAAATCTAACTGGTCTGACCAATCTGCTGGCATTCCATAACCCATCAATAAGTTAGCGAGACTTCCAAAGCCCTCACTATTATCTGTCCACCCTGGGACTCCACATCTCTCATACGGAGGGTCCACTCTTTCAAATAACTTTTTGAGGAGATGCATTTCTGCTCAAAAAACCAGACCCTGCTCACAGGGCCAAAATGTAATGTTTAATCAGGTTTGTGGATCCAGCAAATGAGACACAAAGCACTCTATATGAATAGGTATGCCAGTCATTTATTTATAGACAGTCAAAATTCGACCAAATATTCATGTTCGCCAAGTTACAGACACTACAAAGCTGAATATTCAACAAACACATTGTACATTCAGCACATGTAACTCAACAAACATACTTAGTTAAAAGTGTGCGCAGAGCATACCTACCCAATGGTCATGTCGACCACTTGCCTTAAACGAAGGGAGAGGGACAGAACCTCCCACATGTGCTCCCTATACACACAGCGTATTTGAAACTGGACGCCAGGCAGCAAACCATTAGGAAAAACAGCCGCAGTTTCTAAACTAACCCATCACAATGAAGCGACTTCTAACAATCAGAATAAGGCATGCCCCCACCCCCACTGGACAACTAGGCTCTGACTCAGCTAGATTCCGAAGGGAAACTAGAAAAAGAATCATCTCATTAAAAATATGTTGTTAACTATTTGAACATGTTAAATAATTGAAGGAAGTTGTTTGAGGTTTTGTGGTTAAGATGCCATACCCAATGAATCACATCATTTGTTATTAACCATGCTTTCCTATACTCCTCTTCATCATTTGATGTTGCCAATTTGGCTTTGTTGTTAGCTATGGATTAAAATCCTTCGTAACTAATACTTAATAATTAATATTATTAATACCTCTGCTGTCCCATTTCTGAGGCACTTGACAGACACGGTGATATCCTTTCAAGTGTTGGATGTTGTGGATTTGGGGAATGTTGTTGAAGAAATTTTGACAAGCTCCTGCATTGTATTTCCCATTTGGTATGGAGTGCATCCACAGTGCACTAGTGTTTCATACAGAGGGAAGCATTTTGATCAGGCCTCTGAGAGGACCACAGCCTTGTTGTGCTTTGGAGACTTGTGTTCCTCAATGATCCAGAGAGTTATGCTGGCTGGAGTCAGGACCTTATGCTTTGGTTCTTGGTCCATGCTAAGCAGGTTAAAGGGTAGAGGCTAGAATTAGGTTTGGGGTTTCAGCTCAGGGCTAAAAACCCCGACTGGTTAAACAAAATTGTTAAGGAAACAGCAGTGAAGAATTCTTCTATAACTGTGTGCGACAATATTCCTGAGTCTTCAAGCAGGAATTGTATAGTTGACAGTAATGAAAACTGGCATGATGAAGGAAGCCCTGAACACCACCTAGACCAAAACCAAAGATAACCAAGGACAGACGGAGATGGAGAACCTTCATTGGTTCTTTAAATGCCAGTGGCGTAACGGGCAGTAATCAAGTAAGTTTTGATCAAGGGGACAAATTTGCTGTGGATGGTGTTTCATTGTTTTTGAAGCTACATTCACCCTGCCAAGTGGAGAATATTGTGGAACACTCCTGGTTTGTGCCTTTCAGATGTAGAAAGGCATAAGAGAGTTGAGAAGTGTGTCTTTCTATGCAGGAAATTCAATTTCTGACCTTCTTGGGAAACTAGGCATCACTTTGCTGAATTAATTACATCTCTGGCCAGTCATGCCCATCAATTGTTATTGTGGGGAGAAACGGTGATGAGAATATTGCTGAATGTCAAAGGCAGATGGTTAGCACCTCTTGTTGGAGATGGTAACTTCCTGTCACTAGCATAGTATGAATATTACTTGTTATTTCTCAGACCAAGCCTGGGACTTGTTAAGATCTCATTGAAACTGAGTACAGCTTGCTTCATTGCTGGAGGAATGCTGAATGGAATTTGTAGCACAGCTTGTTCTGAGGCGTACATGTTCAGCATAATTATTATGATGTTGGCAAGTACTGCGTTGAGTTCTCCCAATCATCTCTTGTTGGTACTATGAGTGAATAAAAATAATTAAAGGTGCTTCTTGGATGGAGTGGACCTTGGGACGAAGTCAATGTGGCTAACTGACTTGATACATTTGACTGAAGATGATAATGAATTCTTCAGATACCTTTGGCACTTGTGTTCACTCTGTTGCCATCATGTAGGATGTGAATGTTCATTAGAGTCTTTACCTCCTATCAGCTTTTAGCCACAGTATTCATGATGGGATTTATTTTATTTATTCATTTTCTTGATCTGTTCATAGCTCGCAAGGCTAGAATACATTCATCATCACTATTATGTGCCATGTTGTATTGACGTAGGCAGATCATGGTCTCAAGACCAAGACAGTTCTTGCCAAACTTTTCTACAGAAGTGGTTTGCCATTGGCTTCTTTTGGGCAGTGTCTTTACAAGATGGGTGACCCCAACGATTATTAATGCTCTTCAGAGATTGTCTGCCTGGTGTTAGTGGTCACATAACGAGGACTTGTGATATACACCAGTTGTTCATATGACCATCCATCACCTACTCCCATGACTTCATATGGCCCTGATTGGGGGTGGGGGTAGGGCTGAGCAGAGGCTACATGTTGCCCAAGGGTGACCTGCAGGCCATCAGGAGGAAGGAGTGCCTTACGCCTACTTTTGTGGGGACATATCTCCATCCCGCACATCTACAAAATATATTAGCCTCTTTAAGTTGCCCATGAAAAGATGGTAATAAGCCACTTTCTTGAACCTTGCAGTACATTTGATGAAAGTTCACCCACAGAACAGTTGGTAGGGAGTCATGGGATTTAGATGTAGTAAGGATGAAGGGCCAGTGATATACTTCCATATGAGAATAGGATGTAACTCAATGACCTGCAAGGTCATGGGATTCCCATGTGCCTATACCCTTGACCTTCATTGTAGAGGTTGCAGGTTTGGAAGGTGCTGTCCTAGGAGACTATGTAGGCACAATCTGTAGATTGTGCATACTGGAGACGGTGACTGTTCAGAGATGGAGGGAATCAATGCTGAGGATAGTGGATGGGGTAACAATCAACTGAGCTGTTTGACCAGAGTGTTTTTAAGTTTCTAATGAGGATCTGGCGCTGTGCTCACCTCAGTAAGTATAATGTATTTTATCACACTTCCAAATTGTACCTTGTACCAGAACATGGAACTGCTTTGAATTGTCAGGAACTGAGCCACTTGCTCAATTCTTATGGCTAGTTCGGTTGAAGAACTATGACAACAGATCTTGATGATGGAGAACTAATTGGTGGCAATACGTTTGAATATCAAGTATTGGTGGCTAGTCTCTGTCTTGTAAGACCAATTGTTATCTGTCATTTTTAATGGCACATTATTGTCAGCTGCCTAGGTCTTGCTGCATGCTTTATTCGCTGCTGATTGTGGAATGCAACTGGTTATTATGAAGTTGTAAGGAGTTTATTCTTTTATGTTACTGTGAAGGCGAACAATATGGCTTCTTTGTTATGTTATAATTGAAGTGGCTTTTCTGTAATAATAACTGCGATGTAAGGAGTTCTCACTCTCTCTGCTTCTTTGGGTTATATTGTTGATAAGAGAAGGAATGAACCAATTGGGATAGATGTTATTCCTTCTTGTGTGTCTGTAAGTTATTGTTTTTGTGGGCTTTGGGGCAGAAGGCGATGGGGACAGAGAAAGGAGACGCGATGCTGTAAGCTGGCCCATGGGACAGACCCTGAGTGGGAGTCCAAGGCCCAGAGTCTTCGGCGAGGAGAGGAGATGAAGACAGACTCGTGTGGAGCGTCTGGTCAACCACCGTGGCTGGTCCCAGGCGATGGGTTGAGGAGGTCGGAGGGGATCAAATGGTAGAAAGAAGACTCCGTTAATTGAGCTCCAACTGTTGTGCACAAAGTGGTTGAACTTTGATAAGTTTGGTGCTTTTTACTTTCCTTTTATATTTTTTACATTTTATATTAATTACATAGTTCCAGCAAGATCTATAAAGTGTAATCATTTAATCACATATGGTGTATTGTCTGTTATTTGGCGGGGTGGGGTACATCACACAGCATCCATACAAACTTGATCACCCAGTCTGGCGGGGCCGAAGGCTGCTCCCCCTAGACAAAAGTGAGCTGAGCGAGCCTGAGGCTTACCGGGGGGCTACATTTGGGGACTTTGTCCGAGATTGGATTCAGTGGTGTGCTGTGTGATTGCCCTGTTTAAATCAGTGCTGCTGTGTCTCTGTGGGATTGCAGTTAGTAATGTGTGTCTCTGTAGAATTGCTGGTTATTACTGCACGTGTGTTGGGTGGGGTCTTTGTTCGAGTTCAGTCTAGCGCTGACGAGTTGGTGGTGGGACTGCCAGTGTCTATTGGTCTCTGGGTGAGGCAGGACCATGGGCTGTCCATACTGTTGGGAGAGAGAGGAAAGAGTGGTCTGATTTGGAAATATATAAATGTTCCAGCTATGGCAGGCCCCGCCTGGTTTTTGCGATAATGTCCATCCCTAAAGGGGCGGAGGCGTACGAGACGTGGGCGGAGCGGATCTCTCAGTTGTTAGATGAGTGGCAGTGCTCGGTTGAGGGAGAGCGACACGGATTGATTGAAAGTTTGAGTAGGCGGGCTGTTGACGGTGTTAGAACTGTCAGGTTCAATTACCCTGTAGTGACAGCTGCCAGTTGTCTGAAAGCGGGGGAAAATGTGTTTGGTTCGACTGGAAGTAAAATGCAGTGCCTGGGGGGTTTTCCATACCTGTGTCAGGAGATTAGGGAAAAGCTTTCAGTGTATCTTCTCTGGCTAGGAGGGCAGCTAAATTGCTTGCAGTGCCGGGGGATCATTTCAGGGGATCAGCCCCTTCCTGAGTTGTTCAGCAGATCAGAAAGGTGTCTAGGTTAACTTAGTGGAGGCCCAGTGGGGAACTGGAGTTTATGGGGGCATTGTCTGTGCATCCTTGTGAGGACGTGTGTAGCAGCCTTGGGCCAGTACCGAATTTAAACGAGAGCCGATTGTGGTACGGACTGGGGGAAGAATCTGAGGGTGAGACCCTCTTAGTAGAGGCTCCGAAATACCACGAGGGAGGGGAGTTGACTGCTGAAGACACTTCAGTGAGAGAGAGGTCATGGCTACCGGCTCTTGTAGCTGTGGAAGACATAGGCAGCGTGTGTGTGAATTGTAGGACTCTGAACCAACGCACTGTCATTGACCAGAATACGGCCCTGAGGGCTGAAGATGCTATGGTCTGTTTGTATGGTGTGATGTGGTTTAATGTGCTGGATCTGAGGAGTGGATGTTGCCAGATCCCGATGAGTGAGGCCGACAAGGAGAAGATAGACGTTATAGATTCCCTAGGATTCTTCCGATCCGAAAAGATGTCACAGGGCATATCCAGAGTCCCTGCAACCTTCCCACGGGGCATGAGGAAGACCGTGGGGGATGTGGAGATGTTTGGAGTTTTGGTGTACGTGGATGAGGACAGGAGACGAAGACAGACTTGTGTGGAGCATCTGGTCGACCACCGTGGTTGGTCCCAGGCGGCGGGTCGAGGTGGTCGGATGGGATCGAATGGTGGAAAGAAGACTCCGTTAATTGAGCTCCAACTGTTATGTTAAACTTTGATAAGTTTGGTGCCTTTTACTTTCCTTTTATATTTTATCTATTAATTACATAGTTCCAGTAAGATCTATAAAGTGTAATCATTTAATCGCATATGGTGTATTGTCTGTTATTTGGCGGGGTGGGGTACACCACACAGCATCCACACAAACTTGATTACCCAGTTTGGCGGGGCTGAAGGCTGCTCCCCCTAGACGAAAGTGAGTTGAGCGAGCCTGAGGCTTACCAGGGGGCTACAAAGTTATTATCAAACAACTCCAATCTGACACTACGGAACAAGAAAAGTTATTGCTGAAAAATCAAAGCGGGTTGGGCCTAGGACTCTGTCCTGAGGAATTCTGCAAAGCTATCATAGGCCCTGAGTGTTGAAACTTACCACTGCAGTGTGTTCCTCTTAACACCCATTGATGTCAGCTTGATAAGGGCTCCTTAATGGCACGTTTGGTCAAATACTGCCAAGAGAGTGGAATTGATATTGCCTCACCTCTGAAAATCAACTAGCTGATTTATGTTTGAACTGAGGCTATGATCAAATATTAGAAAAACCTAAACTAATGACCTTAGAGAAGAGATTATTTGTAAGTATATGATATGTGACTGTGCTGTCAGGGAAATGCTCCATCATTTACAGTTGATTAAGAGTTGGTTGGTTGGACTGTAATTTGTTGGATTGAATCTGTCTTGCTTTCATAATCCAAACAAATCCAGGCAATTTTCAACATTGTTGGGTAGATGCCAGTATTGTAAATATAATGCAACAGTTTGTCAGGATTCATAATTACTGAAACACAGTACAGCAGCTAAAATGTTGTCTATTTCTATCATCTTTGTTGCGTCCAGTGCTCCCTAGGAATTTTTTATATCATCTGGAGTGAACTGACTTGCCTGATAGTTGACTTTGATGGAGGTGGGATCTGAAAAGGAAGTCAACATGAATCATTGGCTCTTCTGACTGAACATGGTTTGAAATTATCCAGTTTTGTCTCTAGTGTTCACATGCTAGGACATGTCATGATTGAAGATGAGGATGAGGAACTTCCATCTCATTTTGGGTGTTTAATTATCAGCCCATGTCTAAATGCTGACTACATCTCAGTGCACGCAGGCACAGACAGGTTCATGCATTGGAGCTTTAATGAGACTCACTGATTAATGGAATTGGTTATCTCTGGCTACAGCACACTGCTTTTGCTTGTGTGAAGTTCTGTACTATTGCTTCACAAGCTTGAATCTCATGTATAGAACCGGAGGTGCTGTTGAAAGCATGCCTTCCTTACCACCGACTCAACCTGCAAGTTAACCTTTAGAGAATCCTGCATCAGGGCTCCTAAGTCTGATTTCTGAATTTTCTCCCTTTTACAAAATAGCCTATCAATTTATTCTTTCTGCCAAAATGCTTGACCTGCCCTACTAAGATCAATATACCACACTACATCTACTGCTCTACTTTCATCAATTTGCTTTGTCACTTCCTCAAAAAAGTGATTCTGGCTTCTGAGGAATGATCTGCCCTCAGAAAGCTATGTTGACAATCCCTAATAAGACAATGTTTCTCCAAATGCTTGCAAATCCTGTCTGTAAGTATCCTCTCCATCAGTTTGTCCACCACTGATGCAAGACTCACTAATCTATAATTCCTTGAGTTATCCTTATTACTTTCTGTAAGTGTAAAAACATTTGCCATCCTGCGATTGCCCTCGTATAATTCCCATCACCAGGGATCATTGTCAACACCCTTGCAATGTCTTCTCTCACTTCCTGTAGAGGTGTACATTCCAGCTCAGGCCAATGTCAAACAGGCTCAAGATGATCTGAGCAATGTGATCAACATGCACGAAACAGCACTCTCTGACAGCTTCACCATCATTTTGTGGGATTTTATCCAGGCCAGCTTGAAAAAGTCACTAAATAATTACCATCAACAAATCACTTGTAGTACCAGAGAAAATACCACACTGGACCACTGCTACAGCTCCATCAAGAGTGCCTACCATACCCTTCTGTACCCAAACTTCAGTAAGTCTGATCACCTGGCTGTACTTCTGCTCCCTGAGTTCAGGTAGGAACTGAAGACTGCAGCACCTGTAGTCAGGACCAAGAAGATATGGACAAGGGAAGCACAGGAGCACCTACAGGACTGCTTTGATTCAGTGCACTGGACTGTATTCAGGGATCCATCTCCGAGTCTGGATGGGTATGCTGCAGTTGTTACTGACTTCATTAAAACCTGTGTTGATGAGAGCATGCCTACGAAAACTGGCAATACATTCCCAAACCAAGAGTTATGGATGAACCAGGACATTCATCAACTGCTGAGGCTAGACCTGTAGCATTTAAGCCTGGTGACCCAGTTCTGTACAAGAAAACCAAGTATGACTTGCAGAAGGCTGGTTTAAGAGCCAAGAAACAATTCCGAGCGAGGTTGGAGGCGACATCAAATGCACATTTACTCTGGCAGGGTTTGTAGGATATTACTTAAGCGAAGCCCAATAGCATGAATGGCAGCCATGCTTCACTATCAGATGAGCTTAATGCCTTCTATGCCCATTTTGAAAGGGAGAACATGACTACAGCTGTGAGGACCCCTGCTGCACCCGCTGACCCTGAGATCTCTGTCTCGGAGGCCAATGTCAGCTGTCTTTCAGGAGTGTGAACCCTCACAAGGTGGCAAGCCCCAATTGAGTACCTGGTATGGCTCTGCAAACTTGGCCAACCAACTGGCGGGAGTATCCAAGGACATTTTCAACCTCTCACTGTTCCAGTTGGAAGTTCCCACCTGCTTCAAAAAGGCAACAATTAGACCAGTTCCCAAGAAGAGTAATGTGAGCTGCCTTAATGACTCACGCCTATGCTTTGAGAGGTTGGTCATGACCAGAATGAACTCCTGCCTCAGCAAGGACCTGGACCACTGCAATTTGCTTATTGCTACAGTAGGTCTACGGCAGATGCAATCTCAATGACTCTTCACACGGCCTTAGACCATCTGGATAACACAAACACCTACGTCAGGAAGCTGTTCATTGACTATAGCTCAGCAGTTAACATCATCATTCCCAAAATCCTGATTGATAAGCTACAGAACTTGGGCCTCTGTACCTCACTCTTGCAGTTGGGTGTTCAGCTTCATAAGTGGAAACTAAATCAGTGTGGATTGGTAATAATAACTCCTCGTTGACGATCAACAATGGCGTGCTTCTGGGGCGTGTGCTGAAGTACGCCACTGCCCTACTCCCTCTATACCCATACCCATGACTATGTGGCTAGGCACAGCTCAAATGCCATCTAAAAATTTGATGATGATACAACCGTCGTTGTTAGAATCTCAGATGGAGCTGAGAGGGCATACAGGAGTGAGATACACCAGCTAGTTGAGTGGTGTCACAGCAACAACCTTGCACTCAATGTCAGTAAGACCCAAAGGGCTGATTGTGGACTTCTGGAAGGGTAGGACGAGGGAACATGAACCAATCTTCATAGAGGGATCAGAAGTGTATTGTATTGTTTCATGTAGCACCATGGTCCTGCAAAACATTGTCTCATTTTTACTATATTCTGTACCAGCAGTTATGGTTGAGATGACAATAAAAAGTGACTTGACTTGACTTGAAAGTGGAGAGAGGGCGCAATTCCGAGTTCTGGGATGTCAAGATCTCTGAGACTCTAAACTGGTCCCAACATATTGGCACAGCTACCAAGAAGGCAAGACAGTAGCTATATTTCATTAAGAGTTTGAAGAGATTTGGTTTGTCACATAAAACACTCAAAAAAGTCTACAGATGTAGCATGGAGAGCATTCTGACAGGCTGCATCACTGTCTGGTATGGCGGTGGGGGGGTGGTGGGATTGCTACTGCACAGGACCAAAAAAAGCTAGGAAAAGTTGTAAAATTATTCAGCTCCATCCTGGGGACTAGGCTCTGTGGTACCCAAGATATCGTCAAGGAGTGGTGCCTTGGAAAGGCGATGTCAAATATTAACGACCCCTATCACCCACAGCCTGCCCTCTTCTCATTGCTACCATCAGAGAGGATGTACAGAAGCCTGAAGACACACATTCAGCAATTCAGGTACAGCTTCTTCCCCCTCCGCTATCGGATTCCTAAATGGACATTGAATCCATGAACACCAGCTCACTTTTTTATATTATTTCTGTTTTGCACTATTTTTAATCTAACTGTTTCACCTGATTCTGATTCTGATAGTAATCTGGTGTAATCCCATCCAGCTCTGGCGACTTACTGATCCTAATGCTTTTCAAAAGCTCCAACACTGCCTCTTTCTTAACTTTGATGTGTTCAGCACATTGTGCTGCACTGACCTCTTATTTGTCAAAGTCCTTCTCCCTGGTGAACACTGAAGGAAAGTGTTCATTAAGAACCTCCTCTACCTCCTCCCATTCCAGGCAAGTTTCCCCGTTTAACCCTGAGCCGTTCTATCCATATTCAATTCATCTTCTTATTCTTCACATATAGTTCCTGCAGACTGATTTTCCTTAAGAAGGCCTTGGTGACTAGGATTATGTCCTCCAAGCTCTTCTGTCTCTTTTTAATCTCCTTCCTGACTACTTTATAACTCTCAAGAGTCCTGTGTGGTTTTTGCTTCCTATACCTCAACTATTCTTCAGGAAGTGTTCCACCTCTCTAGTCCACCATGGTTCCTTCACATTACCAGCTTTTCCCAGTCTCAATGGGACAAACCTATTCAGGACACTATGCATGTCCTCCCTAAAGAACCTCCGCATTTCCGTTTTGCATTTCCTTGAGAACATCTGCTTCCAGTTTACATTCCCCAGTTTTTGTCCAATACCTTCCTCAAATTAAGTACTCCTCCAGACTGTCTGCTCCTATCCTTGTCCATGACTATGGTAAACAACAGGGAGTTGTGCTCACTGTCTCTGCAGTACTCATCTGTTACCTGACCAGGTTCATTGTATAATACTGGATCCAGTATGGTCTCTTCTCTAGTCAGCCTGTCGATGTACTGTGTCAGGAATCCTTTCTGAATGTACTAAACAAATTCTGCCAAAAAAGCATTTTGCACAAAGGAGGTAATGATTGAATAAGGGACAAATGAGATCATAATGCATCATATTATTGTAGCATATATTCCTGCTGCTGCTAATGGTCCAGCTACCTCTTTGGTTGCTTTGTTCTGAGCTACTGGATCTATTACCTCAAATACTGTGACATTAGTGCCGCACAAGCAAGATAGAATGGTTCTTAGAGTGAAGTTGGGGCCTTATCCCTTCTACCAATGCTGTTGTAGTTAGAAGGCTCTGCAACAGATAGATTAGCGAGGAATGGATAGATCATTGGTTTATCCCACAGATTAACTCACGTACCACATGTACAGACCCAATTTGGCAGCTGTGTTCTTTAGTGCTCGACAAGTACAGTCAATAACACTAAGACTGGACTTTCCAGAGGAAGGATATTGTAGTCTCCATCCCAATGTATTTTTTGTTCTCTGATGCTCTTAGTGCTTTTTTCCAAGTGTTGATTAGTCTGAAGAAGAACTGATGAGTCAGCGCAGAGTGCATAATAGGTAATCATCAATGAGGGGATTCTTTACTCAAGTTTGATTCAATACCTTGAATCATCCCCAGAGTCCGAGTAAATGCTGGAAATCCTGAATGGTCACTCTCTCCTGACTTTATGCCATTTCTCCTGTACGCTGCAGCCAACAGTAATTGAGTCTGACTATATAGTATACAATTATCACACAAGCTGGTTGGAAAAAGAAGAATCTGGACTGCCTATAAACTTCTAAAATCTTCCTGGAACATTCAGCCAAGTCAGTTCAGTTAACTCATTGTGGAAGGATTTATTGAGCATTTGCATGTCACGTGCTACATTTCTGGATTGTAAACCCAGATAAAAAATGTGCATTAGGCTGATTCTAACTTTGCTGACAGTTCTACACTACCCTTGATTTTCTTTTCCATTGTGGAAAACCTCCTCCCTAAGTGTTTTAATGTAACATCTTCAGAACCTTTGACTCATCACGAGCTACTCAGCAGGGGAATTGATAATTGTAATTGTAATTCACACGGTAACTGAAAGCCTTTTAATTGATTTTGAAATGAATAATCTTATCCATGGGAGGCCAATCTTTCTTTTGTGCCCTGAATATTTCAGAAGATCCGCTATTTCATGGGTGTTACACTTCAATTCCTAAATGATCTGAGCTTAATTATAGGAAGTATAATGTGAAGGACAATGTATTTAATCATCATGCTGGAATTTGAAAAGTGAAGCATGAGTCAAATCATCTCCTGCTGATTTTAATTATTTTATGGGATTACAGTCTAAACAAATGGGCTTTCCTACGTAAAGTTTCATGAAGCAAAATAACTGAATGGAACTTATGAACAAAAGAGATTCTGCAGTGTTGTGTATTTAATAGTTCAGTAATATTTGAGTAATATTGTAAATATATTGTTTGATTGAACATTTATTGTTGTTTACATCATTCATTACAGGTGATATGTAAAAGTATATGAATGGCCTACGTCATTATGCCACCATGTCATATGTGCATGCCACACAGAAGTAAAAATGAACATATATAACATACAGGCGTTAATCCCCGGCTCTCCTATGTTTTTCTTTTGATTAGTTTTTGGAGTTACAAAACATAACAGTGGTGATGAGTAAGGTTTAAAACGAACGTGACACGACCACAGTACCTTCCTGTTGAAGCATAGCACGTTTCCTTTCTTCGAAAAGGGAAAGAGACGATCGAGTTAAAAATAAACCACAGTGAGACGCTCAAGGTAGAAAAATGCAGCACATGGTTACTTCAGAAAAGGAGAGGGACAATCAAGTTAAAAAAGGAAGAAAATGAACGAAATTCAGGAATTCATAAACAGTGAATATTGTTGTTCTTCTCTGCGAATATTGTGGTGCATTGGTTGGCAACATTGCCATTTCTTTAGCATTTTTGTCTGTTTTTTTATGAGGCTAACTCAACACTCAACCCAGCACAGATGTAAAATGTGCAAGGAGCCGGCGGGATTCAATTCCACTGCACCACCAGTCGGCTTATAAACAGTGAAAAATAATCATAAATAAAAAAGGCAGAAATGGCTGGCAACATTGGAAAGATAGATATGTATGTTTGTGCAGGAGATAGTGTATACTGAGTGAATTTAGTAGTATTTTGAAGCAAGTGAAATAACCAATGAGAAGCGAGTGCCAGTGTTGCTGAGTGGATTAGCTGGAAAGGAATAGAGTGTTCTTAGAAGTTTGACTGCACCAACCAAACCATCTGAGATGAACTTAACTGCTAACATGAAAGTAATGCAGGAACATTTAGAACCAAAACCATTGTTGATTAAAGAACATTTTAGGTTTCATAAGTGGAATCAAAAGGAAGGGAGTTCATTTCAGTGTACGTGTCTGAATTGAAGAGACTGCCTAAGTATTGTCAGTTCAATGAAGGGCTTAATGATGCACTGAGAGTTTTTTCAGTTTATCGAATATTACAAGAAAACATTCAAAAATGGCTCCTAACTGAAGTACAACTCACATTTAAAAGAGCAGTTAAAATTATTGTTTCAATGGAAACAGCAGACAGAGACCAAATTGGATTGCAGTCAGGAATGAAAGTCAGTGTGAAAAAATTGCAATGTCTCAACAGAGTACACCTGATAGAGGTGTATAAGATGATGAGAGGCATTGATCATGTGGATAGCCAGAGGCTTTGTCCCAGGGCTGAGGTGGCTAACACAAGGAGGCATTGTTTTAAGGTTCCTAGAAGTAGGTACAGAGGAGCTGTCAGGGGCAAGTTTTTCCACGGAGAGTGGTGGGTGCGTGGAATGCACTGCTGGCAGCAGTGGTGGAAGTGGATACAATAGGGTGTTTTAAGAGACTCTTAGACTCTTAGACAGAGCTTAGAAGAATTAAGGGCTATGCGGTAGGAAATTCTAGGCAGTTCCTAGAGTAGGGTACATATTCGGCACAACATTGTGGGCTGAAGGTCCTGTAACATGCTATAGATTTCTATGTTCTAGAAACCACTCTTGCCAAATAAATTGTGATACCATTGTGGCAGGGGCTCATAAACACCAGACCAATGCAGGTTGAAAGGCGAACTTGCAGAAAATGCAATAAAGTAGGACAAATACAAACAGTATGTCAGGCCTACAAAAATAAACGGACTGCACAGGGAAGAGAAAAAGATAAAATATCAAGTTACAGTTTCAAAATGAGCATTAATCTGATATGTTGATGAAAAATCTGATAATGATGAGAATGACACAGGACTGATAGCCTTCAGATTTCCATGTGAAAAATTACAAGAGACAAGCAATATGACTTACGCCAGAAGTGAATGGCAAATTAATTAAAATGAAATTGGACACTGGTTTGCCTATTTCTGTCACCCTACAAAATGAGTTTGAATGACATTTCAAAGATACTAAACTGAAGCCTCCCGATATCCAACTAAGAACTTATACTGGAGAAAAGATAACTCCTGTGGGAATGACATTTCTAACTGTGAAACACAACAACCAACAAGCTGCATTGGGTTTGATTGTGGTAAAAACTGGACAACAGCATTGTGGGACTATGAGTGGCTGAGACAACTACAAATGGATTGGAGATCCATCCACTATTTGCATGCCACATCCCCTGCAACAGAGTCAACTGAAAACAATTTAAGAACGGTACTGATCGATGCCTCAGCTGCGTTGAAGGACGTCATTGGAAAACTTGAACATATCAAGGATGTGGTGATTTTAAGGTCACCATCAACCCAGAAGTGAAAGTAGATCAATACCCTCTGCCCAGGCTAGAGGATTTCTTTGCAAACTTTTCTGGAGGGAAGCACTTCAGCAAAATGAGCTTAGCTGAGGCCTACCCACAGATGGAGATGGAAGAAGAGTCCAAAGTGTTTCTCACCATAAACACTCAAAAAGGGTTTTATCATTATAATAGGCAATTTTTGGAGTAGCATCTGCACCTCCACTCTGGCAGAAAGCTATAAACCAGATGTTGGAAGGCTTTCCAGTATTACCTGGATGACATTGTTGTTACCAATAAAGAAGACAAGGAATATCTCCAAAATCTCAATAGAGGGCTAAGAAGATTAGAAGATTGTGGGCTCAGAGAATGATACAGCAAGTGTGAATTCTTTAAACTAAGCATTATTTACTGTGTTCACACCATTGACACACAAGTATTGCACAAGTGTGCTAAAAACATTCAAGCAGTGGTGGATGCCCCAAGGCCAAAGAACATGTCACAGATGTTAATTTGTTAATTACTATTTCAGCTTCCTGTCAAATCTGGCTACTGTACTCTACCCCATGAACTCATTACTACAGATCGGGAAGAAACGGCAATGGACAAAGTAGGACAAAGGTGAGTTTGCGAAAGGTAAATGAAATGGTGATGTCCAACATTGTACTCGCACATTATCATCACATCATTCAGTGAAGCTTGCCTGTGACCCCTTGCCTTACGGTAAAGGTGTAGTCATATCACATGACATAAGTGATGAAGTGATTGCCCCATTGCCTTTGCATTAGACTCCCACACCACTGCAAAGAAAAATTATGCACGGAATGACAGAGAGTCCTTGAGTCTGGTTTGGGGTGTAAAATGTTTCAACCAGTACATGTATGGGAGAGAGCTTACCCTCATTACTGAACATCAACCACTTGTGTCCGTTTTCAGTCCACAGAAGGGTGTTCCACTGACAGCAGTAGCACAAGTGCAGAGATGGGTTCAGTTACTTGGAGGATGCAGTTACAAGATCAAATTCAGGAGGACAAATATTTATGGAAATGCTGATGGATTGCCCCACTTACCCTTGGAAAAAGAAATACCTGAACATTGTACCAAAAAAGGACACTCCTCTTGACATATTTCCCTAATCTAAATTGAAAGTCTCCCTATTACAGCAGAGATGGTTCAAAGGGAAACCAGAAAAGACCCTACACTGTCTCAGGTCTACATGGCAACCTAAAGTGGCTGGAAATTGGATCAGAAACTCCAGATCCCCCATTTTTACCAATGCTGGGATGACCTTGCCCTTGACATGGATTGCCTCGTGTGGGGATTGAGAGTTGTTGTACCATCCAAGCTGAGAGTCAAAGTGTGGGAGGAGCTACATGCCGGTCATCTAGGCATGGTCAAAATGAAAGCATTGGCTCAAAGCTTTGTCTGGAGGCCTGGGATAGATCAGCAAATATAGCAGCTTGCCATGCACCATTCGGGATGCTAACACATCTAGAAGAAGACAAGATCAATGACTCTCCATTCCCGGGAATGGCCTGCATTGCCCTGGCAAAGGATTTGTTTGGATTTTGTCAAACCATTCATTGGCATAAATTTCTTGGTAGTAGTGGTTGCAGCTACAGAGTGGCCAGAAATGTTCCCAGTAGCCTCGACTACACTCTCACATATTGTTTTTGTGTTGAGAAGCCTCTTCTCAAGGACTGGTGTTCCGGAACACTTAGTCAGTGACAATGGACCACAGTTTGTTGCAGAACGGTTTCAGTCATTTCTGAAAATGAATGGAATGGAATAACACATTGTACCACCCAGCTGGAAATAACTTGACAGAAAGACTTGCACAGAGTCTAAGAAGCACACCATGAGCAACATCAGCAGAACACACTATACTAACACTGAATTAGAAACTTGCCAATTTCCTCCTTGCATTTCACTATGCAACACACGTCGTGACTAACAACTCACCAGCTCTGCTGTTCCTGAGTCATCCTTTGTACTCCCCAATCCCAATCTCAGGAGACTGCAGGACAGACAACTAAGACAAGCTGAGTGTTTCTCAAACAATGACGTTTGATGTTTCACTTCTGGACAAGCAGTCCTACTGGGGGACTAGAGAGAAGATTAACTGTGGGCACTCAGAAAGATTAAGGACAGAACTAGACAACTCTCCTACACAATGGAGATTGCATCTGATATCATCTGGAGATGATGCATCAATCAGTTGAGGAGAGAAGAGTCAATTGATAGAGAAGAAAGATGTCCAGGGGTGTCCACTTCCTCTGCTCCTTGCAGTTCCAGGGTCAAACTCTACAAGCACTACTGAGGAGACCCCAGAATCTGAGGTTGTTTCACAGCCACAAGACTCACATAACAAGCAGAGTGAATTCCCAGGTCAGGAAAGACATTATACCACTAGAGTAAGAAATTCTCCAGTGATTAAATCTTTAGGCCTGTATGGGAAGTTTAAAATTTACTATGCTCTAGATGTTTGTATAGTATACTGTATATATAAGTTGGGATGCATCCTGTTTAAGATGGAGTTTATAGCTAGGCAGGGAGTAGTGCTGTGTATTTAGTATTTCAGTAATATATTGTTTGATGAAGCATTCTTTGTTGTTTACGTAATTCATTATGGGTTATATTTAAAGTACATGAATGGCATATGTCATTACACCACCATGTCATATGTGAGTGCCTCATAAAAGTAAAATCGTATGCTGATAATTTATTTCTGGCTCTTCCATTTTTTCTTTCAATTAGTTTTTGGAGTTACAAAACATAAGATGCCGATGTTGGAAGGCCAGAGCAATACACACAACTCAGCAGGTCAGGCAGCATCTATGAAGAGGAATAAACATTCAATGTTTCATGCCGAGAACCTTCATCATGCCACCCGATGAACATCATTGTCCTGAAACATCGACTGTTCATTCCTCTTGATAAAGAATGGTCATACCAGAAAATGCACAAATGTCTGGTCAGTTTGAGTTCTCCCCTGTGTCTATTGTCCACCCCTCCTGTATAAAGCCGATCCATGTGGACAAGTATCGAGTTACCTGGAATATTCAGCAAATGTGCCTTTCTTGGGCCAGACTTAATAGAATTCTTGCTAACTGAGGACTGATTAAGTTTCGCTGAAACTTTGTAAGAGTCCAAATATCCTGTAAAAAGCTGTTTCTGATTCTTGAAGTTGTCCATTAGCACTGAGAAATTAAACTTGTAGTTCTGATGTCAAGTTGGACCAAAAACCAGGATTTCATGCTGTATGACTCTATGCCACATCAATCTGAAATGTTAATTGTAAATCAAAACGCTGCAGATGATGGAAAACTGATAAGAAAAATGTTGGAATCACTAAAGGTCGTGGATTATTATAACCTGTCAGCCACCTTATGTACAGACACTCCTGTGCCTAACATCACCTTATGGATATACAATCAACCTATGTATAGAAGCTATCTTATGTTTTTTTATGATTGTGTTCTTTATCATATTGTGTTTTTTTGTGCTGCAGTGGATCTAGAGTAACAATTATCTCATTCTCCTTTCCACTTGTGTACTAGAAATGGCATTAAACAATACTGGATCTTGAACCTTAAACTCTGTTTCACTTTTCTCAGATATTGCTTGACATGCTGAGTGTTTTGATCATTTTCTTTTGTATGAAATATAACCTGAACTTCTGGCAGCATAAGTACAGGCCTGACCTTCTGAGCACTTCCAACATTCCCTGTTTTCAGTTTACATTTACAATATCAGCACTGTCATATATATCATGAATCAAGTCTTACTCGTTTCTCTCTCTGTTTTCTTTCGTTTTCTATTGATAATCCCCTTTGGACAGATAAGATTTTGTTTAAAAAGTCTTCACATTCGCCTTCCTACTGCTCTCCCTGTTATGTAATTTACAACATGATTGATTTCTCTATTTTTCTCAGTTCTGATGAAAGATGTTGTAACATTAACTCTGTTCTTCCCTCCCAGAGAGGTTCCCTGACCAAATGATTATTTCTGGTATCCTCTGGGTTTACTTAGGTTTTGAATTTGCCTGTAGTTCAACACAGGGTGCTGCCATTTGTGCCTTCCTCCTCAAATCAACACCCATCACATCCCCACCAGCAAAAAAAACCTCTACAGTCAGGAAATATGTTGGGACTTTTGGAAAGCCCATATGAATGACAATTTGTCACTAGCAATTTCCTGACTCTATGTGGGGCTCAGAATCACAGGATGGACTTGCTGTTCACGTTATGCTGGGGAATCTGCACACTATTTTTGTGCTGTGTGGGATCTGGTCCAGGCATTGTGCACCCATTTATTTGAATGGGCAGGAAAGGCTATGACAAAGAATTCTAAGAGAATTTGCACTTAACTCAATTCATTAAGTTTACTTTAATGATTTTAGTATTGAAAAATTACTTCTGCATGTTTTGTGATTTAGTGATTAGTCTTAAAAATATCAAAAGCACTATTTTCTGTTTTTAATTTTTATTTTGTTCTTAATACATTCTGAATGTTTCTTAATCATAGGTTTCTTCAAGGTCTGAGAGTTGGCGAATACAAAGATGTATCTTTTCTAATTGAGTGTCTTTGTTTTGTGACTGCCTGTAAGGAGACAAATCTTAAGGTTGTATAATGTAGACATACTTTGATAATAAATGTACTTTGAATTTTGAATGTTTATTAGCTATTTTAAGAGTAAGGCTATTTGAAGAGATGATGTTGTGCTAAGTAATGACAGAACCTTGAACTTTGCCATCTTAGATTTGAGCCTTGCTTGCTAGTGTGTCAGCATGGGGGAGTCCTTAAAATTTAATTCATTCTTCATCCGTTTGACAGCTCTAGCGTGGACAGCTAGTTAATTTAATCTCGCAAAGTTTGTTCATCTATTTATTTATTGATCTGTCTGTCTGTCTAATCATCTACCTATTTATTTATTTATTTTTTGAGATACAGTGTAGAATAATCCCTTCCAGCCCTGTGAGCCGCGCTGCTCAGCAATCCCTCAATTTAACCCTAGCTTAATCACAGGACAATGTTGAATGACTAATTACCCTACTAACCAGTACATCTTTGGACTGTGGGAGGAAACCAGAGCACCGAATGGATACCCAAATGGTCACAGGAAGAATAGAAATCCTTCTTACAGGCAGCAGCGGGAATTGGACACAGGTCACCTGTATTGTAAAACATGGTGCTAACCACTATGCTGCCATGCCTCTCCTTGTCGGGCTATATTCTGAAAAATCTAGAATTTAGGAGGAGACTCTCAGTCTTGCTCTGAGATGTCTAGGAATTTTTCTCTTGAGGTTTGAGACAACATAAAATCCTAGCGAGTTGTGGATTGTGTAATTGGTTATGTAATATTTTCAAAGATTAGTTCCATAAATTTTTGAACCTAGGAGAATCAAGAGAAGTAGGTATTGGATAGAAAATGGATATGAAACTGAGATTGGATGCAATCTTATTGTACAGACTTGGGGAAGCTTAAATCCTGTTCCTACTCCAAGATGTTAGGTTTATCACAGCTGCGCTCTGCAGGTGAACACTTGAAGGAAAACTTCACAAGCTTTCTCTCAAAATGAAGTATCATTTAATAAAAATCTGTATTATAAATCTAATTTATAAAACTGATTTTGCCACAATTTTCTGATTCCTAACCAGGCTCTTAGCAGGTGAGGTACCTCAGTGAGAGAACAAGGTCGGACAATTACTCTTACTATTCCCAATCCAGATAATCAGCAGCACCTCATAGTTGTTGCTGCTACATTGACATATTTCTGCTATTTACAGTGCCTAAAAAACACTCACTTCCCCCCTTGGAAGTTTTCATGCTTTATTGTTTTACAACATTGAATCACAGTGGATTTAATTTGGCTATTTTGACACTGAACAACAGAAAAAGACTCTTTCATGTCAAAGTGAAAACAGATCTCTACACAGTGATCTAAATGAATTACAAACATAAAACTCAAAATAATTGCATAAGTATTCACCCCCTCCCTTCAATATGACACACCAAATCATCACTGGTGCAGCCAACTAATTTCATAATTAGTTAAATGGAAATCTGTTTTGGAGACCTGTGTGCAGTCAAGGTGTTTCAATTGATTGTAGTGAAAATACACCTGTATCTGGAAGGTCCAACTGCTGGAGAGTCAGTATCCTGGTAAAAACTATACCATGAAGACAAAAAAACACTCCAAGAAACTCTGCAAAAAAAAAAAAAGGTTATTGAAAAGCACACGTCAGGAGATAGATAAAAGAAAATTACCAAGTACCTGAAAATCCCTTGGAGTACAGTTAAGTCAATCATCAAGAAATGGAAAGAATATGGCACAGCTGTAAATCAGCCCACAGCAGGCCATTCTCAAAAACTGAGTGACAAGAAGGGTACAAGTGAGGGAGGTCACCTAGAGATCTATAACAACTCTGGAGGAATTACAAGCTTCAGTGGCTGAGATGGGAGAGACTGCACATACAACAACAGTTACCTGGGTTCTTCACCAGTTGCAGCTTTATGGGAGAGTAGCAAAGAGGAAGCCTCTGTTGAAAAAAATCTCACATGAGCTCTCGGCTAGAATTTGCCAGAAGGCATGTGGGGGACTCTGAAATCAGCTAGAAGAAGGTTCTATGGTCTGATGAAACCAAAATTGAGCTTTTTGGCTGTCAGACTAAACACTATGTTTGACATAAGCCTAACACTGCACATCAAAAACACACCACCCCTACTGTGAAGCATGGTGGTGACTGCATCATGCTGTGGGGATGCTTCACTGCAGCAGGCCCTGTAAGGCTTGTGAGGTAGAAGGTGAAATGAATGCAGCAAAATACAGGGAGGAAAACCTGATGCAGTCTGCAAGAGAACCGCAACTAAGGAGAAGATTTGTTTTCCAGCAAGATAATAACCCCAAGCATAATAGTCATAGTCATAGTCCCGGGGAAAATTGGTTTTTGTTAAAGTTGCACTATAAATAATAAATAATAATAAAACCATAAATAGTTAAATAGTAATATGTAAATTATGCCAGGAAGTAAGTCCAGGACCAGCCTATTGGCTCAGGGTGTCTGACCCTCCGAGGGAGGAGTTCTAAACTTTGATGGCCACAGGCAGGGATGACTTCCTATAACGCTCAGTGCTGCATCTTGGTGGAATGAGTCTCTGGCTGAATGTACTCCTGTGCCCAACCAGTACATTATGTAGTGGATGGGAGACATTGACCAAGATGGCATGCAACTTGGACAGCATCCTCTTTTCAGACACCACCGTGAGAGAGTCCAGTTCCATCCCCACAACATCACTGGCCTTACGAATGAGTTTGTTGATTCTGTTGATGTCTGCTACCCTCAGCCTGCTGCCCCAGCACACAACAGCAAACATGATAGCACTGGCCACCACAGACTCGTAGAACATCCTCAGCATCGTCCGGCAGATGTTAAAGGACCTCAGTCTCCTCAGGAAATAGAGACGGCTCTGACCCATCTTGTAGACAGCCTCAGTGTTCTTTGACCAGTCCAGTTTATTGTCAATTCGTATCCCCAGGTACCTGTAATCCTCCACCATGTCCACACTGACCCCCTGGATGGAAACAGGGGTCACCAGTACCTTAGCTCTCCTCAGGTCTACCACCAACTCCTTAGTCTTTTGCACATTAAGCTGCAGATAATTCTACTCACAGCATGTGACAAAGTTTCCTATCGTAGCCCTGTACTCAGCCTCATCTCCCTTGCTGATGCATCCAACTATGGCAGAGTCATCAGAAAACTTCTGAAGATGACAAGACTCTGTGCAGTAGTTGAAGTCCGAGATGTAAATGGTGAAGAGAAAGGGAGACAGGACAGTCCCCTGTGGAGCCCCAGTGCTGCTGATCACTCTGTCGGACACACAGTATTGCAAGCACACATACTGTGGTCTGCCGGTCAGGTAATCAATAATCCATGACACCAGGAAAGCATCCACCTGCATCGCTGTCAGCTTCTCCCCCAGCAGAGCAGGGCGGATGGTGTTGAACACACTGGAGAAGTCAAAAAACATGACCCTCACAGTGCTCGCTGGCTTGTCCAGGTGGGCGTAGACATGATTCAGCAGGTAGACGATGGCATCCTCAACTCCTAGTCGGGGCTGGTAGGTGAACTGAAGGGAATCTAAGTGTGGCCTGACCATAGGCCGGAGCAGCTCCAGAACAAGTCTCTCCAGGGTCTTCATGATGTGCGAGGTCAATGTCACCGGTCTGTAGGCATTGAGGCCGCTGGGGCGTGGCGTCTTCGGCACAGGGATGAGGCAGGACGTCTTCCACAGCACAGGAACCCTCCGGAGCCTTAGGCTCAGGTTGAATACATGGCGAAGTACTCCACATAGCTGAGGGGCACAGGCTTTGAGCATCCTGGTACTGACACCATCCGGTCCTGCAGCCTTGCTTGAGTTGAGACGTTTCAGCTGTCTTCTCACCTGTAGAGCTGTGAAGCCCACCGTGGTGGTTTCATGTGGGGAGGGAGTATAGTCATGAGAGCAGGGTAGGGGACTGTGAGGAGGGGTAGGAGGGGAGAGTGGAATATGTGTTGGTTGGGGGCTGACAACAGATGACTCATGTGGGGGATGGGCAGGGGCCACAATGTCAAATCTGTTAAAGAACAGTTGAGCCAAAGCCACACAGGATTCACTTTAAAACAACAAAGTTAATGTCTTGGAGTGGCCAATTCAGAGTTCAGACCTCAATCCAATTGAGCATTTGTGGCTGGACTTGAAAAGAGCTGTTCAATCATGATCTCCATGCAATCTGACAGTTTTGTAAAGGATAATGGGGAAAATCTGCAATGTCCAGATGTGCAAAGCTGATAGAGACCTATCCACGCAGACTCAAGGCTGTAATTGCTACCAAAGGTGCATCTACTAAATACTGACTTGAAGTGGGTGAATACTTACGCAATCAATTATTTTGTGTTTTATATTTGTAATTAAGTTAGATCACTTTGCCGAGATCTGTTTTCACTTTGACATGGTTTTTTCTGTTACTCAGTGTCAAGCAAGACAAATTAAATCCACTATGATTCTTTCTTGTAAAACAATAAAACATGAAAACTTCCAAAGGGGGTAAATACTTTTTACAGGCACTGTATAAGGTCATAATGATATTCGGTATGTGGAGGCTGCATTTTTCTCCCTTATTCTCTTTCCTTACTTTTTCATGTTGTCCAATTGTACCTGAAGGAAAATGTTAAGTTTCTGAAGGCAATTATTGCTACAAAAATCGGCTTAAGTTAAAATACTTCACTTTCCATATTTTCTACATTAATGCTGACAGACAAGCTTTTAAATTTAGAAGGTCAAATTTGAACTGTGCATTTTACACTAAAATTATGTTTGCCAAATTATAAAGGTCCAGTTTATGTTCCTCTTTCCAGACTATTCAGAGCCAGTGGTAATAAGTCTTCTACTTCAATTACAGAAGTCCCTGGTATGACAGGCGTGTCACAAATCAGTCTGGCTGTTGATTGTGAGGAGCCAAACTGCTCTCTCCCTCATCCTGTACCTTATTCTCACATTCAGTCAGCGTGCTGCAAGGTGCAATGTCAACACAAAATACTTTAAATACTCAGCTAGTAGGAAGAAACAGCATTCTTAATGCACATTTGGAGTATATTTATGTGAATCAGGCTGATGAACCTGGTGTATGGTTCTATGAGGTACCTCCCTGGTCAGGGGCATTGTATTTCTCTGGCAATGTGAAAAAAATACTGTTTTGCTTCGGACATTACATTTTGCAAAACCTGCTCTGATGTACTCATGCTCTGTGAATGTCTGTGAGAGAGCTATATTACATGATGCATATAGTTCATACTTTATTGTCGCCAAACAATTGATACTAGAACGTACAATCATCACAGCGATATTTGATTCTGCGCTTCCCGCTCCCTGAGTTACAAACCGATAGTAAATATTAAAAGTATGAAAAATATTATTGATGTGACATTAGTATTGCAGTGCTAGCTGAAACATCCAGATTGATTGTCTCCTCCTTCCATTTAGCACCTTTCTATTATATTTATAAAATCATCACTTGAATATTGTTATGCAGGTTACTTGATCTAGACAGTGTACTTCATTTTTCTTACCAGAACTATTTATTGGTTATAGTTCCCTCAAACAAATGCAGTTCCATTAATCTTCTGTAGTAGTTGTGTACACTTCAACAGAACAGGATTTCAAAGACGCATTAGTCACAAGAGATTCTGCAGTTGCCGGAAATCCTGAGCGACAAACACAAAGTGCTGGAGCAGCTCAGCAGGTCAGGCAACAACTATGGAGGGGCGTAAACAGACCATACAAATTCAAGAGGTGGACTTCATTATTTTGGCAATCTCATTTAAATATACAATTTTTTCTCTTATCTCATTTTCTCTTTCAACATAAGAAGATAAGACCGTAAGACATAGGAGCAGAATTAGGTCATTCAGCAGATCGAGTATGCCCCACCATTTCACCATGGCTAATTGTGAATCCCATTCAACCCCATATATCTGCCATCTCACTATATCCCTTGATGCTCCGACCAATCAGGAATCTATCAACCTCCGCTATAAGTATACTCGCGGACGGCCTCCAGAGCACTCCACAGATTCACCACTCTTTGGCTCAAAAAAGTCCTTCTTGCTTCTGTTCTAAAAGGTCATCCCACCAGAAGGAACATCCTCTCCACATCCACATTATCTAGTCCTTTCAACATTTGGTAGATTTCAATGAAATCTCCATGGATTGTTCTGAATTCCAGTGAGTACAGCCCTAAAGCGGCCAAACACTCTTCATATGTTAACCCCTTCATTCCCAGAAAGGAGGGCAGAGCTTAGGAGACGATGGCACCTGACGACGGCTCCTTTACTTGCATCTTCAGAAACAGCTCTACTTCCACCTTCAATAACTCTATTTTTCCCTTTCAGAGCTCTTTTGAAGACCCCGACATGGAGTTACACGCTGACTTCGGTTCTTTGCGAGAATGGAATCCACTCTTGGTGTCTCACGACTGGCCGTTATTTGATATATCAAGGATGCATCTTAGAAGATTAACTCACCTTCAGAGTTTCGGGATTTCATGACTCTGGGGGCGGGCAGACTCAAGGTCGGTGCTTTTGCAGGAAATCGGAGTGTCACGGGAGACAGAAGATCTCTGGCTGTGTGCCCAGAGACCTGAGTTCTTCGGGTACAGAGCTCAGAAAAAGTGTCGCAACAGACTTTTAACATCGTAAATCAGCCAGTTGTTTGTTATGTCTCCCCTCTGGCTGTGAAATGGGGACACCTCTTTTTCCCTTATTAGGGAGAGAGAGAGCCGGGTGAACGAGTAGTCTTTGGGGTGCTGCAAATCTGTGTCTTTATTGAGGCTTTGCTGCACACTTGAGTGCTCAGTGGGGGGCTCTGATACTTTTATTGCTAGTGGGGGAGGGGGATCACTGCTTTGCTGCTACGTACACGTGGGAGGGAGAGCTGGAGGGTTTTTGGGGTACTGACGTTTAACTGTCATTCATTCTTTGGGGCACTCCTCTGTTTTCGTGGATGGCAGTGAAGTAAAAGAATTTCAGGATGTATATTGTATACATTTCTCCGTGAACCACCTCTGGACTCTCTCCAATGACAATGCATCCTTTCTGAGAAAAGGGGCCCAAACTGTTGACACCACACCAAGCGGCCCAACTAGTGTCTTATAAAGCTTCAGCTTTATCTCCTTGTTTTTATATTCTATTCCCCTTGAAATAAAGGCCAACATTGCATTTGCCTTCTTTACTACAGACTCAACCTGTAAATTAGCCTTCTGGGATTCTTGCACGAGGACTCCTAGATTCCTTTGCACGATAGAATAATATAGAACAGTACAATACAGGAACAGGCTGTCAGCCCATAATGTTGTGCTGAACCAGCTAAAAAGTAAATCAAAAGCCCCCTAAACTAATAGAAACATAGAAACATAGAAAATAGGTGCAGGAGTAGGCCATTTGGCCCTTCGAGCCTGCACCGCCATTTATTATGATCATGGCTGATCATCCAACTCAGAACCCCGCCCCAGCCTTCCCTCCATACCCCCTGATCCCTGTAGCCACAAGGGCCATATCTAACTCCCTCTTAAACATAGCCAATGAACTGGCCTCAACTGTTTCTTGTGGCAGAGAATTCCACAGATTCACCACTCTCTGTGTGAAGAAGTTTATCCTAATCTCGGTCCTAAAAGACTTCCCCTTTATCCTCAAACTGTGACCCCTCATTCTGGACTTCCCCAACATCGGGAACAATCTTCCTGCATCTAGCCTGTCCAATCCCTTTAGGATATTATACATTTCAATCAGATCCCCCCTCAATCTTCTAAATTCCAACGAGTACAAGCCCAGTTCATCCAGTCTTTCTTCATATGAAAGTCCTGCCATCCCAGGAATCAATCTGGTGAACCTTCTTTGTACTCCCTCTATGGCAAAGATGTCTTTCCTCAGATTAGGGGACCAAAACTGCAAACAATACTCCAGGTGTGGTCTCACCAAGGCCTTGTACAACTGCAGTAGTAACTCCCTGCTCCTGTACTCGAATCCTCTCGCTATAAATGCCAGCATACCATTCGCCTTTTTCACCGCCTGCTGTACCTGCATGCCCACTTTCAATGACTGGTGTATAATGACACCCAGGTCTCGTTGCACCTCCCCTTTTCCTAATCGGCCACCATTCAGATAATAATCTGTTTTCCTATTTTTGCCACCAAAGTGGATAACTTCACATTTATCCACATTAAATTGCATCTGCCATGAGTTTGCCCACTCACCCAACCTATCCAAGTCACCCTGCATCCTCTTAGCATCCTCCTCACTGCTAACACTGCCACCCAGCTTCGTGTCATCCGCAAACCTGGAGATGCTGCATTTAATTCCCTCATCCAAGTCATTAATATATATTGTAAACAACTGGGGTCCCAGCACTGAGCCTTGCGGTACCCCACTAGTCACCGCCTGCCATTCTGAAAAGGTCCCGTTTATTCCCACTCTTTGCTTCCTGTCTGCTAACCAATTCTCCACCCACACCAATACCTTACCCCCAATACCGTGTGCTTTAAGTTTGCACACTAATCTCCTGTGTGGGACCTTGTCAAAAGCCTTTTGAAAATCCAAATATACCACATCCACTGGTTCTCCCCTATCCACTCTACTAGTTACATCCTCAAAAAATTCTATGAGATTCGTCAGACATGATTTTCCTTTCACAAATCCATGCTGACTTTGTCCGATCATTTCACCGCTTTCCAAATGTGCTGTTATCACATCCTTGATAACTGACTCCAGCAGTTTCCCCACCACCGATGTTCGGTTAACCGGTCTATAATTCCCCGGTTTCTCTCTCCCTCCTTTTTTAAAAAGTGGGGTTACATTAGCCACCCTCCAATCCTCAGGAACTAGTCCAGAATCTAACGAGTTTTGAAAAATTATCACTAATGCATCCACTATTTCTTGGGCTATTTCCTTAAGCACTCTAGGATGCAGACCATCTGGCCCTGGGGATTTATCTGCCTTCAATCCCTTCAATTTACCTAACACCACTTCCCTACTAACATGCATTTCACTCAGTTCCTCCATCTCACTGGACCCTCTGTCCCTTACTATTTCTGGAAGATTATTTATGTCCTCCTTAGTGAAGACAGAACCAAAGTAATTATTCAATTGGTCTGCCATGTCCTTGCTCCCCATAATCAATTCACCTGTTTCTGTCTGCAGGGGACCTACATTTGCCTTTACCAATCTCTGCTCCTTACACCATGTCCACATCCCTCCATCTTCCTCACAATCATGTGCCTATCTAAATATCCCTTTAAAAGCCTCTAATGTATGTGCCTCTATCACCATACCAGGCAGCGCATTCCAGGCATCCACCACTTTGAGTAAAAAACTTACCCCTCACATCCCCTTTGAACCTACCCTCTCTCATCTTCAATGCATGCCCTCTGTATTAGATAGTTCCACCGTGGGGAAAAGATACTTCCTGTCGACTCTATCTGTGCCTCTCATAATCTTAAAAACCTCTATCAGATCTCCCCTCAGCCTCCAGCACTCCAGAGAAAACAACCCAAGTTTGCTGTTTTCATTTTTCTACCTGCATTTTCTTATTTTCCCAAGGCAGCATTCTGACCTACATTGTTAAATGCTGCCATTCAATTAGTTATTTTTGTCCTGATACTAGTCAAGTAAGATGAATACAGCTCACAATCATATTGGGATGAACTGAAAGAAGGATTTTGGATTTGGGAATGTAAAAATACTCCATCATTTGTGTGCATATCAGCTATCATATTCAAAATAACCTGTAGCTTGGAATGACTCATGTTCATTTGGCTAATGTCAGTTCTGTGAATTTACTGGAATATATCATCAGTGTGACTGAGCATTTGAATAGATATGAGCCAAACAAAAATGTCAGCACAGATTTATGATGGGTAGTTCATTTTGACTAAATTGCATGAAAGTAATGCATTTTGTGTTAAATATAACTGTACTAGCCAGAAAGAAAATCTTTTACTGTATTTCTAGTCAAAGTAAAATAAATTAAAGCATTTATCATTGCATATCTCATTAAAATATCTTTCAGTGAGAAGTTGTTAACTCATCAAGTCACCATGAATAGAATTTATCTCCTGTGTTAGGTGCTTCACAAAAAGAGCTATTAAAAGCAGAAATGAATCACATTGCTGTATTGCAGATGAACAGCAGGACAGGTATAATCTCCAGTGAGTTTCTGACATTTTCCTACTGACTTCTTTACAAAGTCAGACAATTACTGCCAATAACACAGGAAAGGAAACCCAGCAAATTTGACATGTAGATGAAGGCTTGTTGTAAATAGCTTTATTCACTTCTTTGAGAGCTATTATCCACACTATTATCTATTGCTACTGAGGGCTAAAATCCAACTACAAGTTCAGCATTCAATTATACCCTTCTGAATCTGCAGAATGAGCCTTTTGGTTAACAAGTATTGCCTATTCTTCAGCCAAGAATAATAGAAAGAAAATTATCAGAATGAATTTGGTACCCAGTCATATAAGGACACATTCAAGTTTCAAAATACATTTATTATCAAAGAATGTTTAAATTATACAACATTGAGATTTGTTTGCTTACAAGCAGCCACAAAGCAAGAAACCTGAAATAACCCAATTAAATCAAAAAAAAAATATATATACACACAAAATAAAGACCAACACCAAATGTGCAGAGAAAGGGGGAAAAAACAAAACATGCAAATAATAGAAGCAAGCAACAGCATTCTGAACAAAATAAGACCTTTGATCTGGAGCCCAAAGCAGACAGGGTAGGCCCAAAGCCTCAGTATCAGTCCATCACATTAGTGAGCATGGAGTACAGCAGCCACAGAGAGAGGAATGAACATCATGGGAGAGTGAGTGATGTCTTTCCAGCATATCTGGGCCTGCGTTTAAATTATCGAGGAAAAAAAAGCCCGGGCCTAGAACATGTAACCCCGTGACTCCCTCTGGACCCAGATTTTGCCACCCAGCCCAAAGCTATTCTTGATTTCTCCAAATCAGCCCAGCACCCAGAGTGATTCAACCTCCTACCCAGACCAGTTGCATGGGTATCAGAACACCTCAGCCTCAACTTCTCTCCGAATGGCTCACTCCACCTGCGTTGATTAAGCAGCATACCAGCACGGTTCATCCCTCGAATTCACTTTGCCTTCGCTCACCTCTTCTTTGTTTGTGGTGATAGTTTACCACAATTTACTTCAGAGAAGTTGTTATCAGTAAAGTTTTTAGTCAGATTTCTTGCCTTTTGAACCATCAACACATGTTCAGAGGTGACATCCTCAACGGGAAGTTTTTCCAATATAACTCAAAGATTAAGGTTTTAAGGAGAATTTAAAATACTGACAAGAGATGGAGAAGAGAGGGATGCAGGATAGCTGGCTGAAGACATAACCAGCAGCAGTGCACTAGTAAGGATAGGGGTACAGGAGAGATGATAATTGCAGAAATACAGAGGGCGATGGGTAAGAATGGAAGAAATTGAGTATAGGAGGGCCAAAGCAGTGGAGAGATTTGTAAACAAGGATGAAAATGTTAAGCTGGTGGAGTAACAGCTATCTGCCATTGCTTCAAATCCAATTATCTTACTATTCCAACCTGTCTTGAAAGTTCGTTTTTAAGTGTGATTTTCTTTCATTATGACTAGAAGGAGGGCCAGAGGTACTAAAAAGGATGATCTCCCTGCTTCTTTGGATTCTATTATGGAATTGCTGCAAAGTCATACACGAGAAGCCTCTGAGGTTTCAACAATTCAGCTCTGAATTTAAACAAATAGATGGTAAATTGGATTCTATTCAACAAACTCTTAATGAACACAATAAATGTATAAAAAATAATGAAGCAATTTTGTCATCTCTGGAAACGGAAGTGGATGAATTGCAAAAGCTTTGTGAAAAGCAATCGAAGTCCAAAGAAAAGTTAAGATAGAGGATGATTAACCTAGAAAATAGAAGTAGAAGAAACAACCTACGGGTTCTGGGTCTCGAAGAATTAATCGAAGGTAGTAATCCTATGGAATTATTTGCAAACTGTTTGCAAGAATTATTTCTGGAAATTTTGACAGTCTTTGCCTATGATTGATTGAGTTCATAGATTTCCCGTATTTAGACCTAAGGGAGATAGACCAAGATCAGTAATAATCTGTTTTCATAAGTTTCAAACAAAGGAACTGTTAATTCACGAATCTCGTCGAAAAGGCATGATTGACTATAATGTCTGTAAGATTAGGATTGTCGAAAATTACTCGCCTGAAGTCATGCAGGGATGTGCTAAGTTCAAAGAAGTTATGTCTGTGTTTTTTAACAAGGGTTTCAAGCCTTCCCTTTGCTACCCAGCCTGACTCAGAATCACACTTAAAAATGGATCTTTTGAATGGTTTCGTTCGGCTGTTGAAGCACAAAGGTTTTTAAAATCCGAATTCGAGCTATTTAATTTGTCTTTATATGAAGACACAAGATTAAATGAGAAACTTTTAATTTGCGGATCCCATCGAAGGGGCATGATCGGTTAAAGGTTGGAATATTAAGATTCTCGAAGATTATTCATTTGAGGTTATGCAGGAACATGCTAAGTATAAACAAGCTTTTTTGGATTTTTTTTTTAATAAGGGTTTCAAGCCATTCCCTGGCTACCCAGTTTGACTGAGAATCTCATTAAAGATGGATCCTTCGAATAGTTTTGTTTGAATGCTGAAGCACAAAGATTTTTTTAATTTGAAGGCTAACCGCTTAGTCTGTTTTTTCATGAAGATACAAGATTAATGTTTAAGGTCTTCCTGTATGAATAATTGCATCTTTTAATTTTGGTAAACCTTTGTAACTAATTTCCTTTTGTATATTTTAATACTGTTTTTTTGATATACGAGAATTGAATTTCTTGTTTGGATATTGTTTTGTCTAGGTTGGAATATAAATAACCTTGAATCTAATTGGAGCCATCACCAGGTTTTTTGGGGGGTTGTCCGTTGTTGTAGATTCTGGCTTTCTATTGGTCAGCCTTCTTTCTTTGAGAGGTGGGCGGGGGTATGGTTTTTTTTCTCAGAATCTGTTTTTGAATTTCCAGCCAACTTGTTGCTTGGTTACCATTTCTCAAGGTTTATGAGTTGGTTTTAACTTACATTTTAAACCCTTCCTTTAAATAATATTAAAAATGGACCAAACTATTAATTTACTCAGTTTTAACGTGAAAGGGTTAAATCCCCCTGTTAAATGTAATAAGATTTTTGTTTATATTAAGAAATTTAAGGTCCCTATTATTTTCTTACAAGAAACTCACATATGCAAATATGATAATTTATGTTTTTTTAACCATTGGAATGGACTTTGTTTTCATTCTTCTTTTCAGGACAAATCTGGAGGAATTTCGATTCTGATAGATAATACACTTTCCTTCGTCCAACATAAAATAGGGTTGGATACCAATGGAGGCTTTGTTATAGTTTCAGGAAAACTAGATAATAAATTAGTAGTGTTTGCCAATGTGTATGCCCCAAATGTAGATGATCCAGGAGACTTTGAGCTTCTTTTTTTCATTTTTATCAGATCTGAGTCTTTATTCTCTGGTGATGGGAGGAGATTTTAACTGTTGGCTAGACCCACTTTTAGACCGATCATTTTCTAAACCAGTGTCTTTACTAAATCAGCTTTGTTTATTCAATCTTTTTTATTGAAGTGTGGTATTGTTGATGTTTGGCATTTTTTACATCCTTTAGATAGGGAGTATTTGGTTTTTTCCCCTTGTCCATCATACATATTCCAAGATTTATTATTTCTTTTAATCAATACTCAAATGATTTCATTATTTTGTTCCTGTGAATATAAAGGGATTGTTGTCTCAGATCATGCTCCTGTATTTCTATCTTTAAATCTCCCTGGTCTTCCTCAAACAAACAGGTTTTGGCGTTTTAATACAACATTGTTATCTGATAAGGAATTTTTTAAATTTCTTGAGAGGCATATTATTTTGTTTTTCGAAGAGAATAAAAAGGAAGAGAATTCTAATCTTATTGTATGAGATACTTTCAAGGTCTATATTAGAGGACAAATTATTTCTTATACTGCAAGTGTTAAGAATAAAGCTAATAAAGAAAGAACCGAATTATCCAATCAATTGAAACAATTAGATCAAAAATATGCTATAGCTCCAGATCCTGTTTTATAGAAAAGATGTGTTGAAGTTAAAACTAAATATGATCTTCTGTTAACATATCCAATTGAAACTCAACTTCTTAAAGATAAAACTCAATTTTACATTCATGGAGATAAATCAGGCAAAGTTTTGGCCAACCAATTAAAAACTTGTGTAGTTAAAAGACAAATTTAAAAAATTTGTAAAACTAATGATGATAGGACAACTGATCACTCTGAAATAAATGATACCTTTAGAGAATTCTATGCTAAACTTTATAGTTCTGGTTCCCCTAAAGATAGTACTGTAATGAATAATTTTCTACATCAATTAAATATCTCTGCACTTTCTGCAGATAATTGCAAACAGATGGATCAACTCATTTCTTATGAGGAAATTGCCAAGGCTATATGTTCATTACACTCAGGGAAGGCTCCGGGTCCAGATGGATTTTCTGGAGAATTTTTATAAGGCTTTTTGCTCATTAATTATACCGCAGTTACACTTAGTCTTTTGGGATTCTTTCAAATTGGGTAGCTTGCCTCAGTCTTTCTATGAAGCTTCTATTTCACTTACCCTAAAAAAGAACAAGGACCCAACTGAATGCTCTTCATATAGACCAATTTCATTACTCAATGTTGATACTAAAATCCTTTCTAAAGTTCTAGCTCGTAGGATTAAAAATATCTTACCTTCTACTATCTCTGATGATCAGACTGGATTTATTAAAAACCGACATTCCCATTTTAATATACGCCGTATATTAAATGTCATTTACTCTCCTTCTCATGAGATATCGGAATGTGTGATATCCTTAGATGCTGAGAAGGCCTTTGATCAGGTTGAATGGAGTTATTTATTTAAAACCTTTGAAAATTTTAATTTTGGACCAGATTTTATTCAATGCATTAAATTATTATATCTATCTCCTTCTGCTGGGGTTCTTACTAATTTTCAAAATTCCGAACTATTTAAACTTCACCGCGGAATGAGACAAGGTTTCCGTTGAGTCCTTTGCTCTTTGATTTAGCTTTAGAACCCGAAGCCATTGCTTTTCAAGAATCTGGTGATATCTGTGGTATCTAAAGGAGCGGTTGTTACTCACAAAATCTGGCTTTACGCTGATGATATATTGCTTTTTATGTCTAATGTTGAGACCTCGTTACTTTGCGTACTTTCTTTACTCTCCCGTTTTAGCCAGTTTTCAGGATATAAATTGAACCTACATAAGAGTGAATTATTTCCTTTAAATAATTTGGTATCAATTAATACTAATCTCCCTTTTAAAATTGTAAGGAATCAGTTTACTTATTTGGGTGTAACAGTCACTAAGAATTATAAACATCTGTTTAAAGAAGACTTTCTTACTTTATTGAACCATGTAAAAAGGGTATCATTAAATTGGTCACCTCTTTAAATATCGTTGATTGGACTAATTAATTCTATTAAAATGAATAGTCTACCTAAATTTATATATCTCTTTCAAGCTTTGCCCATTTTTATTCCTAAATTCTTTTTTGACTCTCTTGATTCTATTTTGTCCTCTTATATATGGAAAAATAAACATCCTCAATTAAATAAAGTTCATCTTCAAAAATCTAAAAAGTCTGGAGGTTTAGTCTTACCTAATTTTGGTTTTATTACTGGGCAGTTAATATACAATATCTTATGTTTTGGCTATATTATATTAATCGTGCAGGCTGTCTGGTATTGGTTTCTTTAGAAACTAACTCTGTTAATAAATTTTCTATTATTTCTCTTCTTGGATCCTGACTTCCTTTATCTGTAAGTAAAGGAACTGATAGCTTAGTAGTTGAACACACTGAGGATCTGGATACAATTTAGAAAACACTTTGGTTTATTGAGATTTTCTCTTTCAAGTCCCACTTATTCTAACTTTTTTTTAAACCCTCCATGACTGATGTAGTTTTTAAAGAATGGGACAGGTTGGGTATTAAATGTTTTTGGGATCGGTTTGTTGGAGGAAATCTTTTTTCATTTGAGCAATTGTCAGCTAAATATAGCTTACCGAAAACTCACTTTCTTAGATACTTACAAATCAGAGACTTTCTAAGATCTCAATTATGCACATTTCCTATAAGCTCAGATAAGAACTTACGAGACATAATTTTCAATTTGACACCTTTTCATAATGGTTCAATATCTAACATTTATGGCATGTTACTGGAGACGAGGAAAGTTCCTTTATACAAAATTAAGAATCTCTGGCAACAAGATTTACAGACATCAATATCTGAGGAAACTTGGAATGAAATTTTTAAACTGGTTAATACTTCATTGTTATGTGCTTGCCTTTCCCTCATACAATTTAAGGTGGTACATAGAGCTCATATGACTAAGGATAAGCTATCTCATTTTTATTCAGATACATCTCCCTACTGTGACAGATGTATAATGGACAAGCTTCATTAATTCATATGTTTTGGACTTGTCCAGGTCTTGAAAAATATTAGAAGGAAGTTTTTCAAAATTTTCTTTACTTTTCAAAGTCAATTTTAAGCCTAATCCTCTGATGGCCCTATTTGATATTGTTGCCGGACAAGATATCAAGCTGAAGACATCCAATTTACATATTTTGGCCTTTAGCCCTCTTATAGCTAGGAGGGCGCTTTTGTTTAAATGGAAAGATGTTTTTCCTCCTACTCATGCCCAACAGTTATACATGCTTAGATTTAGAGAAGATTCGTTGTTCAATTTCTGAATCTCGTCAAAACTTTCAAACCTTGTGGGGACCTTTCCTGAATTATATTCAAAAACTTCAATTCGTTGTTCAAATTCAGATGTTGGCTATTATTATTTTTTATTATATGAGAAGGTATTTTACCTTTCTTCTCCTTAATAAACAGCTTCGGTCTTGATAGGGGTTAGATTCTTTTTTTTGTAATAAATTAGTATATTTGAATATAACTGTTGATTAACTTACATGAATAAGAGGTGATGAGATTGTTATTATGGATAGATATAATGTAATTGGTAGTTTTTAAAATCTTTTTTGACCTTTTATATACACTTTCTTGTACTCTGTATTCTTCTATGTAGAAACTAATAAAAATATTGGAAAAAAAAAGAAAATGTTAAAAAGACAGCAGTGCCAGATTGGGAATCAATGGGCACATGTCAGTACAGGTGATAGCTGAATGGGGCAGAATGAATTAGAATAGGAAGGTAGAAAATAGCAACTTTGGAGAAACAAACAATCTGCTCAATGAACTGAGTGAGTCAAGCAGCATCTGTGGGTGGAAACAACCTGGCAATGTTTCAGCTTAAAACCCCATATCAGGAAATAGGAACGCAGCCTGGAAAAATAATCACATATTCAAGTCCACAAGTGAAAAAGATCACTCAGGATAGTTTCACTTGCAGTGTCACTAGTTGAGTTTGATATAATTAAGCTTTTTAAAAGATGTTGAATGGAATATATGCAAATCTGAAGTAGAGCAACAGAGAGATACAATGTGGAAATGGTCCTTTCAGGCCCACTGGGACCATGCCAAGCAAAAGCTACCCCTGGGATTCTACTTAATTCATCCTAACGCAAGGTAAATATAATACCAGATTGTGATTGGAGTGGAATGCCTTTGTACGTATTGCTAGGGGTCAACCTGGAGTTATTATATTATGGATCACAATTCTGGATGAACTAAAATGAAAATCAGTCTTCAGAAAATAGACAAAGGGTCTCGGCCTGAAACGTCGACTGTACCTCTTCCTAGAGATGCTGCCTGGCCTGCTGCGTTCACCAGCAACTTTGATGTGTGTTGCAGACAATTTAACTTTCAGCTGATACTTTGTGACTAGTGAAACCAGTCGTTGGATGTGGGCCATTCTGATTCTGTCCCATTGAAACTAAATAGCAGAAGACAGTAGATGGATGGTCCTGCTATTACAGTAACACATTGTTAAAAATGTATCCCAGCCACTTACAGCATATTTCAAGATGTAGATGTTACAGTAATGCAAGGATAGCTTGAGACAGTTGTAGTCAATCGAGACTTCTGATTGAGTACTGGAGACACCTCAGCTTACTATAGACAAGATACTGTGTACTCAAGCAAAGTGAACGAGGCCTCTGTAGTGAGACTTTCCCACTAAAGCATAGCTTCCCTTTACACAACAGGGGGTGCTGGAGATAGTTCAGATAACAGGAGGAAGTGAAGCATACTCAACAACTAAGGAGCTATTGTCTTCACTAACTTCAAAATATCATCAGCTGTCCGCTTGAAGTTTCAATTGACTTTAACACCTCTATTGATCTTGTGAGCAATGAATTCAAACCAATGCAATTTATCATAATCGATATCTGTAAATGATAATCCAATTCTTATAAAAATAGTAAGTTTTCTGATCAGACTTAAGAACAGTGTGGGTGACAGGGGTTCATGCTGTTCTCTTTCTGTACAAGTAAAATAAAAAGAATGCTTGAGTCATAAGAGTGCGTGTGTTCTGTGCTCAGTTACCTTAGATGTTTTATTTTATTATCGGTAACAGCAATTACTTTGACAGTTAATTGCAGGTTCCACCAAGATGGACAGAGGCAGAGAGGTGACCTTGAGGCTTTCACTCTGAGGCTTCAGCAAAGAAAGGCTTCAGTCAGAGAAAGGACTGAAGATAGGTCACAGGGTCACCAGGGGCTGCAGGGATTTGCACAGGTGTAATTTTATTCTCCCGAAAACATGTTGTGCTCATCAGGTAGTGAAGCATCAGAGCCATTCAGGATGTTAGGCTTTGCTTTGCAGGAAGTAATGGGCTGCAAACCCCGCGAGAGTTGATGTGTATCAGATTCCATCTCCACACTCAACTGGAATGTTTGTTTTTTGGTCTTTAAATAGTCTTCCATGGGTTGTACCTTGGCTTCTTGCATAGTTCTGGATCAGTGGTCTTGAATGCCACAGATCTAGCTGTCAGCGGTCTACAGATCTTAGTTCATCCATGGCTTTTGGTTTGGATGTGTTCTTGAAGGCACTCACTCATCCACGTAGGTCTTGATGTAGTTGCTGACAAAATGTAACCTATCTGTTCATATTCAAAGAGAAATCCCTGAATATTGTTAATAATCAACAATGCATTTAAACATTATGCTTGAAAAGATGTTTGATCCTGGCACTGATATTAACAGGAACACGGGATAGCCGCAGTCAAAGAAATTTAAACCAGCTTCTGCAGACTAGGCAAAGTAAAGTTGCGCAGGTGACAATGTATACCAGCTGGAAGTCAATCTCACAGCTGGCAAGTAGCTGCCCTTTCTCCTGTTGTCCTCTCAGTGTCCGAGTCTTTTTAAATAACTCACAACTCAAGTCACACATTACATTAATTTGAAAGTTAAAAAAAATTGTAAATACTGGAAACCCAAAACAAAAAAAAAATATTGAAAGCATCGAGCATGTCATACAACATCTGCAGCAAGAGATCCTGATAGAGTCCTTGAAATGCTAACATTTCCCCTCCACCCTAAAGATGTTGCCTGACCACAAGAGTGTTTCCCAACATTTTCTATTCATATCAATTCTACTCTAACAATCATATCAGTGTAGCAGTTTAATAATAATTTTCTCCTTGGTTTCTGAGACAAAGATCTTGGTACTTGGTACTGGGACTAAGTGCCAGCATCTCTCCACTTTAAGAATACAAATCACTGCCCGCTACGCATTTAAGATAGCAAAGAAGGTCCTCCATTTGTGTCCATCATACTGTTGAACACAGATATAGAAAGATTTTTTATTGCATTTTCTGTAACCTTTCTTTGGCTTGAACTGAACCCCCAAACCAGGTGGTCTAATGTACCACTCAGTCTGGCCTCTATCCTTCGACCTGTTTGGCCAAAGCACAAGGCCCTGAATCCAGCTTACGTATCTCTCCAGGTCATTGAGGCACACAAGCTTCCAAACCCCAAGAAAAGATTGTGGTCCTCTTGGAAGTTAAGAATACGAACCTGCCACCAAATAGGATCTTTCCATGCCCGAGGACCAGCAGCTTGCTCCAACCTGACAACAGGAGCTCTACATGGTGTTGCTGGATCCAAAAGTGGCATGTGCAAGTATACAGTTATTTAGCAGAGCTTTCACACACAATTTTTTCCTCAATTTTCAATCTGCCTGTTTGATGTGGACTCATTCTCAGACAGTTCTGCTTCAATTATCATAACTCATGACAATATCCTTTGTTTTGTCTTCAGTAGATGCCATTTTCCCAATCACCATAACTACTCCCACCCCCCACAGGCACATCAGAGGAGAAAAACAATGCTTCATTACATCTTATGGAGCACTGTCAGATATTGACTGTGCAAAGGCTGGACAAGAGCTGCAGGGAGAGCTGTGACTAGGCCAGTAGGACTGATAAGCTAATGTATGAACTTCATACCTATCAGTCATGGAAATGCCACACATTAGTCTCACCCTTGAAGACTTAGATGACAACCACAAAGGGAGCACACAAAGTGAGGCTGCTGTGGTGTGAAGGGAGATACTTGTCAAGTTGGCCATTGTGCCCGACAGACAACTAGATACGAAAGAACATAAGTCAGTCCATCTCAATCAATGTCCTGCCAAGTGAAGCTTGAAATGCATCATACCCAGCCTGGAAATGATGTGTTCTTGGAGACATGGACACTTCTGCAATGTCATGGCTGATGGTGAAGCTTTCACCTTCCTCTAGAGGCATAGGAGGACATTCAATGTCTTTGTACCTTAGTCAGAGCTCTATATATTGGCATAATTAAGACCACAGGCACTGGAATCTGGAGCAACACATGAGATTCCAGAGGAACTTTGTGGGTCAATATTTTGGGTCAAGTCTCTTCATCGGGACTGACATTTAGAGTGGAGAAGGCAGTTTAAAAAGTTGTAGGGAAGGTATAGAGCAAACTCTTTTTATGTTGTATGTCAGTGAGTTGGATGATGAAATTGATGGCTTTGTGGCCAAGTACGCGGACAATACAAAGACAGGTGGACAGGCAGGTAGTGTTGAGGAAGCTGAGAGGCTACAGAAGGACTTACACAAATAAGGAAATTGGACAAAGAGGTGGCAGATAGAATACACTATCAGAAAGTGTATGGTCATGCACTTTGGTAGAAGGAATAAATGTATAGACTATTTTCTAGATAGAAAGAATTCAGAACTCTGAGATGCAAAGGGATTTGGGAATCTTTGCGCAGAATTCTCTAAAAGTTAATTTGCGGAGTGGACCGGTGGTGAGGAAGGTGAATGTAACGTTAGCATTAATTTCAAGAGGACTAGAATACAAAAGCAAGGATGTTATGCCGAGGCTGTACAAGACACTGGTGTGACCTCACTTGGCCTATTGTGAGCAGTTTTGGGCCCCTTATCTAAGAAAGGATGTGCTGACATTGGATCGGATTCAAAGGAGGTTCAAAAGAATGATTCCGGGAATGAAAGGTTTAATCACATCAGCAGCTTAGGGTCTGTACTCACTGGAATTTGGAAAAATGAGGGGCGATCTCATTGAAACCTATAGAATGTTGAAAGGTCTCAATAGATTGGATTTGAAGAGAATGGTTCCTTTGGTGGGGGAGTCTAGGATCAGAGGGCACAGCCTCAAAATAGAGGGATGTCCATTTAGAACAGAGATGAGGAGGAATTTCTTGCCAGAGGCTGATGAATCTGTGAATTAGTTTCCAGAACTGGCTGTGGAGGCTAAGTCATTGGGTTCATTTAAGGCAGTGGTTGGTAGGTTCTTGATTAGTCTGGGTATGAAAGGTTATGGGGAGAAGGCAGGTGAATGGGGTCGAGAGGGAAATGGATCAGCCATGATGAGATGGCAGGGCAAACTCAAATTGGACAACTGGTCTAATTCTGCTCCTATGCCTTATGGTCTAAGTCCACCCCTTCCCTTCACCTTTTCATATTGGCTATCGTTCACACCAGATGAAACATCTCAATCGGCAATGGCAGCTACCCATTTTTCTCTGTAGGTGCTACCCAGTCTGCTAATTTCCTCCAACATCAAGTGTGCTCATCCTCTTATTGTCACCTGGGAGGAAGCTACCACTTAGTGAAGATCCACCTGGTAGCAGATTCGTGTATTTGAACACAAGAGGAGTGTTCATCATGGAACATACTGTTACTGCCAGAGAGCGGAGTACTGCCATGAAGAAGCTGTTGTTTCACTACATGCTTAGAGACTTTGGTGACCACTGAATAATCTGAGTTATGTAGCCACCCCCCACAGACAGTTGAATGCTTGGTCTGATGAGAACTTTCTCAGCATTATGAAGCTTGAAAATGTTGCCCTCTCTCAAGATTCCGTTACCTTCTCCACCCTCAACTAATTCCTCAATCAAAGGTTTTGTGCCCAGTCTCCAGCCTCTCAGCCTGAGGAGTAACAGAATCCAGCCGGGCCTTTCTGTTCGTAGTCGCTCAGTCATCCAGCCAGCCATCTGCAATCCACTCAACTGAAATGGAACAGGCTTCTTAGACTGACCCCAACAATGGGGTTAGGGGAGTAGGGATCATCACCTACATAAATAAACTGAACTAGAGGGTTTTCACCATGGGATGAAGAATAAATATTTCATACTATTACTTACTTAATAAATTTCCTTTGTAACAAGTACTGTGGATTTAAGGTTGCTGGAATAATTTGAATAAAGAATTCCAACTTAACCACTTCGATGTATGGTGAAGATGGAATTATATGGGATGGGACCCTATGGATGGTGCAGTGGTCTTTGTCCAAGTAATCCACTGTTTTCATTGATTAATTGTCCTCTGGTAAAAACACACATTGCAAAGAACAAAGGTTCAATTATTACCAAGTAATACAACTCTGAAAGTCTTCTTCTCTAGATAGCCATGAAACCAAGGAAGGAAAGAACAGCAGCACGATCATCATCCCCTAAATCCCCCCTCCCTGCACAAAAAATCCAAATAAAAACAGAACAGGCACATCGACTCCCAAATCCCCCCCCCCACAAAAAACATGAAAGATCCAGTGAAAAACAGAATATGAAAAACTATAAGACTGATAAAAGTCTTTAGTACAAGATGCAGAAAACCTGGGCAACATTCTCCAGGAACAGCAGTAGGCTTTTCCCTCTCCAGAAGCAAGCAATCTCACCAGAAATAAAAAGGCAGTCTTCCTCTCCATAGCAGAGTGATGCCCCAGCCATCTAAAGTTAGTCTCTCCTCTCTGATAGCTGAGCGATCCCACCAGCGATAAAAGACAGTCTCCCCTCTCCGACAGCAGAGCAATTCGACCAGCGATCAAAAAGCAGTCTCCCCTCTCCGAGCAGAACGAACCCCGGGATCAAAAGGCAGTCTCCCCTCACCAGCAATACAGCAATCTCACTAGTAATAAAAAGACAGTCTCCCTTCTCTGACAGCAGAGCCATCCCATCAGTGATTAAAATATAGACTTGGACTATTGACCTTTATCAGTCTTATTTTTTTTATATTCTGTGTTCTTTCATGTTTTTGTGTGCGGGGGAGGGGGATTTGGGCATCGATATGCCTATTCCATTTTTATATAGGAGATGTAAGTGTTGCAGGGTTAAAGTGAGTTTTTGGGCAGATATGCATAAAGTGGGTAGTGAGCTTTACCCATACTAACTATTCACTTTGGTTTCTTCCTGCGCTCAGAAATTTTTGGACAGAATACTTCATAACATTCAGAGTAAACGTCTGCAACAGGGCCTTCAGTTGAAGCCTCAACATTTCAAGAAGAGTCACATGCTGTCAATAACTCATTGGGTTTCTGGAAACAAAAGCATATTGTTGTCTAGGTTATCAATCAAAATTGCACAGAAGGTCAAAGCAATTGGATGACATGTAGTGAAGATCTCATCCAGAAGGAACAATTCTGCCAATGCAGCACTCCCTCTGCACTACACCAGAGTGGCAACCAAGAACTTTGTTCTCAAATCTCTGGAATGGGATTTGCTTTACCAATGATGTCCCCATCTCAGAAATCAATGACATGGGAACACGTCATGAGATGAAATTTACCATATTATGGAATGAAGAGATCAGGAGCTTTCCAATATTAGTGAAAACTCTACTTAATGAACCTGTTGTAACTGTGAACTGCAACTTCATGCCATAGGTCTCCCTGCAGAGAGGTTACTGGATCCAGTTGTCAACAGCTGTCTCAGGTTCAGACACCACCTGCCTGTCACTGCCTTTGGATGAACTTATTTTCAGTTATTAATTCCCCAGATTCAAATTTAATAGAACCAATGAACATTTTTAAAGCAACACACATAAAAGTTGCTGGTGAACGCAGCAGGCCAGGCAGCATCTCTAGGAAGAGGTACAGTCGATGTTTCGGGCAGAGACCCTTCATCAGGACTAACTGAAAGAAGAGCTTGTAAGAGATTTGAAAGTGGGAGGGGGAGAGGGAGATCCAAAATGATAGGAGAAGACAGGAGGGGGAGGGATGGAGCCAAGAGCTGGACAGGTGATTGGCAAAAGGGATATGAGAGGATCATGGGACAGGAGGCCCAGGGAGAAGGAAAAGGGGGAGGGGGGGAAAACCCAGAGGATGGGCAAGGGATATGGTGAGGGGGACGGAGGGAGAAAAAGGAGAGAGAGAAAAAGAGTGTGTGTATATAAATAAATAACGGATGGGGTACAAGGGGGAGGTGCGGCATTAGCGGAAGTTTGAGAAGTCAATGTTCATGCCATCAGGATGGAGGCTACCCAGATGGAATATAAGGTGGTGTTCCTCCAACCTGAGTGTGGCTTCATCTTTACAGTAGAGGAGGCCGTGGATAGACATATCAGAATGGGAATGGGATGTGGAATTAAAATGTATGGCCACTGGGAGATCCTGCCTTCTCTGGCGGACAGAGCATAGATGTTCAGCGAAATGATCTTGCAGTCTGCGTTGGGTCTCACCAATATATAGAACTCCGCATCAGGAGCAGCGGACGCAGTATATCACCCCAGCCGACTCACAGGTGAAGTGTCGCCTCACCTGGAAGGACTGTCTGGGGCCCTGAATGGTAGTGAGGGAGGAAGTATAAGGGCATGTGTAGCACTTGTTCCGCTTACAAGGATAAGTGCCAGGAGGGAGATCGGTGGGGAGAGATGGGGGGGATGAATGGACAAGGGAGTCATGTAAGGAGTGATCCCTGCGTAAAGTGGGGGGGGGGAGGGAAAGATGTGCTTCGTGGTGGGATCCTGTTGGAGGTGGCGGAAGTTACGGAGAATTATATGTTGGACCCGGAGGTTAGTTGGGTGGTAGGTGAGGACAAAGAGATCCAGATTCCTAGTGGAGTGGCGGGAGAATGGAGTGAGAGCAGATGTGCGTGAAATGAGGGAGATACGTTTTTGAGTAGAGTTGATGGTGGAGGAAGGGAAGCCCCGTTTTTTTAAAAAAAAGGACATCTCCTTCATCCTGGAATGAAAAGCCTCATCCTGAGAGCAGATGCGGCGGAGACGGAGGAATTGCGAGAAGGGGATGGCGTTTTTGCAAGAGACAGGGTGAGAAGAGGAATAGTCCAGATAGCTGTGAGAGTCAGTAGGCTTATAGTAGACATCAGTGGATAAGCTGTCTCCAGAGATAGAGACAGAAAGATCAAGAAAGGGGAGGGAGGTGTCTGAAATGGACCAGGTAAACTTGAGGGCAGGGTGAAAGTTGGAGGCAAAGTTAATAAAGTCACCGAGCTCAGCATGCGTGCAGGAAGCAGCACCAATGCAGTCGTCGATGTAGCGAAGGAAAAATGGGGGACAGATACCAGTATAGGCTTGGAACATGGATTGTTCCACAAAGCCAACAAAAAGGCAGGCATAGCTCGGACCCATATGGGTGCCCATAGCTACACCTTTAATTTGGAGGAAGTGGGAGGAGCCAAAGGAGAAATTATTAAGAGTAAGGACTAATTCTGCTGGATGGAGCAGAGTGGTGGTAGAGGGGAACTGGTTAAGTCTGGAGTCCAAAAAGAAGCGTAGAGCTTTGAGACCTTCCTGATGGGGGATGGAAGTATATAGGGACTGGTCATCCATGGTGAAAATAAAGCGGTGGGGGCCAGGGAACTTAAAATCATCAAAAAGTTTAAGAGCGTGAGAAGTGTCACGAACATAGGTAGGAAGGGATTGAACAAGGGGGGATAAAACAGTGTCAAGGTATGCAGAAATGAGTTCGGTGGTGCAGGAACAAGCTGAGACAAATCTATAGAAACTCATCTTTAGTTTTGTAGCTAGTTTTACTTAATGGGCTAAGTGTTCCATCCTTATTAATCTTTCAGTCATTCTTTGCTGTTTTTGACATTAAGTCCAGTCCTCTGACCTGCCACCTCCCTTTGTGTTTGTGCTTTAAGTTTGATATATTCAACTTTTTTGTTAGTTAACTGTAGACCCTGCATTTATTTTTATTTATTTTTTTAAGCTTGTTGGAATATACCTTTTGATAGTTTTCCAAAAGATTCCCTGAGATGTCTGCCATAGTATCTTATCTTGGGCAGTGGAATCTATTGGTGAGTGAATAGGGGAATGTGCAGGAGTGGATGATTGTGGTACTAGGTGAGGCAGTGGGGGACCTGGGTGAATCTGAGAGCAAGAAAGTAGCACCAGAAGTGAGGGTCAGCTGAAATTGGAGAATTCATTGCTCATACCATTGGGTTGTAGACTAGTCAAGCAGAATATGTGGTGTTATTCTTTTAATTACAGTTGATATTTTCCTGGATAAAGACTAACTGGTCAGTGTGGGAATGGGAAGGGGAGTGAAAAGGCATGCAACCAGAAGAACAGGATGGTGATGATGGACAGTCGACTGATATTCCCTCAGTCCTCACCTTTTGTAACACTGGGCTCTATCTCCAGCACATCATCCTTTGTTATTTCAACCAACTGCAATAAGATTCCATCACCAGTCAGATCTGCCACTCCTGAAGAAGGATCTCAGACCAAGATGTTGACTGTTTATTTAGATCTACAGATGCTGCCTGACCTGTTGACTTCCTCCAGCATTTTGTGTTACTCACCAATTCTACCTGCTTTCTGCAGGGACAACTTAAAGTAAATTTATGATCAAAGTACATATACAGTATGTCACTATATACAGCCACAAGATCCATGTTCTGAGCATCTGTGCTATCTAGATGGTCCAAATGAAGAGCCAATGAGATAGCATCTGCTGCGGACCGGTCACTTCGGTAGGGAAATTGGAATGGGTCCAAGTCTTTTCTCAGTCAGGAGCTGACACTTCTCAACACACTCTGGACAATAGTCATTGAGGCAGGTTACCAGATCCTTCTTAGGCATCTGTACAAGTGAAGCCTACCTGAAGCGGTTGGGTACCTCAACTGCTGAAGCAAGGGGTTAAAGATATTGGTGAATGCTCCAGCCAGTCGATCAGCTCAGCTTTTTAGTACCCAGTCTGTGCAGGATGCTTTCTGTGGTCCATCAACCTCAGAGACTGAAATCACAGGATCATCAGGGGCTGTGGGAGGTCATGATAGTTTCTCCATGTTTTAATACAACATAGAACACAGAATAGTACAGCACAGTACAGACCCTTCGGCCCACAATGTTGTGTCGAACCTTAAACGCTGCCTCCCATATAACCCCCCAACTTAAATTCCTCCATATACCTGTCCTGTAGTCTCTTAAATTTTACTAGTGTATCTGCCTCCACCACTGACTCAGGCAGTGCATTCCACACACCAACCACTCTCTGAGTAAAAAACCTTCCTCTAATATCCCCCTTGAATTTCCCACCGCTTACCTTAAAGCAATGTCCTCTTGTATTGAGCAGTGGTGCCCTGGGGAAGAGGTGCTGGCTGTCCACTCTATCTATTCCTCTTAATATCTTGTATACCTCTATCATGTCTCCTCTCATCCTTCTTCTCTCCAGAGAGTAAAGCCCTAGCTCCCTTAATCTCTGATCATAATCCATACTCCCTAAACCAGGCAGCATCCTGGTAAATCTCCTCTGTACCCTTTCCAATGCTGCCACATCCTTTCTATAGTGAGGTGACCAGAACTGGACACAGTACTCCAAGTGTGGCCTAACCAGAGTTTTATAGAGCTGCATCATTACATCATGACTCTTAAACTCTATCCCTCGACTGATGAAAGCTAACACCCCACAAGCTTTCTTAACTACCCTATCCACCTGTGAGGCAACTTCCAGGGATCTGTGGATATGTACCCCCAAATCCCTCTGCTCCTCCACACTACCAAGTATCCTGCCATTTACTTTGTACTCTGCCTTGGACTTTGTCCTTCTAAAGTGTACCACCTCACACTTCTCCGGGTTGAACTCCATCTGCCACTTCTCAGCCCACTTCTGCATCCTATCAATGTCTCTCTGCAATCTTTGACAATCCTCTACACTATCTACAACACCACCAACCTTTGTGTCGTCTGCAAACTTGCTAAACCACCTTTCTACCCCCAGATCCAGGTCATTCATAAAAATCACAAAAGGTAGAGGTCCCAGAACTGATCCTTGTGGGACACCACAGTCACAATCCTCCAATCCAAATGTATTCCCTCCACCACCACCCTCTGCCTTCTGCGGGCAAGCCAGTTCTGAATCCACCTGGCCAAACTTCCCTGGATCCCATGCCTTCTAACTTCCTGAATAAGCCTACCGTGTGAAACCTTGTCAAATGCCTCAATAAAATCCATGTCGATCACATCCACTGCACTACCCTTATCTATATGCCTGGTCACCTCCTCAAAGAACTCTGCCAGGCTTGTTAGACACGATCTGCCCTTCACAAAGCCATGCTGACTGCCCCTGATCAGACCATGATTCTCTAAATGCCCAGAGATCCTATCTCTAAGAATCTTTTCCAACAGCTTTCCCACCACAGACGCAAGGATCTCTGGTCTATAATTACCCGAACTATCCCTACTACTTATTTTGAACAAAGGGACAACATTCATCTCCCTCCAATCCTCCAGTACCATTCCCGTGGACAACGAGGACATAAAGATCCTAGCCAGAGGCTCAGCAATCTCTTCCCTCGCCTCGTGGTGCAGCCTGGGGAATATTCTGTCAGGCCCTGGGGAGTTATCCGTCCTGATGTATTTTAACAACTCCAACACCTCCTCTCCCTTAATATCAGCATGCGTCAGAACATCAACCTCACTCATATTGTCCTCACCATCATTAAGTTCCCTCTCATTGGTGAATACTGAAGAGAAGTGTTCATTGAGGAACACACATCAAAGTTGCGGGTGAATGCAGCAGGCTAGGCAGCATCCCTAGGAAGAGGTACAGTTGGCATTTCGGGCCGAGACCCTTCGTCAGGACTAACTGAAGGAAGAGCTCGTAAGAGATTTGAAAGTGGAAGGGGGAGAGGGAGATCCAAAATGATAGGAGAAGACAGGAGGGGGAGGGATGGAGCCAAGAGCTGGACAGGTGATTGGCAAAAGGGATATGAGAGGATCATGGGACAGGAGGCCCAGGGAGAAGGAAAAGGGGGAGGGGGGAAAACCCAGAGGATGGGCAAGGGATATAGTCAGAGAAACAGAGGGAGAAAAAGGAGAGTGAGAGAAAGAAAGTGTGTATATAAATAAATAACGGATGGGGTACAACGGGGAGGTGGGGCATTAGCGGAAGTTTATTCATGCCATCAGGTTGGAGGCTACCCAGACGAAATATAAGGTGTTGTTCCTCCAACCTGAGTGTGGCTTCATCTTTACAGTAGAGGAGGCCGTGGATAGACATATCAGAATGGGAATGGGATGTGGAATTAAAATGTGTGGCCACTGGGAGATCCTGCTTTCTCTGGTGGACAGAGCGTAGGAGAAGCGTAGGAACCCCTTGCCCATCCTTGGGAGTTTCTTCCCCCCCCCCACCCTTTTCCTTCTCCCTGGGCCTCCTGTCCCATGATCCTCTCATATCCCTTTTGCCAATCAACTGTCCAGCTCTTGGCTCTATCCCTCCCCCTCCTGTCTTCTCCTATCATTTTGGATCTCCCCCTCCCCCTCCCCCTCCCACTTTCAAGTCTCTTACTAGCTCTTCCTTCAGTTAGTCCTGACGAAGGGTCTCAGCCCAAAATGTCGACTGTACCTCTTCCTAGAGATGTTGCCTGGCCTGCTGCGTTCACCAGCAACTTTGATGTGTGTTGCTTGAATTTCCAGCATCTGCAGAATTCCTCGTGTATTCTTTGAGGATCTCACTCACTTCCACAGCCTCCAGGCACATCTTCCTATCTTTATCTCTAATCGGTCCTATCTTCACTCTTGTCATCCTTTTGTTCTTCACATAACTGAAGAATGCCTTGGGATTTTCCTTTACCTTACTCGCCAAGGCCTTCTCATGCCCCCTTCTTGCTCTCCTCAGCCCCTTCTTAAACTTCTTTCTTGCTTCCTTATATTCCTCAAGAGACCCATCTGACCCTTGCTTTCTAAACCCCATGTATGATGCCTTCTTCCACCTGACTAGATTCTCCACCTCACTTGTCACCCATGGTTCCTTCACCCTACCATTCTTTATCGTCCTCACCGGGACAAATTTATCTCTAGCATCCTGCAAGAGATCCCTAAACATCGACCACATGTCCATAGTACATTTTCCTGCAAAAACATCATCCCAATTCACACCGGCAAGTTCCAGCCTTATAGCTTCATAATTTGCCCTTGCCCAACTAAAAATTTTCCTGTCCTCTCTGATTCTATCCTTTTCCATGATAATGCTAAAGGCCAGTGATCGATGGTCACTGTCCCCCAGATGCTTACCCACTGAGATGTCTGTGACCTGACCCGGTTTGTTACCTAATACTAGATCTGGTATGGCATTCTCCCTAGTCAGCCTGTCAACATACTGTGACAGGAATCCGTCCTGGACACACTTAACAAACTCTGCCCCGTCTAAACCATTGGGACTAATCAGATGCCAAACAATGTTAGGGAAGTTAAAGTCACCCATGATAGCAACCCTGTTATTTTTGCACTTTTCCAAAATCAGCCTCCCAATCTGCTCCTCTGTATCTCTGCCGCTACCAGGGGGCCGATAGAATACCCCCAATAGTGTAACTGCTCCCTTCCTGTTCCTGACTTCCACCCATACTGACTCAAAAGAGGATCCTGCTACATTACCCACCCTTTCTGTAACTGTAATAGTATCTCTGACCAGTAATGCCACCCCTCCTCTCCCCCCCCAATCCCTTTTAAAGCACTGAAATCCAGGAATATTGAGAATCCATTCCTGCCCTGGTGCCAGCCAAGTCTCTGTAATGGCCACTACATCATAATTCCATGTATGTATCCAAGCTCTCAGTTCATCACCTTTGATCCTGATGCTTTTAGCATTGAAATACATGCACTTTAGCCCTTCTACCTTATTACCTTTACAGCCTTTATTCTGTTTCCCTTTCCTCAAAACCTCTTTATATGTTAGATCTGGCTTTACTCCATGCACTATACTTGCAGTTCTCGCATGACCTTTATCCTCCTCCACCTCACTATCTGCTCTAACACACTGGTTCCCCTCCCGCTGCAAATCTAGTTTAAACCCCCTGGAGCATCACTAGCAAACTTTCCCACAAGGATGTTAGTCCCCTTCCGGTTCAGGTACAACCTGTCCCGTCGGAACAGGTCCCACCTTGCTTGCAACAAGGCCCAATTGTCCAGAAACATGAAGCCCTCCCTCCTGCACCAACTCCTTAGCCATGTATTTAGCTGCATTATCATCCTATTTCTAGCCTCACTAGCACGTGGCACGGGTAGCAATCCTGAGATTGCAACCCTGGCGGTCCTGTCCTTCAACTTTGCACCTAACTCCCTAAATTCTCTTTGCAGGACCTCGTCCTTCTTCCTATCCACGGCTCATGACATGACATGGATCATGACATCTGGCTGCTCACCCTCCCTCTTGAGAATACCAGGAACTCGATCCGAGATATCGCGGACCTTGGCACCAGGGAGGCAACAGACCATCTGGGATTCTCAATCTCTTCCACAGAACCTCTTAACTGTCCCCCTAACTATCGAATCCCCTATCACTACTGCTCTCCTCTTTTCCTTCCTTCCCTTCTGAGCTGAGGGTCCCGTCTCAGTGCCAGAGACGTGACCACTACAATTTGTGCCCGGTAGGTCGCCCCACCAACAGTATCCAAAACTGTATACTTATTTTTGATGGAGGCGGCCACTGATGTGCTCTGGTCTTTCTGTTTATTCCCCTTCCCTCTCCTGACAATCACCCAGCTACGTGCCTCCTGGCTTTTAGGGGTGACTATCTCCCTGTAACTCCTGCTTATTTCTGCTTCTGCCTCACGAATGATCTGAAGTTCATCCAGCTCCTGCTCTAGTTCCCTAACTTGGTTTGTCAGGAGCTGCAGCTGGATGCACCTTCTACAGGTGTAGTCATCAGGGACAATTGTGCTCGCCCTGACTTCCCACATACTGCTAATGGAGCACTCGACTGCCCTAAATGCTGCCTCCATTACCTACTCCTAAGTTAATTAGATTAATTAAAGGAACCTACCTGGCCTTACCTCACTGGGAGCAGGCTCGTCCTCAGCCTCTGCTCGCCAAAGCCTCTCGAGCCAAAGCCTTCCTACTCTGTCTCCCACTACTCCATTGCCCGCTCCGTCAATCTGCTGGCTTTTTAAACTCTCCTGCTGTCTCAACGCATGCAGAGAAGGCATTAAGCTCATCTGAAAGTGAAGCCCTGTTGTCACCCATGTCGCTTGATGTAACTTTGCAAGAGGTGATGGCATTCAAGTGCTGTCTCAACTGTCAAGCTTCCTTTGTTGATTTGAGTTTAGTCCAGAACTGAATTCATCCATGAGATGGCTTTCAGAGATTGTACCTGGACATCAGTAGCTTTCTTCATCACCAGACCACAATGCCTCTGATATGGCCCTCAGCAGATTGTGGATCTCCATCACTCCCTGACTTTGTTCGTAGCTAGCAAACTACCAGCTCCAGTCTCCTGGTACTTATGCCTGCAGGCATAGGAGATGCAACCCTTGTCCGTAGACATCCTCCCCCACCACCATCCAGGGACTTAAATGGCCATTCGTGCCAGGTAAAGATTAACGTGCACCTCTTCTAAATCTCATATGCATTTAGTGCTTTTGATATGGCTGCTTTTACACCAGGAAGACTACATGTCGACAAAACAACTCATCTGAAACCCCTGCTCGTCTGCAAGAACCTGAAATATTGACCATACCTTTGCTTCCACGGATGCTGCTTATCCGACTGACTACTTCCCGCACTTTTTGTTCCTCTTAATTACGAGATCGGGAATCTCATGTGCTTCCAAACTATTTCAAATCCCAGTGAATGAGCAGACCAAGCGCATTCAACAATATTTTCATTTTGGCTGAGCAAACAGAAAAATATGATGAGATGGACTAATGGATTTGAATTTCAGGATCGCCCAAGATTTCACTGAATGGCAGCACAAGTTCAATTCTTCTATTTCTTACGTTTATTAACAATTGGTGACAATATATTTTCAACACTAAGGATTTTTGTTTAATTGTTAAAACTACATATCTTTTTTTATTTTTGTGATTTGACATGATCCAATTGTTTAAATTTTAAGGCAATTATTTGAAATTTTTACTGTTAGAATTTCATTACTTTGCATTTGGCCTGTTACGAAGTTTTCTGTACAAGGCTCTGTCTGTAGGTTTATTTATTATGGTGGAAGAACCCTCAAGGTGCCACAAATTGATTCCTTTGCAATAGAAACTCTCTCCATTGTGAGATTTTCAATTAGTCTCACTTCTATTTCATTTGAATATTGAAATTCTTCACATATTTCAGTAATCTTGATTTTATTAGTAAAATTTAATGCCTACTTCATCAGCATATGATTTGGTCAATATTCCATGTAATTAAAATCTGAAGAAAGCAGAGTAAAAACTCTGTACAAAATTATCAAAGGGAAGGACTCAGATGAAACCAGAGAGGTAAATCAAAAGCATTATGTAAAATTGGCAATGATTTTTAGGTAGTCCTCCCTCTCATGGATATCAGTCATAAATTTAACCAAAGCATAATTTAACAGAATTCTACTTTTGAATACTAGGATTTGAATGGCTTAATTATAATGCATCTTACAATGAAATCCTCCAAGAGGACCTTGTCATCACTTGGAGCACTGTGTACCTCAATTACCTAGCAAGTTATGCTGGCTGGAGTCAGGGCCTTACGTTTTGGCTCTTGGTAGGGTTACCATGCCAAAATGGTGAAAGAGTAGAGGCCAGATTAAGAGTGGTCCACCGGTCCTCCAGGTTCATGGATTCAGCCAACAGCCCTGATTGGTCAAAAAATGCTACAAAAGAGCAAAGAAGAATCCTTCCATATCTGTGTGTGACAGCAAGATACAGACAGAGATGAAGGACCTTCATTGCTGCCCTAAACACCTGCAACATAACAAGGTGCAAGCTACAATCAAATGTGTTGACAATATCCAGTTTACTGAAGAAAGCCATTGTTTCCTCCTTGTTTATAAATCTTCACAGTGTTCAACTCAGCTCTGTGTTGACTTATTCCAGGATACATCTTCATGGATTCCACCTTCCCAGATACCTCTTCCAACATGAATTTTGACAATGTACAAACATAGGTACACACAAATGCACTTTAAGCACATTCAGAAACATAGCCATGCATGCACATACACAATCACACACATAAAACCATAACCATGGTTACACAAACTAATGTAGACAATGCATAGAATTCTGTAACAGACCACTTTATAATGTTTAGGAAAGGTGATCTCTTTTTACCAGAACTCAATGTGTTCAATGGAGAGAAAAGAAAGGGACAATCAACTTCAAATTAACTGACTTTCAGTACCGCTTAGAGTTTAATTTCACTCTCCACCTGTCTTTCAGACTTGCTTGAATTCTACCGGCAGATCAGTCTAAGGCTTAGTACTTTAATGAAATAGGATCAATTTACAAACCCTACTACCTTCAGTTGCTTATCATGTCAGAAAAATAAGCACCAACTACAATTCAAACCTTTGAAACAAGCACAATATGTGCAGATGCAGTGTAAAGGAAGTGTCTGGTGGTTAGAGGAACTGCAAAGTGGGCGCAATAGTGGCAGGCTGTGTAGCATTACAGATCAATTAGCTAATTAGTTTGCTGATATTTAAATCAGTCTGTGGCATTGCAAGATTAAGGTGGTAGGGAAGAATGAAGTGACACCTGAAGAACATAAGAGAATGAGGGACAACCTTTCAAAATGTTTAGGATCATGAAAGGCATAGACAGGCTGGATGGTAGCAGTTTCTTCCTCTAGTGTAGGGGAATCTTTGTCACAGTGGACTAGACAATTCCTTCCCTCACACTGATTAGTGGTGAATCCAATTGCAGAGACATCACACAAAAGAAGAGGAAAAAAAATCCAACAAAACCTTGCTGGATTCCTTAGCAGGCCAAACATGTACTTACTTAGAAATTACCCATGGTTACCCATAGCCCTCTATTTTTCTAAGCTCCATGTACTTATCCAGGAATCTCTTAAAAGACCCTGTCATATCCACCTCCATCCCCATTGCCAGCAGCCCAATCCACACACTCACCACTCTCTGTGTAAAATTCTTACCCCTGACATCACCTCCATACCTACTTCCAAGCACTTGTGGCAAGAACTAGAGATTCCTACAAACAATAGCAAGACTGAGCAAAGAAACCAGAGACAGAAACCTATATAGGACTACAAAAAAGGCATAGGCGATAACAATGAACTATTAATTAGCCTCATAGGCAGGTGAGCAGGAAGGGGTTGCTCTTGTCATCTCTGCCTCCCAGGTCAAGGTACGACAACCTGAAGCAAGATGGTGTAGGTTTATGGTGAAGGGAAAAGGTTTCAAAAGGATCTTGGGGGCAACATTTTCACCCAGAGTGTGGTGAGTATGTGGAATGAGCTGCCAGAGGAAGTAGCTGAGGCAGGCATAATAGTATCACTTAAAAGCACTTGGATAGCTGCATTGAGAAGAGGGATTTTGAGGAACATGGGCCAAATGCAGTGAGTTGGGATTAGCTGCATAGTCACTATAGTTGGCAGGGACTCACTGGGACAAAGGGTTGGATTGGTACTGCATTGCTCCATGACTCTCTAAGAGTACCTTCAAAGTTCAAGTTTAAAATATATTTTATTATCCAAGTACATGTATGTCAACATATACAACCCTGAGGTTTGTTTTCTTGTTGGCATACTCAATAAATCTATAGAATAATAGCAATAAATCTATAGAATAACCAGAATTCAGGTACAAATACAAAAAGAAGAAACAACAATAATAAATAAATAAGCAATAGATATCAAGAACATGAGATGAGGAGTCCTTGAAAGTGAGCCCATTGGTTGTGGGAACATTTCAATGATGGGGGGGTGCGGGGGAAGTAAAGTTATCCCCTTTGGTTCAAGAACCTGTTGGATGAGAGGTAGTAACTGTTCCAGGACATGGTTGTGTGAGTTCTGTTCCTGGACTTGGTTGTGTGAGTTCTGTTCCTGGACATGGTTGTGTGAGCTCCTGTACCTTCTTCCTGATGGCAGAAGTGTCCTGGGTAATGGGGGTCCCTGATGATGGATGCTGCTTTCTTGCCACAGCGATTCATGTAGATGTGCTCAATGATGGGGAGGGACTTACCCATGACGGACTGGGCTGTATCCATTACTTTTTGTTAGATTTTCCACTCAAAGGCATTGGTGTTTCCATACCTGGCCATGATGCAGCTAGTCAATATGTTCTCCAACACACGTCTATAGAAGTCAGTCAAATTTTAAGATGCCATCGTAAGGGGGTTTCGACTTTTATATTACTGCAGAGGCTATTTAAAATGGCGTCTTTGTTATGTTAATCTGGGGAATGCGGCTTTGTTGTGTTAAACGCTGAGAAAGTTTGCGCTAGCATCTTGTTTTGCTTTAGAGTGTGATAAGAGAATGCTTTTAACCAATTGGGATAGTTGTTATGGTTTTGGTGTATTTGAAGATACTGTATGCGCGGGGTTTTGGGGCAGAAAGCGGGAGAGCGAGACAGAGGATGGACGAGGTGCTGTGATGTCTGCTAACGGGGTTGGACTCCAAGGAGGGCGTTCGGCGAGGAGACGGAGACGGACTCATGTGGAGCGTCTGGTCAACCACCGTTGTTGGTCCCAGGCGGCCGGTCGAGGTTGTCCGAGGGGGTTGCAGGGTGAAGAAGAAGGTCCTTGAGCTCCAACGGTTTTTGTGCACGAAGAGATTGAACTTTGATAAGTGTCGCAACACACATAAAAGTTGCTGGTGAACACAGCAGGCCAGGCAGCATCTCTAGGAAGAGGTGCAGTCGACGTTTCAGGTCGAGACCCTTCGTCAGGACTAACTGAAGGAAGAGTGAGTAAGGGATTTGAAAGTGGGAGGGGGAGGGAGAGATCCAAAATGATAGGAGAAGACAGGAGGGGGAGGGATGGAGCCAAGAGCTGGACAGGTGATAGGCAAAAGGGATACGAGAGGATCATGGGACAGGAGGTCCGGGAAGAAAGACAAGGGGGGGGGGAACCCAAAGGATGGGCAAGGGATATATTCAGAGGGACAGAGGGAGAAAAAGGAGAGTGAGAGAAAGAATGTGTGTATAAAAATAAGTAACAGATGGGGTACGAGGGGGAGGTGGGGCATCAGCGGAAGCTAGAGAAGTTGATGTTCATGCCATCAGGTTGGAGGCTTCCCAGACGGAATATAAGGTGTGGTTCCTCCAAACTGAGTGTGGCTTCATCTTTACAGTAGAGGAGGCCGTGGATAGACATGTCAGAACGGGAATGGGACGTGGAATTAAAATGTGTGGCCACTGGGAGATCCTGCTTTCTCTGGCAGACAGAGCGTAGATGTTCAGCAAAGCGGTCTCCCAGTCTGCGTCGGGTCTCGCAAATATATAAAAGGCCACATCGGGAACACTGGACGCAGTATATCACCCCAGTCGACTCACAGGTGAAGTGTTGCCTCACCTGGAAGGACTGTTTGGGGCCCTGAATGGTGGTAAGGGAGGAAGTGGGGTGGTGGGAGGATGGAGTGAGAGCAGATGTACGTGAAATGGGGGAGATGCGTTTAAGAGCAGAGTTGATAGTGGAGGAAGGGAAGCCCCTTTCTTTAAAAAAGGAAAACATCTCCCTCGTTCTAGAATGAAAAGCCTCATCCTGAGAGCAGATGCGGCGGAAATGGAGGAATTGCGAGAAGGGGACGGCGTTTTTGCAAGAGACAGGGTGAGAAGAGGAATAGTCCAGATAGCTGTGAGAGTCAGTAGGCTTATAGTAGACATCAGTGGATAAGCTGTCTCTAGAGACAGAGACAGAAAGATCTAGAAAGGGGAGGGAGGTGTCAGAAATGGACCAGGTAAACTTGAGGGCAGGGTGAAAGTTGGAGGCAAAGTTAATAAAGTCAACGAGTTCTGCATGCGTGCAGGAAGCAGCGCCAATGCAGTCGTCAATATAGCGAAGGAAAAGTGGGGGACAGATACCAGAATAGGCACGGAACATAGATTGTTCCACAAAGCCAATAAAAAGGCAGGCATAGCTAGGACCCATATGGGTGCCCATAGCTACACCTTTAGTTTGAAGGAAGTGGGAGGAGCCAAAGGAGAAATTATTAAGAGTAAGGACTAATTCCGCTAGACGGAGCAGAGTGGTGGTAGAGGGGAACTGATTAGGTCTGGAATCCAAAAAGAAGCGTAGAGCTTTGAGACCTTCCTGATGGGGGATGGAAGTATATAGGGACTGGACATCCATGGTGAAAACTTTGAGACCTTCCTGATGGGGGATGGAAGTATATAGGGACTGGACATCCATGGTGAAAACTTTGAGACCTTCCTGATGGTGTGATAAGTGTGGCGCCTTTTATTTTCCTTTTATATTTTATTCTCTCTTAATTATATAGTTCCAGTAATATCTATAAACTGTAAACCATTTAATTGCATCTGGTGTATTGTCTGTTATTTGGGCGGGGTGGGGTACATCACATAGCATCCACACAAACAAATTACCCAGTTTGCCGGGGCCGAGGCTGTTTCCCCAGACGACAGCGAGCCGAGCGACCCTGAGGGTGGGGGCTACACCATGTTGAATCTCTGCCAACTCCAAAGGAAGTAGAAGCATTGCCGTGCCTTCTTTTTAAAGAGCAACAGAAGGTAACTAAAAAGGCAATACACGGAGAAAAAATGAGGTTCGAAGGTAAACTAGCCAAGAATATAAAGGAGGATAGTAAAAGCTTCTTTAGGTATGTGAAAAGGAAAAAAATATTTAAGACCAAAATTGGGCCCTTGAAGACAGAAGCGGGTGAATTTATTATGGGGAACAAGGAAATGGCAGATGAGTTGAACAGGTACTTTGGATCTATCTTCACTAGGGAAGACACAAACAATCTCCCAGATGTTATAGTGGCTAAACGACCTAGGGTAATGGATGAATTGAAGGAAATTTATATTAGGCAGGAAATGGTGTTGGATAGGCTGTTGGGTCTAAAGGCTGATAAGTCCCCAGGACCCGATGGTCTGCATCCCAGGGTACTTAAGGAGGTGGCTTTAGAAATCGTGGACGCATTGGTAATCATTTTCCAATGTTCTATAGATTCAGGATCAGTTCCTGCAGATTGGAGGGTGGCTAATGTTCTCCCTCTCTTCAAGAAGGGAGGAAGAGAGAAAACCGGGAATTATAGACCGGTTAGCCTGACGTCGGTGGTAGGAAAGATGCTAGAGTCAATTATAAAAGATGAAATTACGACACATCTAGGTAGTAGTAACAGGATTGGTCAGAGTCAGCATGGATTGACAAAGGGGAAATCGTGCTTGACTAATCTTCTGGAATTTTTTGAGGATGAAAATGGACAAGTGAGAGCCAGTGGATGTAGCGTACCTGGACTTTCAGAAAGCCTTTGATAAAGTCCCACATAGGAGATTAGTGGGCAAAATTAGGGCACATGGTATTGCGGGCAGAGTACTGACATGGATTGAAAATTGGCTGGCTGACAGAAAACAAAGAGTAGCAATTAACGGGTCCCTTTTGGAATGGCAGGCGGTGACCAGTGGGTACCGCAGGGTTCAGTGCTGGGACCGCAGCTGTTTACAATATATATTAATGATTTAGATGAGGGAATTAAAAGTAACATCAGTAAATTTGCCAATGACACAAAGCTGGGTGGCAGTGTGGAATGTGAGGAGAATGTTATGAGAATGCAGGGTGACTTGGACAGGCTGGGTGAGTGGGCAGATGCATGGCAGATGCAGTTTAATGTGGATAATTGTGAGGTTATCCACTTTGGTGGTAAGAACGGGAAGGCAGATTACTATCTGAATGATGTCAAGATAGGAAAAGGGGAAGTACAATGAGATCTAGGTGTTCTTGTACATCAGTCACTGAAAGCAAGCATGCAAGTAGAGCAGGCAGTGAAGAAAGCTAATGGCATGCTGGCCTTCATAACAAGGAGAATTGAGTAAAGAGGTCCATCTGCAGCTGTACAGAGCCCTGGTGAGACCATACCTGGAGTACTGTGTGCAGTTTTGGTCTCCAAATTTGAGGAAGGACATTCTTGCTATTGAGAGAGTGCAACATAGGTTCACAAGGTTAATTCCTGGGATGGCGGGACTGTCATATGCCGAAAGATTGGAGCGACTGGGCTTGTATACTCTGGAATTTAGAAGGCTGAGAGGGGATCTTATTGAAACATATAAGATTATTAAGGGATTGGACACGCTGGAGGCAGGAAGCATGTTCCCGCTGATGGGTGAGTCCAGAACCAGAGGCCACAGTTTAAGAATTAGGGGTAGGCCATTTAGAACGGAGTTGAGGAAAAACTTTTTCACCCAGAGAGTGATGGATATATGGAATATGGAAGGAGTGTAATAGCATGGGTTACTGTAATAGCATGAGTGTAAGAGCATGACTTTACTGTAATAGCATGGGTTATTGGCGAGTCCATGCCAAGTGTCTTGGCGACATCCCCGCTCCAAACACTGGCACCAGCTAGACCTGATATTCACAAGACGCTGCCACCTGAGAAACGTGCTCATGACTCGCTCCTTTCAGAGTGCTGACTGCGACACGGATCACTCTCCGGTTTGCTGCAAGATCAGACTTCGGCCGAAGAAGATGCACTGCACCAAGCCTCCAGGCAAGCAGCGCGTCGATGCCAGTAAGACACAACACCCAGACAAAGCTGCAGAGTTCATCAAGTCACTTGAGGATGCTCTCCTTGCAGACCCACCAGAAGGAGATGCTCAGCAGAGATGGGATTCTCTCAGGGACACTATCCACAGCACTGCACTCAAGGCCTTCAGGAAGAAATGGGGCAAGACACAGATTCAAAGATTCAAAAGATTCAAAAAAACTTTATTGTCATTCTAACCGTACATCAGCTCTGCAGGGCAGAATGAGACAGCGTTTCCCAGGAGCAGTGCAATCATAACAGAACAAACGCAACACTAAATAATAAACATAACAATAAACAGTAAAACACAACAGCTACATGTCAGTTAAATCAGTTATAAGTGTCCAGTGCAAGTTAAAAGTGTCCAAAGCAGAGTCAAGTGGAGCAGCTATTTAGCAGTCTGACTGCCTGTGGGAGGAAGCTGTTTAGTAGCCTTGTGGTTTTAGTTTTGATGCTCCTGTAATGTTTGCCTGATGGCAGAAGAACAAACAGTTCATGGAAAGGATGTGAGGGGTCTTTAATGATGTATCGTGTCTTCTGGATGCATCGACTCAGAAAGAGGTGTTGGACAGAAGGTAGGGAGACCCCAATAACCTTCTCAGCTCCCCTAACCACCCTTTGCAAGGCTTTTTTGTCGACACAGGACTGAAGCGAGTTCAAGTAAGCTCACCGCTGTCATCAAGGTGAAGCGTGTTGCACTACTAGAGCACAAACGCCACCCCACCCAGGCAACACTGCAAGCGCTAAGGACAGCAAGAAGCAAGCCCCAGGAAACAGCCAGACGCTGTGCAAGTGACTACTGGCTACAACTATGCGAAAGCATTCAGTCATCTTTTGACACAGGCAACATCCGTGGAAAGTACGAGGGGATCAAGAAAGCCACTGGGCCAACCCAGAGCAAGACAGCACCATTGAAAACCATAACAGGCGAGACCATCAATGACAAAGGCAAGCAGATGGAGAGATGGGTGGAGCATTACTCTGAACTCCTCTCCAGAGAAAATAGCATCTCGGTCAGCGCGCTGGCCGCCATGGAATGCCTGCCTGTCATGGAGGAACTGGATGCATTGCTGACAGCCAAAGAGCTGAGTAAAGCCATTGACAGCCTGCCCACTGGGAAGGCACCAGGACTGGATGGCATTCCACCAGAGGCCATCAAATGCTCAAAGGGCATCCTGCTAAACCACCGGCATGAACTACTGTGCCAGTGCTGGACAGAGGGAGCAGTGTTGCAAGACACGAGAGACTGCAACATTGTCATCATATATAAGAACAAAGGGGACAGAAGCGACTGTAACAGCTACAGGAGAATCTCCTTGCTGACTATCGTTGGGAAGATCTTCACCCGTGTGGTCCTGAACAGACTGCAGAAAATAGCCGAAAAGCTATATCCCGAGTCTCAGTGCGGTTTCAGGTCGGAACACTCCACATTCAACATGATCTTCTCCCTTCGACAGCTACAAGAAAAATGCAGAGAGCAAAGACAACCACTCTACATTGCTTTCATTGACCTCACGAAGGCCTTCGACCTTGTGAGCAGAGACGGCCTGTTCAAAATCCTCGCCAGGATTGGTTGTCCCCCAAGGCTCCTCAGGATAGTTCAGTCATTCCACACAGACATGAAGGGCGTCGTTCAGTTCGACGGCTCTTCTTCAGAGGCCTTCAACATTCGCAGTGGTGTGAAGCAGGGCCGTGTGCTTGCCCCCACCCTGTTTGGCATCTTCTTCACAGTCATGTTGAAGCACGCCTTTGGAACATCAACTGATGGTGTCTACCTCCACACCAGATTGGACAGGAGGCTGTTCAGTCTGTCCCGGCTGAGGGCAAAAACCAAGGTTTGTGAAGTACTCATCAGGGACATGTTGTTTGCAGACGATGCAGCACTGGCAACACATTCTGAAGAACAATGGCAACGCCTCATGGACAGCTTCTCAAGAGCCTGCCAGGACTTCAGCTTGACCATCAGCCTGAAGAAAACCAACGTGTTGGGCCAAGGCGTTGAGCACCCCCCTGCCATTACCATTAACAACTATGAGCTGGAGGTAGTTCACGAGTTTACATACCTTGGCTGCACCATCACGGACAGCCTCTCCCTAGACCCCGAGATCAACAGATGGATCGGACGAGCAGCCTCAACATTCGCCAGGCTGACAAAGAGAGTTTGGGAGAAGAGAAAGCTGACGACGCACACCAAAGTTGCAGACTACAGGGCCAGTGTCCTCAGCACACTGCTTTACAGCAGCGAGACCTAGAGCCTTTACTACAGACAAAAATGGCATCTCAACGCCTTCCACCTTCACAGCCTGAGACACATCCTGGACATCAAGTGACTGACCGTGTCACCAACAATGAGGTCCTGGCCCGCACCCAGATACCCAGCCTCTTCACCCTGCTCCAACAGCCGTCTCCACTGGCTGGGCCACGTACACCGCATGTCAGACGGGAGGATCCCAAAAGACCTGCTGTATGGGGAGCTGGCCTCTGGCAAGAGAGCACATGGGCGGTCCCATCTTCATTTCAAAGACGTTTGCAAGAGAGACACGAAGTCACTGAAAATGAACGTCGAGAGGTGGGAGGACATCGCAAGCGATCGCTCTCACTGGAGGCTGGAACTATGCAGAGGTCTAAAAAGAGGAGAAGAGAAGCTGAGGCTTGCTGCTGAAGAAAAGCGCACTCGTCGGAAAAACAGCACCAAGACAACACTGGAGGACAGCGCCTTCAAATGCAATCGCTGCAGCCGAGACTGTCACCCCCGTGTGGGACTCTACAGCCACAACAGACGCCGCTCTAACACAGACTGAAGCAAGATTTACCAGGTGCAGATCCATGGTCTCCCGAGACTAACGGATGCCACTACACCACTACTGTAATAGCATAGGTTACTTTACTGAAATCATTTTTAGACTCTGGCTGATGAATTTAAAGCAAATTATTTCAGATTTTCCAAAGCAAAAGATTTGTCATTAAAAGTAGTGACATAACAGTTAGAAGATGCTCTTCAGGGAAGAAAACCTATAATTTTTACCAAGCCTGATATATAGGTTATTCCAAGCTCTCAAAAAAGATGAGCTCTTCCTTTAAATGGTCCAACGTGCAATTTAATCAATTAAATTGAACTAGAAATGGACAATAGACACCATCTTACCAACAACAGCAACATCCTGTGAATGAATATTTTTTTAAAAAACTACTTCTGTGATGATACCAGAGAGATAGTCTTTTTGTGAGAGCTATGAATCATGCTGGCAATCTGTCTTTTACACCACTGCGTGCCTTGGATTTCCATCATGCCCTGCGGCAGATTGGTAAGCTGCTGAGGGAAGTGTCTGGAAGTACTTTGTACGCAGCCTGGAGCTTTAAGGACGACTGGCAAACCAGTGAACTGAGTTGCCAATTCTGTGGAAAAAGGAAAGCCCTAGATACATGACTTTATTTAATGTTTCTAATTATTTGTTAGTTTGTTAGTGTTTTATTGGTTTATTTATTTTTTTCTTGCCATTTTTAATTGCTTAAATCTAATTGAATAGTTTTTAAATGTCTCTAATTTTCCAGACAGCCTGATGGGTGTTGCCACCACCCGAGGACAACTTTGCGATTTGGATCCTACTCCACATTTCTGCACACCTGCTTGATTTGGAGAAGACTGCTCATCTAGCCTGCTGCATCTGAAAGATGTAAGTGCAGGCCGGCAGGGATTGCAGGTAGGGAGTTGAAGCAAAGGGATAAGACCAGGGCAATCTCTTGCTTCTGAGAACTCCTATTTGTGTTCTGTGGAAGGACTTATGTAGATGATGGGAGAAAGCAGGAGAAGAGGCTCTCATCAACCCAATAATTATCATCTAAACAACTGTCCTGTAAATTCTCCTCCAGAAGGTAATTAATATCTCTTCTTGATAGCCTTCCTTAGAAGATCTGTAGTCTTATAGTCCTATAAAGAGCCAGGTGTCTAGAATGAATACATAAGAAAATGGCTTAATGACTTGTGGCAATTCTTCCTCTCGTTGTTGCCAGGCAAGATAGAGTCATAGAAAAGTACAGCACAGGAACAGATCCTTCAGTCCATCTAGTCCATGCCGAACCATTTCAGCAGCCTACTCCCATTGACCCACTCCAGGACTACAGCTCTCCATACCCCTACCATCCACGGACCTATCCAAACTTCTCTTAAATGCTGAAATTGAGCTCGCATGCACCACTCGCACCAGCAGTTCGTTGCTCATTCTCACCACCCTCTGGTTGAAGATGTTTCTCCCCATGTCCCCTTAAACTTTTCACCAGATTTGAAGTTTCTCCATCTTTTCATTTTCCTGTGACTGGATTCCCAGCCACAGAGCTGAAAATGCAATGCTACAATGTCAATGGTTTTTAAAGTTCTTTTTAATTAGTTGTCAAATTTGTCATCAGATAAAACAGATGAAGTTATAAAGCATTTATGGAAAGTCAAAAGCTAAGGTTATGATTGTGTTGATCTTTTTACTGAATGCCATTGTCCAATTTTTGGTGCATGCCTTGATTTTACACCAAAAGTTCTTGAAGGATGCTCTTTAAGAAAAAAAAAACCTACTAATGAGGAACCAAACCTGGAAAATTTCTATGCCCATATGCTTTTAAAAGTTGTTTCTTTCTCTCTCTCTGGATGTCATCAATTAGACTTTGATATATTCCATGACACTAAACATTGCTTATTCTTCGGAAGTGGGCATTGTTCTTGTGGCCGCTGTTTATTCCCTTTCTGCAGGTGATGACGGACACTTATTGAACTGCAGCAGACTGTGTAGAAAACTTTCTCCCACAGTGTTGTTAGGTGGCAAATGCTAGGATTTTTTATACAAGACTGAAGAAGAGAGAAAATGAACAGCCAAGATAGAACAGTAAGTGACATAGCCGGAATCTGGAAGGGTTGATTCTGTTGCTCATGGGTTTGCTGTAGAGTTGAAGCAAATTGCGGCTTTGTATCTTGTAGTGGATAAATATTAGACACAATACACAAATACCAAGTGCAGGGAGTGGGATAACAGCTAGTGGGCTACTTGGTCTGGGTAGAATGCAATGTTTGAGTGTGGTTTCCAGTCATAGAGCATCAAGAGGTTTATTTTCTATTGGATTCCTGATGTGGTTAGTCAGTGTTCTGGGGCTTTAGGAGCTTTGGGAAATCAGTGACTTGCCGCAGATATACAGCCTCTGGTTTGCTTTACTATATCTATAATTCACCCACTAGTGTACTTGGTTAATGGGAAACCCTGGGAAATTATTAGTGATAAGGTACAGATTGTCTGCAGGAGATTGTTAGATACTTGTTTTTGTTGGCAATTGTGCTGTAGAAAAGTCAGTTGCCACTTACAGACATGCAGCTACCAACCAAATCTTCTCAGATATTCCCCTTGTCTATCTTGCCCCTTCCCCACCCCCCGCGCCCCCCCTCCGCAATTTAAATCTTCCCAGTTCTGACAAAGGGCCTTCAATCTGAAAAGCTAAAAATGTTTCTCTATCCACAGATTTTTAATGCTTCTGGCATTTTCTGTTTCTATTTCAGATTTCTACCAACTGCATTTTGTTTTTGATCTGCATCTGTTGTCCAGATTTTGCTGTTTCACAGCACGAACATCATCATTATCTGAGGAATCGTGAACAGAGTCTTCAGTTATCTCTGCCAAGTCTTATCCAAGACTTCACTGACTGTTTTTCTTTTGAGGGCACCAGAGATGATCTGCACTGACTCCTTGTCTGCTGTCAATACAAATCTACTTCCAGGAATGGTCACAGGATAAAGATCAGAAGCGGGAACCCAGATTAACCTTCCTCCTTCATCAGCTGGCACTGGGATCAATTGCGCATAGATTGGACCTCATTATGTCTGGCCCATTGCCACACTTGACAACATCAATAGCAGCTGAATCATATTGTTTTTGGATAATAGAAGTGAAGATAAATTTGTAGCTACTGTTGATACAGAAAGCAGATTACTGAGGATGATAAAGAGACACTGAGCAGACAAATAATGGAGTCGATCATCAAAGAGCAAATCTGAGGATATCAAGTATCTTTGCTGCCTTCATGTTTTTATCAATCACTAAGATAAATGTTCAGATATGGATATTAATCAAGGTGTCCCCAGCATTTTGGCTAAAATAATGGATAAGTTTAGAAGATGCATGTGACAATAATGCTTAATACCACAGTCCTGCAGTGGAATGATTTCAAACTAAACCCATTAAGTTGATCATTATTTGACAATTCCTTTGTCATTTTAATTTACATGACAAGTTTTGTTTTGTACCTCAAGAATCTATATGTTCATGGTGATATGCACAAAAGCATGTGCTGAGGTGCTTTTAAAACACTAAAAATCTGTGTCCAACAACTGAGACATATTAATGAAACTGTACAGATCATTTTCAATTTCTAAAAATAAAGTGAAGATTATGAGAACCTGAGTAGTCAATTTGTAAATGGATGAACCAATACAACAATAAATTTGGATTTTTAACATATATATGTACTACTTGTTTCATTCCAATGTTTATTCAAATAAATTAAAGAAGACCCTAACCCACCCAAAACTTTGACTCAGAACGCACACAATATAGGAAGGTGCTGGTTTCTCATTCCTCTCCCCAAAGTCAGGCTTGTAAATGCCTACATATGTTTACCGTTCTTTTTACTTATTCTTTCAAGGGCTATGGAAGTTGCTATTCAGGTCATCATTTATGTCCATCTATCAATCCACTTGGGAGGACAGTTAAGGGTTAGGTGAATGTTCCTTCCTTGAAGGGACAATAATGATTCAGAGGGTTTTTCTGATGTTTCCAGAGAGACATAGTCATTATTATAATTACAGATATTCCCTTGATTTGAAGCTTCACTGCCTGAAAGAAGTTGAAAGGAGCAAGACATTGTGATTAATTGAGCAGCTCCACCAGTGAGCTGCCACAGCATCTGTGGGCTAACTGTTGGTTCTACCTGAGAAGATTTAAATAAATGGGGCAGGGGGCTGGGATCCTGTGTATTTGTAGCTGATGAGAAATCAGTGGATAATATTGTAGCCAATGAAAGCATATTTAGTCATCAGAGTAGACAGGACTACACTAAAAGGAGAGGAAAAACTATTGTTATTAACTGTATTTACTTAAATGCAAGAGGCTTGACAGGTAAGGCAGACAAACTCGGGCAAATTGCTGGCGGAACTCAGCACATCAGGGAACATCTGTGGAGAGGAAGAAACAGTTAATATTTCAGGTTGAGATCCTTCATCAGGACTTGATAATGTTTCTTGAATGAAACATTGACTATCTATTCCTTTCAGTAGTTACTGTCCGACATACTGAGTTCCTTTAGCATTTTGTGTGTGTTGCTTTGGATTTCCAGCATGTGCTTAAGATGAACTCAAGGCATGGTAGTCTCTGGCTACTGTGATATCGTGGTGTAACAGAAACATTGCTGAGGGAAGGAGAGGACTAGCAGCTCTTTGTACCAAGATCCAAATGCTACAGGTGCAATGGGAGATGATGGAGCATTTCCAGCTCGATAAAAGAGGACTTAATAATGGCCCTTAGAGAGGATATTCTTCAGGGTGTCACCCATTGAGACTGTGTGCATAGAACCTAGAAAGAAGATGGTCATTCTGGAATTGTATTATAAGTCCCCCAGTCGTCAGCAGATATTGGAAGAGCAGGTATGTGGAGAGACTGCAGATAATTGTAAACATAATAGTGTTACATAATGGGAGATTTTAACTTCCCTGGTGTGAAGGGCTTATCAAAATGGAATTTGTGAAATGTGTCCGAGAAAGTTTCCTTGATCAAACAACAGGGAAACCAATTAGAGAAGGTGCAACACTGTTTTGTTGCATGAATTAAGTCACTGGAGGAAAGTGCTGGTAGATATGAGGCAGCTTCTTTATTTGACAAAACAAGAAACTGCAGGTGTCATAGGGAGATGCTTTCGGTTGAAAGGTCTCACTGGCTCAACTTGGAGCTCGATATTTTATGCACTAAACATCTAAGGACAGTTCCATATTTACAATGCTTTCCTTGAAACTATGCACAAACTTCACACCTCCTGATTCGCACCCACATCACAGATAACTAAGTGAATTTTAATCACCACTGTCTGGTCCGTGATTCACAGCCTTTAGGAACCTATTGTGTTCATTTAAATTACATCTACAATTTACATTCAGATTTGAAGATTGGTGGCAGGAGTCATTTGATAAGGAGGATCTACTCAAACTGGGCAGCAGAAATGCCCTGCCTCTGAATTCCTCCCCCCCCCCACCATTACTTTATCTGCATCTACATCTACCTTATCACCCCTAATCGCTACCTTCAAAATGCTAAGCAGAGAGTTTGTTCCAGAAATTTGAACAACTGTCTTTAGAAATACGGCTTCATTTGTATGCCTGTTGGCTTTTCCCCTGCTGGCACCGTGCAGTTTATTCACACTCCTCATCTTCACCCTGCATTCTCTGGTGTGTACAACTCTCTCTTTTCAGGGGCACCAGCAAGGTAAGTGGATCAGGCTCACAGGCCCTCCCATTGATGTATAGGAAGGGTTGAGACAGACTATTTAAATGACTGAAGGATCTCTCCCCAGTGGCACCCCTTCTGAAGTGTCAAGTTAATCACTGGCCTGACTGTTGAAAGGGCATAGCTCACTTGTACCATCTGCGTCCTATCCATTTGGGAGCAAACCCTGCCCTTTCAGGCAGCAACCTCACCATGACCTCACCAAGGTTTGCTCTAGGGGAGCGGCCTTGTCGAGGGAATTGCCTTGTGAGAAAAGTGCGAGTCTTTCTCTCGAGAGTCTTCAGCGAGGAGGCTGAGGGAGGAGACTATGCCACAGTTGGAGAGGGTGAGAAGTGGTGAAGACAGGTCAACTGATTCAGTGTGCTGCTTGCATGATGTGGGAGGTCAGGGATGTTGATGGTGTCTCTTGCTGCTACAAATGTGTTAAGTGTGTCCAGGTTCAGCTCCTGAAGGATTGTATTGGGGTACTGGAGAGGCAACTGGATGACCTCAGGTTCATTCGGGAAACGGAGAGTTTTCTGGACAGATCGTTACACCAAAGACGCGGAAGAGAGAAGGTCGGGGGGGGGGGGAAGCAGCCATGAGGAAGGGATGGATGCTTGGAGAAGACCCCAGGGGATGTACCTCTTGAAAACAGGTTCACCATCTTGGAAGCTGTCGGGACAGAAGACATCACCAGTCTGAGAGGCGGATGGGTCTGCGAGTCAAAAATAGACGCTGAAGCAAAGCCAAGGAGACAGATGTCAGGCAAAGCCGCGGTAGTAGGGGACTCCATAGTGAGAGGTATAGAAAGGGGTTTCTGTGGCAACAGGTGGGATTTAAGGGTGGTGTGTTACCTCCCTGGTGCCAGGATCCAGGACGTCACAGACTGATTGCAGGGCATCCTCAAGGGTGAAGGTGAACAGCCGGAAGTGGTGGTGCATGTTGGCACAAATGATGTCGGGAAGAGGAGGAAAGAAATTCTGCAGCGTGACTTCAGAGAACTCAGAAGAAGGCTGAAGAGCAGGACCTCCAGGGTGGTTATCTCTGGTTTGCTTCCAGTTCCTTGTGTTGGAGAGGACAGGAACAGGGAGATAGGGGATCTGAATGTGTGGCTGAGGAGCTGGTGGGGGAGGCAGGGATTTAGATTCTTGGACCACTGGGATCTGTTTTGGGGTAAGGATGAATTGTACAGAAGGGACGGGTTGCATCTTAACAGACGGGGGACCAGCGTTCTGGCAGGCAGGTTTGCCACTGCTACATGGGTGTGGTTAAACTAAGTAGTGGGGTGGGGGGAGGGGACAAACTGGAAATATAAGGATGGAGTTAAAGGGAAAGAGAGAATAAGAAAAGTTAAGAAAGACGACAGAATTAACGGGGCAGAAAGCTCAGGAAAGGATCGGACAGTATGGCCAAGTGCAATAGGAATCGATGTGAAAGGTCAGGAGAGTAAAAGTATTACTTTAAATGGATTAAAATTATTATATATGAATGCACGGAGTATAAGAAAATAAAGTGGATAAGCTTGAGGCTCAATTGGAAATTGGCAAGTATGATGTTGTGGGAATAACAGAGACATGGCTGCAAGAGGACCAGGGCTGGGAAATGAATATTCAGGATACACACTCTATCGAAAGGACAGACAGGTTGGCAGAGGGGGTGGGGTGGCTCTGTTGGTGAGGAATGAAATTCAGTCACTTGCGAGGGGGGACTTAGAATCAGGAGATGTAGAGTCAGCATGGATAGAACTGAGAAACTGTAAGGGCAAAAAGACCCTAATGGGAGTTATCAACAGACCCCCAACCAGTAGCCTGGATATAGGGTACAAGTTAAATCAAGAGTTAAAATTGGCATGTCGCAAAGGTAATGCTATGGTTGTTATGGGGGATTTTAACATGCAGGTAGACTGGGAAAATCAGGTTGGTACTGGACCCCAAGAAAGGGAGTTTGTGGAGTGCCTCCGAGATGGATTCTTAGAGCAGCTTGTACTGGAACCTGCCAGGGAGAAGGAAATTCTGGATCTGGTGTTGTGTAATGAACCAGATTTGATAAGGGAACTTGAGGTAAAGGAGCCATTAGGAGGTAGTGACCATAATATGATAAGTTTTAAACTACAATTTGAGAGGGAGAAGGGAAAATCAGAAGTGTCAGTATTGCAGTTGAACAAACGGGACTATGGAGCAATGAGGGAGGAGCTGGCCAAAGTTGACTAGAAAGATACCCTAGCAGGGATGACAGTGGAACAACAATGACATGTATTTTTGGGAATAATACAGAAGGTGCAGGATCAGTTCATTCCAAAGAGGAAGAAAGATTTTAAGGGGAGTAAGGGGCGACCGTGGCTGACAAGGGAAGTCAAGGATAGTATAAAAATAAAAGAGAAGAAGTATAACATAGCAAGGATGAACAGGAAGCCAGAGGACTGGGAAAATTTTAAAGAGCAACAGAGGATAACTAAAAAGGCAATACGGGGAGAAAAGATGAGATACGAAGACAAGTTAGCCAAGAATATAAAGGAGGACAGTAAAAGCTTCTTTAGGTATGTGAAGAGGAAAAATTTAGTTAAGACCAAAGTTGGACCCTTGAAGACAGAAGCGGGTGAATTTATTATGGGGAACAGGGAAATGGCAGACCAGTTGAATGGGTACTTTGGATCTGTCTTCACTAGAGAAGACAAACAATCTCCCAGATGTAATAGTGGCTGGAGGACCTAGGGTAACGGAGGAACTGAAGGAGATTCACATTAGGCAGAAAATGGTGTTGCATAGACTGATGGGACTGAAGGCTAATAAATCCCCAGGTCCTGATGGTCTGCACCCCAGGGTACTTAAGGAGGTGGCTCTGGAAATTGTGGGGTATCGCATGGTTCAGTGTTGGCACCGCAGCTATTTTCAATATACATTAATGATTTAGGTGAGGGGATTAAAAGTAACATAAGCAAATTTGCAGATGACACAAAGCTGGGTGGCAGTGTGAAATGTGCGGACGATGTTGAGGTAATGCAGAATGACTTGAACAGGCTGGGTGAGTGGGCAGATACATGGCAGATGCAGTTTAATGTGGATAAATGTGAGGTTATCCACTTTGGTGGCAAGAACAGGAAGGCAGATTACTATTTGAATGGTGTCAAGTTAGGAAAAGGTGAAGTACAACGAGATCTTGGTGTCCTTGTTCATCAGTCACTGAAAGTAAGCATGCAGGTAGAGCAGGCAGTGAAGAAAGCTAATGGCATTTTGGCCTTCATAACAAGGGGAGTTGACTGTAGGAGCAAAGAGGTCCTTCTGCAGTTTTACAGGGCCCTGGTGAGACCACACCTGGAGTATTGTGTACAGTTTTGGTCTCCAAATTTGAGGAAGGACGTTCTTGCTATTGAGGGAGTGTAGCGGAGGTTTATAAGTTTAATTCCTGGGTTGGTGGGATTGTCATATGTTGAAAGATTGGAGCAACTGGGCTTGAATACACTGGAATTTAGAAGGATGAGAGGGGATCTGATTGAAACATATAAGATTATTAAGGGATTGGACACGCTAGAGGCAGGAAACATGCTCTTGATGTTGAGGGAGACCAGAACCAGAGGCCACAATTTGAGAATAAGGGGTAGGCCATTTAGAACAGAGTTGAGGAAAAACTTTTTCACCCAGAGAGTTGTGGATCTGTGGAATGCTCTGCCTCAGAAGGCAGTGGAGGCTAATTCTCTGGATGCTTTCAAGAAAGAGTTAGATAGAGCTCTTAATGTTAGTGGATTCAAGGGATATGGGGAGAAGGCAGGAATGGGGTACTGATTGTGGATGATCAGCCATGATCACAGTGAATGGCGGTGCTGGCTCAAAGGGCCGAATGGCCTACTCCTGCACCTATTGTTTATTGTCTATTGACTTGGTCATCCAGCTGTGGAAGAATGATCTCCTTTTCCTCTAGCTCTCTCTGATCAGCAATGTGCAGCTGTGGTTTTGCTTGGTCCTTGAACACCTCAAGCTGGTTATAAAAGTCTTTTACATACTATGTCATTCTATCCCTGTCAGCACCAAGCTCACCGCAACCCGTAGTTATCCCATAAGTGAACTGCATTGCTCATCCCTTCAATAATTCATAGGGGCTGAGACCCAGCCTGTGGTTTGGGGCAGCTGGCAATCTCATCAGGATTCCTGGTTATACATCAACCCATGTCTTTCCATTTCAGCTCTAGCTTTGGCTAAGCTGTTCTTAATTGCTTGGTTCATCCTTTCTACCATTCCTGAACTCTGACAGTTGTAGGGTACATGTAACTGTTGTTGAATTTCTAGCAGTCAGCACATTTCCTTCATCATTTTCCCTGTGAAATGTCATTAGAAACGGGAATGGTGCCGGAGATTGGCGTATTGCTCATGTGGTTCCATTGTTTAAAAAGGGTTCTAAGAGTAAACCTAGCAATTATCGGCCTGTGAGTTTGACGTCAGTGGTGGGTAAATTGATGGAAAGTATTCTTAGAGATGGTATATATAATTTTCTGGATAGACAGGGTCTGATTAGGAACAGTCAACATGGATTTGTGCGTGGAAGGTCATGTTTGACAAATTTTATTGAATTTTTTGATGAGGTTACTAAGAAAGTTGACGAGGGTAAAATGGTGGATGTTGTCTATATGGACTTCAGGAAGGCCTTTGACAAGGTTCCACATGAAAGGTTAGTTAGGAAGGTTCAATTGTTAGGCATTAATATGGAGGTAGTAAAATGGATTCAGTAGTGGCTAGATGGGAGACGTCAGAGAGTAATTGTGGATAACTGTGTGTCAGATTGGAGGACGGTGTCTAGTGGTGTGTCTCAAGGATCTGTACTGGGTCCAATGTTGTTAGTAATATATATTAATGATCTGGATGATGGGGTGGTAAATTGGATGAGTAAGTATGCAGATGATACTAAGATAGGTGGTGTTGTAGATGATGAGGTAGGTTTTCAAAACTTGCAGAGAGATTTAGGACAGTTAGAAGAGTGGGCTGAAAGATGGCAGATGGAGTTTAATGCTGAAAAATGTGAGGTGCTACATTTTGGTAGAACTGATCAAAATAGGACATACATGGTAAATGGTAGGGCATTAAAGAATGCTTTAGAACAGAGGGATCTAGGAATAATGGTGCATAGTTCCCTGAAGATGGAATCTCATGTGGATAGGGTGGTGAAGAAAGCTTTTGGTTTGCTGGCCTTTATTAATCAGAGCATTGAGTATAGGAGTTGGGATGTAATGTTGAATTTGTATAAGGCATTGGTAAGGCCAAATCTGGAGAATTGTGTACAGTTCTGGTCACCGAATTATAGGAAGGATGTCAATAAAATTGAGAGAGTACAGAAGAAGTTTACTAAAATGTTGCCTGGGTTTCATCTCCTAAGTTACAGAGAAAGGTTGAACAAGTTAGGTCTTTATTCTTTGGAGCGTAGAAGGTTGAGGGGAGACTTGATAGAGGTGTTTAAAATTATGAGGGGGATTGATAGAGTTGGCGTAGTTAGACTTTTTCCATTGAGAGTGGGGAAGATTCAAACAAGAGGTCATGGGTTGAGAATTAGAGGACAAAAGTTTAGGCATAACATGAGGGGGAACTTCCTTACTCAGAGAGTAGTAGCTGTGTGGAATGAGCTTCCAGCAGAAGGGGTTGAGGCAGGTTCTATGTTGTCGTTTAAAGTTAAATTGGATAGGTGCATGGACAGGAAAGGAATGGAGGGTTATGGACTGAGTGCAGGTTGGTGGGAATAGAATAGGTTAAGAGTTCGGCATGGACTAGAAGGGCCGAGATGGCCTGTTTCCATGCTGTAATTGCTATATGGTTATGTGCTTTCTGATCTGAGTCCGCCTAAACTGTGGTTCCCCACCTTGGGAAGATTTCCTGAACTAGAATCCATGCAACAGTGTTGGAGATGCTGTCCCATGTTGGGAAAGCCTCTACCCACTGGGTGAAATGATCCAGAATTACTAGACAGTAGCTTTTCCAATGTCCCCTTGGCTGAGGCTGGTTTTCCAACTGTAGCTTTCTGTCCTTCCAGGGTTATGCTGGACATAGATAATACAATGGTGGCAGAATTTCTCAACATCTCCACCCGGCCCTGGCCACCACCAGTCCTGCTGGAGGGTCGTGATCATGTTCTGCCACCCCTGTTGCTTCACGCTGTGATATAACTTCAGCAGTATCTGCCTAGTACATGGTGGGCCACCGCGACTCCTTCCTTCCTATGTGTCCAGCTACCATCTGGTCCCTCCATTTCTCCTTTTCTCCTCCATTTTTCCTGCTCTCCTGCCTCCACCTCTTCATATAATTTTACTAAACTGGCTTTTGTTGTTTCTTCCTGCGCACTTGCAATTTCCAAGTGCCTCTTGTTCCTCTGCTGCCTTCTTCGCAGTAATGTCTGCCCACTCATTTTCTTTCTGTTCCATACTCTCCCCTTTCTGGTGAGCTTTAACTTTAATTACACTCACCTCTGCTGGCAGACTCACTGCTTCTAGCAGTTGTATTAGGTGCCTGTGCTGAATACTTCCCCTTTCGCTGCTACTGACTGCTCTCAGCCTCCCCATATTTAGGAGCTCTGTAATGGTATGTTGTGTGTGTAGTATGAGTTGTCCTATCATTACAACAGGTTCATTTACTTGCACTGCCCACGTGGCGCAGTCTAGAGCACCTGTGCAGCGGGGAAGTCCTATTTCAACGGGTGTCCGTTTCCTTGAATACTATGCCACTGACCTTCCTGTGCCCCATACTCCTGCACCACTACTGCAGCGTAGTACCCTCCCTCATTGCTGCAGTATAGGTGGAAGGCGTGAGTGGCATCCGGTAATCCTAGAGCAAGTGCAGAGACCAGGGCTTTCTTTATCTGTAAAAGCCTTTTTCTCATCTGGCACCCATCTTACTTCCTCCAGAGGGGGTTTCCCTCCTTTAATATAAGCCTACATCGGGGCCACCAGTGCTGAGAACATTGGTATGAAATTACAGCAGTAATGGAATAGACCTAATACCTTCCTCACTGCCCTTGTGAAACTGATTGCCTGATTTCTGTCATCTGACATGTCCTTCCTCTCCTGGGAAACAGTGTAGTCTAGGTAATGTACAGGTTGTTTTCCTATCTGAACCTTGTGTGGACTGATTTTAAACCCCTTGTCTCGCAGTATCTCTAAAACATTGGCCATTGCCCCATAATGACCTGCTTCATCTTACGAAGCAATGAGTAGATCACCTGCAATTTGGAAGCTGGTTAATTGGCAGGGTATTAGATTGATCTTTTCCAAAGTCTGCACCATGATTTTATGAAAAGTGGATGGGTTATTGTGGAATCCCTGGGGGAGTCTGGTCCACATCTACTGCTGCCCACCCAGGGTGAAAACAAATCAGTCTTGGGACTCAGGTACTAAGAGGAGCCTCCAAAATCCATTTGCAAATTCCAGGACTGAAAAACACTTTTGGTAATCAGGATTGTTGCAGGGCTCGTCACAATGGGGTGCAATCCTGGCATGGTCTTATTAAGAACAGCATAGTCTATTGTTAACTGATGTGATCCATTGGGTTTCTTTACTGGCTCTACAGGCAAGTTAGTAGATGAAGCAGTCTCTCTGAGAATCCCTGATATTTTAGTTCCTTCACTTTACCCTGAACAACGGTCAGGGTGGCAATGCTGGATATGTTGTGTACTCTGTTGGTTGTACATATTCGCTGCCCCTGGCTTGTCCATGTCATTTCTCCCTTTCCCGAATTTGTAACGGCCCCTGCTTCCCTTAGGATGTCTAGTCCAAGGATAGTGCCCTCATTACTTGGACAGACCCAGAAATACACTGGAAGCTGCACTCCACAGATTACAAGTATTTGTGACTCGCTTCTTTCTCCAGTCCTGATGAAAGGTCCGGACCCAAAACGTCGACTGTACTCTTTTCCATAGATGCTGTCTGGCCTGCTGAATTCCTCTAGCATTTTGTGCGTGTTGCTTGGATTTCCAGCATCTGCAGACTTTCTCTTTTTTGTGATCTGATTGACAGTCAGATTGGTCAGACTGGGTGCTGATGGGGTGAGAGGTTGGCTGCTGTGACTTTCACCAGCTTTTCTTTACTCTTTTTTGGACACTGCTTTCGACCATGTCTGAATACGCCACAGCTGTAGCAGATCGACTCCTTTACCTTCCCACGTCTATTCCAGCAGTTTGTGACCCAGATGCCGGCACCCAAAATGAACTCGCTGTGATGTCACAGCCACTGTATGCAGTGTAGCCACTTCATGATTTCTCTTAGATCTTTGGTCTATCTCACTTGTCCATGAAACTATCACAGAGTAGGTTGATCCCACCCGTGTCCCTAAATCTAAAACTTCCTGATGGGCTGAGCTTGGGCTTTTCTTCATAATTTTCAGAAAGACTAGATCATTCCTCCCTGGATTATTCAACGCTGGATACTCCTCATATGTTTGATATTTACATTCTGCATAATCCATGGCTGTCTCATCTGCTTTTTGAATTACTGCCATTATAGTTCCCCAGTTACTCTCACCTCACCCAAGTCACTGCTGCACTCCCCCTTTAAAAGAACGATATCTTTCTTCATTGCTGGCATTCCCAGTAGTTGCCCATGTACCATCCCACGGCCCCTGGGCCATACTGTCCTACATACTCAACGGGAACTTTACTTTTATCAACAGATGTATATAGTTTGGGTGCATCTGGTGAATTTCAACCATTTCCTAGAGCTTGCACCAGAATTCTGAATTCCCACAAGCGACTTTAAGTGAGGACAACGCTGACAAAATGCTGTGTTTCTCCCAGGGGTGAAGGGTTTATGAATGGCCGTAATCAAAATCAAGGGCTGGTTCTGACCATCAGGGTTCTCGACCTGATGTTGCCTGACCGCAAGAGATGCCATCCTGACAGATATATCTGGGTAAAAACTCTCCAAGAAATATCTCCACACTAATTCCCACAGTACACAAAATATAATTGACAGCACATACTTAAACCCACAGAGTATGTACTGTGCAATCTGCCGCTTCTGAGCGCCTGAACTCATGCCATATTGCTTGGCAGCACACAAGCTTTATACCTCCTGATTCGTACCCACATCACTGACATCGAAATCAATTTTAACCACCATTGTCTGGTCTGTGAATCATGGCATTTAGGAACCTATTATTCATTTTAATTAAATCTACAATTTGGTGGTGGCTGGAGTTCTTCGCAAAATGTAAACGTGCTAAACCCAAAAATCACTCTAACACCCTGGACTTCCTCCTGGGGAATGAGGTAGGGCAAATCGTAGAAGAGCCTACTGGTGAGCACTTTGGGTCCAGTGTCCAGGAGTCCATCAGTTTTAAAATAGTTATGGAGAGCGATATGATTGGTTCATAGGTTAACGTCTGGAACTGGGGCAAAGCAAATTTTGGAGCCATTAAGTGGGATCTTGCAGTGTTGATCGGGCAAGTTTCTAAGCAAAGAAAGGAAAATTTCCCGAGTGAGAGGCCTTTAGAAGTGTGATGTCAAGAGCTCGGGGCCTGCCTATTCCTGTTAGGGTGAAGGGTAAGGCTGGCAGGGTTAGAGAACCCTGGCTAAAGAGGGACATTGCAGCTCTGGTGAAGAAAAAAAGAGGCCAGTGAATCTCTTGACGGCTGTGAGAAATGTAGGCATGTACTGAAGGGAGAAGTTAAGAAGGCAAAAATTTAATTTATTTACTTTGCGAAGCAGCGTGGAACAGGCTCTTCTGACCTAACAAGCCACACTGCCCAGCAATACACGGATTTAACCAAAAGAAGTAGGGGTTTGGCACTGTTGATCAGAGATAGAGTCACAGCTGCAGAAAAGAAGTAAGTCATGGAGGGGTAGTCTCCGGGGTCTCTGTGGGTGCAAGTTAGGAATAGGAAGGGGTCAATAACTCCACTGGGTATTTTTTATATACCACCCGATAGTAACAGGGACATCGAGGAGCAGATAAGGAGACAGATTCTGGGAAGGAATAATAATAACAGGGTTGTTGAGGTGGGAGATCTTAATTTCCAATATATTGATTGGCATCTCCCTACAGTGAGGGGTTTAGATGGGGTGGAGTTTGTTAGGTATGTTCAGGAAGGTTTCTTGACACAATGTGTAGATAAGCCTACAAAAAGAGAGGCTGTACTTGGTATTGGGAAATGAACCTGGTCAGGTGTCAGATCTCTCAGTGGGAGAGCAATTTGGAGATAGTGATCACAATTCTTTCTCCATTACCATAGCATTGGAGAGGGATAGGAACAGACAAGTTAGGGAAACGTTTAATTGGAGTAAGGGGAAATACGAGGCAATCAGGCAGGAACTTGAAAACATAAATTGGAAACAGATATTCTCAGGGAAACATACGGAAGAAATGTGGCAAATGTTCAGGAGATATTTGCATGGGGTTCTGTGTAGGTACATTCCAATGAGACATGGAAAGGATGGTAGGGTACAAGATCCATGGTGTACAAAGGCTGTTGTAAATCTAGTCAAGAAGAATAGAAGAGCTTACAAACGGCTCAAAAAACTAGGTAATGATAGGAATCGAGAAGATTATAAGGCTGGCAGGAAGGAGCTTAAGAATGAAATTAGGAGAGCCAGAAGGAGCCATGAGAAGGCCTTGGTGGAAGGGATTAAGGAATATCCCAAGGCATTCTACAAGTGGTTGGGAATCTTTCGGAGGGTAGGCCTCAAAATCCCTGGCCTTGACTGCTTTTGGCAACCGAGAAGGAGGTTGAATTGCTCAGACAAAGATGGCGCTCAGTACTCGGTATCGGAGAGCTGATCAGAGCTTGAAGTTTTCAGATGACTCAGAGTCGGATTGTGGTCAGCACGGCAGGGAGAGTTTTTCTTCCTTCTCCCGTCTGCGTGAGATGTGGGACATTTGAGAGACTTTGAACTCTACTGTGCTCATGGACTTCTTCATCAAGTTATGGTATTGTTGCACTGTTGTAACTATGTGTTATAATTATGTGGTTTTGTCAGTTTTTTTTAGTCTTCGTCTGTCCTGTGTTTTGTGATATCACACCAGAAGAAATATTGTATCATTTCTTAATGCATGCATTACTAAATGACAATAAAAAAGGACTACATGTCTTCAAAATCTAAAAAAAGTATGTGAAGAGCAAGGGGATAAGACATGCCCAATCAAGTGTGACAATGGAAAAGTGTGTATGGAACCGGAGGAAATAGCGGAGGTACTTAATTAATACTTTGCTTCAGTATTCAGTACAGAAAAAGATCTTGGCAATTGTAGGGATGACTTGCAGTGGACTGAAAAGCTTGAGAATGTAGATATTAAGAAAGGGGATGTGCTGGAGCTTTTGGAAAGCATCAAGTTGGATAAATCACCAGGATCAGACGGGATGTACCCCAGAATACTGTGGGAAGAGAGGGAAGAGATTGCTGAGCCTCTGGCAATGATCTTTTCATCATCAGTGAGGACGGTTGATGTCCCGACGATTGGAGGGTTGCGAATATTCTTCCCTTATTCAAGAAAAGGAGTAAGGATAGCCCAGGAAATTATAGGCCAGTGAGTCTTACTTCAGTGGTTGGTAAGTTGATGGAGAAGATCCTGAGGGGCAGGATTTATGAACATTTGGAGAAGCATAATATGATTAGGAATAGTCAGCATGGCTTTCTCAAAGACAGATCGTACCTTATGAGCCTAATTTGTTTTTTTTAGGATGTGATTAAGCACATTGATAAAGGTAGAGCCATAGATGTAGTGTTTATGGATTTTAGCAAGGCATTTGATAAGGTACACCATGCAAGGCTTATTGAGAAAGTAAGGAGGCATGGGATCCAAGGGCATATTGCTTTGTGGATCCAGAGCTGGATTGCCCACAGAAGGCAAAGAGTGGTTGTGGACAGGTCATATTCTGCATGGTGGCCAGTGACCAGTGGTGTGCATCAGGATCTGTTCTGGGACCCTTACTCTTCGTGATTTTCATAAATGACCTGGATGAGGAAGTGGAGGGATGGTTTAGTAAATTTGCTGATGACACAAAGGTATGGGTGTTGTGGATAGTATGGCGGGCAGTCAGAGGTTACAACGGGACATTGATAGGATGCAAAACTGGGCTGAGAAGTGGCAGATGGAGTTCAACGCAGATAAGTGTGATGTGGTTCATTTTGGTACGTCAAATGTGATGGCAGAATATAGCATTAATAGTGAGACTCTTGGCAGTGTGGAGGATCAGAAGGATCTTGGGGTGTGAGTCCGTAGGACACTCAAAGCTGCTACGCAGGTTGACTCTGTGGTTAAGAAGGCATGCGGTGCAGTGGCCTTCATCAACCATGGGATTGAGTTTGAGAGCCAAGAGGTAATGTTACAGCTATATAGGACCCTGGTCAGACCCCACTTGGAGTCCTATGCTCAATTCTGGTTGCCTCACTATAAGAAGGACATGGAAACCATAGAAAGGGTCCAGAGGAGATTTACAAGGATGTTGCCTGGATTGGGGAGCATACTTTATTAGAATAGGTTGAGTGAACTCAGGCTTTTCTCCTTGAAGCGACGGAGGATGAGAGGTGACCTGATAGAGGTGTATAAGATGATGAGAGGCATTGATCGTGTGGATAGTCAGAGGCTTTTCCCCAGGACTGAAATGGCTAGCACGAAAGGGCATTGTTTTAGGTGCTTGGAAGTAGGTACAGAGGAGATGTCATGGGTAAGTTTTTTCACGCAGAGAGTAGTGAGTGCGTGGAATGGGCTACCGGCAGCAGTGGTGGAGGTGGAAATGATAGGGTCTTTTAAGAGACTCCTGGATGGCTACATGGAGCTTAGAAAAATAGTGGGCTATGGGCAAAGCCTAGGTAGTTCTAAGTTAGGGACATGTTCAGCACAGCTTTGTGGGCCAAAGGGCCTGTATTGTGCTGTATGTTTTCTATGTTTCTATGTTTCAATGTTAACCCTAGCCTACTCACAATTTACAATGATTAATTAACTTAGTCACCGATACGTCTTTGGACTGTGGGAGGAAATGCACACGGTCACAGGGAGAGTGTACAAACTCCTTACAGACAGCATCATACTTGAACTCTAAACTCCAACACCTTGATCTCTAATAATGTCGGGCTAAATGTTACTCTGGTGCGGCACACTAAAGAGGATACCTGAAGGATCTGGTGAGCTAGGTGAAGTAATTCTCCTGCTTTGTTAAATTTATCCAACTGTAACTTAAATATGTTTAATGAAGTCGCTTCCACTGCTTCCCTCAGCAAAGAATTCCACAGGTCCACTACTTTCTGGGAAAACCAGTTTCTCCACACCTCCATCCTAAGTCTATTCCCTCAAATCTAGAGATAATGTCCCATCTTCTGCACCGCCTCCAAAGTCCAAAGTCAGTATATACTTTCTCAAGCAAGGAGACCAGAACTGTATTCAGTACTGCAAGTTCGACCTCAACATTACCCTGTCCAGTTGCAGAATAATCCCCCTGCTCTTAAATTCAGATCCAGCAGCACAGCACGGGGCAACCAGAGAGGAATCTGGACTGTTAGCAGCAGCAGGAGTATTCTTAATGTAACATGCAACATTATGGTCTCTTTTGGTCCCTCATTCAGTCATTACCACCTTTGTGCAAAAGGTTTAGATGGGGCTGAGTGTGTTAGCTGTGTCCAGGACATATTTCTGACACAGCATGTGGACAGGTTTACCAGAGGAGAGGCCATACTGGATCTGGAACTAGGTAATGAACCTAGTCAGTGATCAGATCTCGGTTGGTAACCATTTTGGACACAGTGACCACAACTCCAAGACCTCTACCTTAGCCTTGGAGAGGGATAGGAGCAGATGATATGGAAAATTACTTAACTAAGGGAGGGCAAACTATGATGCTATTAGGCAGGACTCTTGAGAGAATAAATTGGGAACAAATGTTCTCCTGGCAGCACACAACCGACTTCATTAAAACCAGAGTGTGTGCCTACAAAAGCTTGCTGTACAGTACAAAGTCTTCCAGTTTCCCACTAATCTCGGCAACTTTGTATGAGCTTTTAGTTCCATGCTATTTTTTATTTCCTTGATTTGCCCAGTCTATGTGCGAATCTCATGACATCAGGTCAAACATAGAAAACAGCCTCCTCTGATTATCTCCTTCTCTCATTTTTCAGATGTTGAATGTCAGATGTGGAATTTGAACGCCACTTGGAGGAAGCACTAACAGAAGCCAGAGCACCACATGTACCCTGGGTGGCAGCTTCGATACCGTCACCTGGAATGGCTTGCTGACATCACCAAGGATCCTGAAAGGCATAATTCATGCTCAGCAACCTACCTGGAGCAGATGCAACTGTCCATGATAGAATTGTCCACCCATGGTTCATGATGAGACAAGTGGTGATCGAGAGTGTCACAGGGCACTCTTCATCATGCTGTGGCATGCCACAATTAATCTAAATGGAATGGGATCAGAAAAGATCTTGTAACTTAAAATTGGGCATCTAAGAGAAACTGGGAACCATAAGGAGCAGCAGAAATGTATTCCACCATGATGAGCAACCTCTTGATCTGCACACTTGTCACTTGTATGTTCATTATTGTCAAGCCACGAGATTAACCTTGGCTCAATGTGAAGAAAAGCCCCCGAGGAAAGGCATGCAGGTGCCGCAGCTCGCATACTGAAGAATGAGGTGAGATCCTGCTGAAGCACATACTAAACAACAAAAGCAGCCTGCAGTAAACATCGCAGAATTAACATGTCAGAAGAAAGCTCTGCAGTCCTGCCTAATATAGTCACATATGGTTGCAGACAATTCAGTAACCAATGGAGGAAGAAACTCTACTCTAAAAACTTCTCCATTCCCACTGTTGGTAGACCTACGTGAAAGAAACATAGCTAAGTTTTTGCAATCCAAGCCAAAAGCAGTGAATAAATGAACATCTTATCTTTCTGCTGAGATTCCCACCATCACACTTTCAGCCAATTTGATTCAATCTACATGATCTCAAGTAAGTGCTGAGAGCACTGTGTTGTGACTCTGATCTTAAGTCACCAGAGAAACATTGAAGCTGGTAATATAGAAACCTTTAATCATTACAGCAAGCAGGCAATCTCCTAGTGACCTTCTTAATAGAGTGCCCCGCACTCAAAGCACACCATATTGCTGGGACAATGTAATTCACAAGGATAGTCTTCAAGCTTCTGAGGAGAGATCCCTGGCACCCAAAAATACCCGCTGGGACGGTCTCAAAGCTCTCTGTTTCTTTCTGGGCACTAGACCCAACCAGCTCCCCTCCACCACCACTATCCTCCATCTAATGGAGTTGTCCTCACTCTTAGCAATTTCTCCTTTAGCTCCTCCCACTTCTTTCAAACAAAAGGTGTAGCATCAGCACTCGCATGGGTCCCAGCTGTGCCTGCGTTTTCGTCGGCTACATGCAACGGTCCATGTTCCAAGCTGCACCGGTGACTGCACTGGTGCTGCTTCCTGCACCCATGCTGAGCTCGATGACTTCATCCACTTTGTCTTCAACTTCCACCCTGCCCTCTAGTTTACTGGTCCATTTCTGACACCTCCTTCGCCTTTCTCAATCTCTCTCTCTCTCTGTCGCTGGGGACAGCTTATCGACTGATAAGGTTGAGGGAAGCATTGATGATGGAGGAAGGGAAGATCCTTTAACACAGAAACATGTTGTGCTGAACATGCAACCTACTCTAGAAGCTGTCTGGAATTTCCCTACCACATAGCCTTCTATTTTTCTAAGCTCCATGTACCTATCTAAGAGTCTCTTAAAAAAACCCTATTGTATCCGTCTCTACCATCTTCACTGGCAGTGCATTCCATGTACCCACCACTCTCTCTGTGAATTTCTTTGAGGAAGGAGGACGTCTCCTTCATTCTAGAATGAAAAGCCTCATCCTGAGAGCCATTTTTATAAGGTACAGGGTGGGAAGATGTATGGTCTAGATAGCTGTGAGAGTCAGTGGGTTTGTAATAGTCAACAGTAGATAAGCTGGCCTCCTGTACATCGGTGAGACCCAATGTAGATTGGCACACTGCTTTGTTGAGCACTTACACGCCATCAGCCAGAAAAAGCAGGATCTCCAATTGGCCACCCATTTAATTCCACTTCCCATTCCCATATGTCTATCCATGGCCTACTCTACTGTCGTGATGAGGCCACACTCAGGTTGGAGGAACAACACCTTATATTCTGTCTGGGTAGCCTCCAACCTGATGGCAGGAACATTGACTTCTCAAACTTGCAGTAATGCCCCCCACCCCCTTCTCCTTCACTATTCCCCATTCCCTTTTCCCTCTCTCACCTTATCTCCATGCCTACCCCTCGCCTCCCTCTGATGTTCCTCCCCCTTTTCTTTCTTCCATATCCTTCTATCCTCTCCTATTAGATTCTCTCTTCTCCAACACTGTACCTCTTTCACCAATCAACTTCCCTGCACTATACTTCACCACTCCCCTCTTGGTTTCACCTATCACCTAGAGTTTCTTCCTCCCCTCCTCCCACCTTTTAGCTCTACTCCTCATTTTTTTCTCTCCCATCCTACTGAATGTTCTCGGCCTCAAACATCAACGGTATTCTTTTCCACAGATGCTGCCTGGCCTGCTGAGTTCCTCCAGCATTTTGTGTGTGTTGCTTGGATTTCCAGCATCTGCAGATTTTCTCTTGTTTGTGATCCAAAAGTAATGTTGTGAGGGCTGAGTCTGTTGAATATTCCAACTACTAAAAGAGCAAATATGCCTGTGATGATGTTTGATGTGCTAAGTGACAATATCAACATAGGCTCAATATTGTTATAGCTTATTTGAATTCAGTCACAATGAAGCAAACCAACTAAGTGTTGCTTGTTTTGATGTAGGCCAATTAACAAAACCCCACAACTTTATGTTTGGCTGATGCATAAGAGAATGTCTCATGGTGATTTCACTTTGCAAACAATATCCCTCGAGCAGCACGTCCCTTGCTGTGGGCCAGCAGCCTGTACCCTGTAGGCAGTGCTGTTTGTTTGCAAGGCTGTCCTTTTAACATTACTGCTTGCAACATACATTAAGAACTGAAGACTGGTTCTTGTTTGAATTAATATCTACTATATTCACATAATTACATAACTCCTGAATTCCTAACACACTGGATATAGTAACTGACACCACACCGGTTGTAATGTTGAATATTTGCACTCCAAAACAAAGTTCAAAGTACATTTATTATCAAAGTGTGTATACTATATACAACCTTGAGATTTGTCCCCTTACAGGCAACCATGAAGCAAACAAACCCAATAGAACCCATTAAAAAAAGACAGCCAAATATCCAATGTGTAGGAAACAAAACAAGTTATGCGAACAACAAAAGCAGGCAAGCAGCTGAAGTTCTCGAAAGTGAGTCCATAGGCGTGAAGCCAGTTGACACTGCAGCCAGTTCAGGGGCCGGTTAGTTGCAGGCCACAGCCTCAGATCAGCGCAGAGACGAGTAAAACTTGTGGAGCAATGAGCTGAACTGGGCCATCCCTCACCTTCGGTCCCAGCACCCTAACCTTTTCAATCTGGCCCAGTGCTTAAATCATTCAAACCTTGAATCGATCCTTGCTCTTGGACTTGGGCCCCACTGTTTCATAACACTCTCGGTCCAGGCCCTGCTGCTTCATTTCAGGCTGTACCCAACCTTTGCAATTTAGCCCAGCATTTAAGTGAATCAAACCTTGCTCTTGGGCCTGGGCCTGGGCCTGGGGCCCTGCCGTCTTGACTTTGTATTGCCTCTGCTCACCTCACTTCAATCTGCAACATCGAATCACCTCCAAGTCCGCTCCAGCAATGGCTAAAAAATGGGTCATCCCTTGCTCTGGCCCAGGCCTTATCACCTCTATTCAGCCTGTACACGCCATGCCACAACCATCTGGCACCTTTGTGATTTCAGTTCACAACACAAAAATGCCAGGTCATACAGGCAGTTCAACAGCTCAGCTTTGAAAGGGAAGTAACAGGCTATTGATTGCAGTGATCATTTACCAGAAAAAGTGTGATTAGTAAAGTTATTAGTAGTTTAATAAAGTAGTTAATGAGTCATGCATCTGACCAGCCTGTTACAGTTCAGTTAAGATTATAGCTATTGTGCTATTCCCAAAAGGCAGAGCAAATTCATTCCAGGCAATTTGACTTAATCTCTGTAATTAACAAGGTTATAAAAGTAACCATTGGCTTCACAATGAGTCTGTTTATAGTTATTTACCTTGTGTTTTTCATTGAGAACCATTCAGTTTTGATCCAAATTTGGACCCAAGAGCTGAATTCCAGAAGTGGTCACCACCCTTGAATTAGGGCAGCATGAGTTTTACTGTGACATCAATCTGCCCTGGTGAAAATGAGTTCAGTGGTTATCCAGAGGAAACCATTCTCAGTGGTTGCACTCCTACCTAAAGGGTGGTAAGCTTGGGATTGCTGCCTGTGCCACACGACAGTGAGGATAGGAAGAGAATGAGTTGGCAGATAAACACTTCACTGAAGAATTGGAGCAGGGGGTAGGGATTCAGATTTCTGGGTAATTGGGACCTCTTCTGGGGCAGGTGTGACCTGTACAAAAGGGATGGGTTGCACTTGAATCCAAGGGAGACCTATATTCTTGTGGGCAGATTTACTAGAGCTGTTGGGAGTGGTTTAAACTAATATGGCAGGGGGATGGATAGAGCTGAGGATGAGCCAGCAGGTTTACAAGAAGATGATGGATGTAACATGAATGTAAGGCAGGACAAGCCAATGATTGGGTACAAGTGCAGACAGGGCAAAGAGTTAAATTGTACCACAGAGGCAGAATTCAAAAAATTGAAGAATGCAGGACTGAAGGTGTTGTATTTAAATGTGTGTAGCATTCAGAATAAGGTGGACAAACTCGTGGTGCAATTAGAGATCGGTCAGTACAATGCTGTGGCCATCACTAAGTCGTGGCTGAGGGAAGGTCACAGTTGGGAGCTTAACGTCAAAGGATATACTTTGTATTGAAAGGACAGGCAGGAAGGCATAGTCAGTGGTGTGACTGTCAGTAAGAGATGGAATTACATCTTTAGGAAGACGTGACATCGAGTCAGATAATGATGAATCTTTGTGGGTGGAATTAAGAAATTGTGAGGGTAAAAAAAAAATTATATATCGGCCTCCAAATAGTAGCCAAGATGTGGGGTTCAGATTGCAAAGAGAGCTGGAAAAGGCATGTAATAAGGTTAATGTCACAATTGTAATGGGGGAATTCAATATGCAAGGGGATATGGGAAAATCAAGTTGGTGTCAAATCGCAAGACAGGGAATTTGTTCAATGCCCATGAGATGGCTTTTTAGAGCAGCGTGTACTTGAGCCTACTCAGGGAAAGGCTATCTTAGATTGGGTGTCCTGTAATAAGCCAGATCTTATAAGGGAGCTTAACATAAAGGAACCCTTAAGAGGCAACGATCATAATTCATACTGCAACTTGAGAGGGAGAAGCATATATCACCTACATCAGTATTGCGATGGAATAAAGGGAATTACAGAGGCATGAGAGAGGAGCTTGTCCAGATGGATTAGAAGAGGATTCTGCGGGGAAGATGACAGAGCAGAGATGTTTGAAGAATCAGGAAACAGTTCACAAGGCACAGGAGAGATATGTTCCACAGAAGTTCTCAAATAGCAGGGCTTGGCGATCATGGCCGACCAGGGAACTTAAGGACTGCGTAAAAGTGAAGGAAAGGGCATATAAGGCAGCAAAAGTGAGTGAGAAGTTAGATGATTGGGAAGCTTTTAAAATCCAACAAAAGGCAACTAAAAAAGCTATAAGGAAAAAGACGAAATATGAGGGCAAACTAGCCAATAATATAAAGCAGGTTATGAAAAGTTTTCTTCAGTTATATAAAGAGTAAAAGGGAGGTGAGAGTTGATATTGGACCACTGGAAAATGATGCTTGTGAGGTAGTAACGGGGGACAAAGAAATACAAGTGAACTTAATAAGTACTTTTCATCAGTCTTCACTAGCAGTGTGCTAGAGGTCCGTGAGTGTCAGGGAGCCGAAATGTGTGCCATTGCTTTTACAAAAGAAAAGGTACAAGGTAAACTCAAAGATCTTAAGGTGAATAAGCCACCTGGACCAGATGGACTACATCCTAGATTCCTGAGAGAGGGTGCTGAAGAGATAACAGATGCGTTGGTCATGATCTTTCAAGAATCACTTGATTCTGGCATGGTCCTGGAGGACTGGAAGATTGCAAATGTCATTCCATTATTTAAGAAGGGAGGAAAGCAAAAGGAAGGAAATGATAGGCCAGTTAGCCTAACCTCAATAATTGGGCAAGTGTTTCCCGAAACTTATTAAGGATAAAGTTTTGGGATACTTCGAGACTAATGATAAAATAAGTCAAAGTCAGCATAGCTTCTGTAAAGGGAAATCTTGCCTGACAAATTTGTTAGAGTTCTTTGATGAAGTTACAAGCAAGTTTGACAAAGGAGAGGTAGTGGATGACATTTAGATGGATTTTCAGAGGTGTTTGATAAGGTGCCACACATGTGGTGGCTTAACAAGGTAAAATCATGTGCTACTACAGGATGGATACTGGCACGGATAGACGAATGGCTGATAGGCAGGAGGCAGTGAGTGGGAATAAAAGGGGCCTTTTCTGGTAGGCTGCCAGTGACTAGTGGTGTTTCTCAGGCGTCTGTATTGGGACCATTACTTTTCACGTTGTTTATCAATGATTTGGATAATGGAATTAATGGTTTTGTGGCAAAGTCTGCAGTTGATATGAAGATGGGTAGAGGGGTAGGTAGTACTGAGGAAGCAATGTGATTACAGCAGGGTTTAGACAAATTGGAAGAATGAGCAAAAAGTTGCAGATGGAATACAGTGTTGGGAAATGTATGATAATGCATTTTGGTAAAAGGAACAATAGTGCAGACCATTGTCTAAATGGGGAGAAAATTCAAACATCAGAGGTACAGAGGGACTTAGGACTCCTTGTGCAAGACTCCTCAAAGGTTCATTTACAGGTTAAGTCTGAGGTAAAGAAGGCAAATGTAATGTTGGCATTTATTTCAAGGGGAACCTCACTATAGGAAGGATGTGGAAGCATTGGAAAGGGTACAGAGGAGATTTACCAGGATGCTGCCTGGTTTAGAAAGTATGCATTATGATCAGAGATTAAGGGAGCTAGGGCTTTACTCTTTGGAGAGGAGGAGGATGAGAGGATACATGATAGAGCTGTACAAGATTATAAGAGGAATAGATAGAGTGGATAGCCAGCGCCTCTTCCCCAGGGCACCACTGCTCAATACAAGAGGACATGGCTTTAAGGTAAGGGGGATATTAGAGGAAGGTTTTTTACTCAGAGAATGGTTGGTGTGTGGAATGCATTGCCTGAGTCAGTGGAGGAGGCAGATACACTAGTGAAGTTTAAGACAATACTAGATAGGTATATGGAGGAATTTAAGGTGGGGGCTTATATGGGAGGCAGGGTTTGAGGGTCGGCACAACATTGTGGGCCAAAGGGCCTGTACTGTGCTGTACTATTCTATGTTCTATGTTTTATGTTCTATGTAATAGAATATAAAAACAAGGAGATAATGCTGAAGCTTTACAAGACACTAGTCAAGCTGCACTTGGAGTATTGTCAACAGTTTTGGGCCCCATATCACGGAAAGGATGTGTTGTCATTGGAGAGAGTCCAGAGAAGGTTTACAAGGATGATTCTGGGAATGAAGGGGGTTAATATATGAGAAGCGTTTGGCAGCTTTGGGCCTGTACTCACTGCAATTTAGAAGAATGTGGGGGATTCTCATTGAAATGTATCGAATGGTGAAAGGACTAGATAGGATGGATGTGGAGAGGATGTTTCCTAAGGTAGGGGTGTCTAGAACTAGAGGGCACAGCCTCAAAATTGAGGGGTGCTTTTTAGAACAGAGGTAAGGAGGAATATTTTAGCCAGAGAGTAGTGAATCTGTGGAATGCTCTGCCACAGACTGCAGTGGAGGCCAGGTCCATGGGTGTATTTAAGGTGGAAGTTTATAGTCTGCTAATCCATCAGGGAAGCAAAGGATATGGGGAGAAGGCAGGTGTATGGGGTTGAGTGGGATCCGGATTCAGCCATGATAGAATGGCAGAGCAGACGCGATGGCTGAATAGCCTAATTCTGCTCCTATGTCTTATGGTCTTATGGTCTATGGCTTTGGATGTTGATGGTTGGAAATCCTAGTACAAACTTGGTACCGCAAGAGTTCCTCAGGGTGGTGCCTATTGTGACTGTGATCAAAGTCATCAAAGAGACATTGAAGCTGGTGATATAGAAACTTTTATTTAATACAAGCAGCCACTCTTGTGGAGACACCCACGGTAGAGTCCTCCCAATGCAAAAGTACATTTCATTTTTTTTTCTTAAGATCAAAGGTAACAGAGGGTGGTTCAATCTGATTTCAATTATTAAAATGACACATTTTACTTCAACACTTTGGGTTGACAATGCTTCCTTTGAATTGCATATCTACAGTGAGAGAGACTTCTGAATCTTCAAATACATTTGTTAATCACAAGTTTCCATGAATTTATTTACAATAGTGTAAATTACTTAAACCCATAGTTTAATTTAAAAAATGCAAACAACAGGAATTCTGCAGATGCTGGAAATTCAAGCAACACTCAAAGTTGCTGGTGAATGCAGCAGGCCAGGCAGCATCTCTAGGAAGAGGTACAGTCGACGTTCCAGGCCGACTAACTGAAGGGTCCTGACGAAGGGTCTCGGCCTGAAACATCGACTGTACCTCTTCCTAGAGATGCTGCCTGGCCTGCTGCGTTCACCAGCAACTTTGATGTGTGTTGCCTAAACCCATAGTTGCCTGGATTGAAGACCAAATAACACAACCTCATTGTCTTAATATCCAAGACTTTTCAGTAAATTTAGCCAGAAAGTCAATTCTCCTGAAGTTGACTTAGTTAAGTCCTACCATCAGGTACCTGTGTGCAAGGGGGACATTCCCAAAATGGCTGTGATAACCCTACTTGGCCTCTGAGTTTCTGCACATGCCTTTTGGGCTGAAAAATGCTACACAGACTTTCCAGTAGCTGATGGAGTCTGTATTAAAAGACTTAGATTTTCTCTTTGTTTACCTAGATGAAATACTTGTTGCCAGCGTATCGGAATCTCATCTTCGCACACTTTTCTGGTGCTTATGCCAACATGAGTTGAATATTAATCCTGCTAAATGCCAATTTAGGTTGTCAACCATTGAGTTTCTTGGCTATTGCATCTCCACAGAAGGTATGAAACACCTCCCATCAAAGATAGCCGCTATTATGGATTTCCCACTGTTCGGTGCTACTAAAAAACTACAAGGATTTTGTAGATATGGTGATTTTCTATCACCATTGCATTCTGCAAACAGGTGAACTTACCCTATTGCCCTAAAAGGCAATGCCCCTAATCATGTGCTTGATTGGTCTTCGGACATGACCAGAGCATTTACTGACACTAAATGAGCTCTTTACAACATGACTCTACTGCTGCACCCAGTCCCCAACGCACCCATAGCCATTACTACGGATGCCCCAGACTATGCTGTGGGTGCTGTACACAAACAGATGGACAGGGGCGTGTGGCAGCCACTTGTCTTCTTCAGCCGGCAGCTCTGGCCCCGAAAGGAAGTACAACATGTTCGACTGTGAGCTTCTTGGTCTCTATCTGGCTGTCCACCATTCCTGTTTTCTTCTAGAAGGCTGCCATTTCACAGTGTTTGTTGGCCACAGACGCCTAATGCACATGATGGCCAAAATATCAGACCCTTGGTCTGCACGCAACAATGCCATCTGACCCATATATCCGAGTTCACAACTGACAGACAACACATCAAGAGGAAAGCTAATGCCATGGTTGATTGCCTCTCATGGCCAGCCATTGAGGCCTTACACATTGGATTTGACTATGCCAGGATGGCAGCCGACCAACCCACTGACCTAAATGTCCAGGATAACCGAACAGCAGCCACCTTCCTCGTGGAGGCACATTGTTTTCAACTCCGTTCACGGCCTCTCGCGTCTGGGCCAGAAGGCCTCACAGAAACTGATTGCACTAAAGTTTCTGTAGCAAAAGCTTAGAGAGGATTGTGTGTGATGGGACTGCATCATGTGTGGAGTGCCTATGGGTGAAAATTAACCGTCAAATGTGCCAAGGCACCACTGGCACCTTTCGAGGTCCCTGAGCGACGATTTTACCATGTCAATGTGTCAATGTGAACCTTGTTGGTCCTCTCCACCCCACCAACCTCCCCTCCCCCTCGCCCCCGCGGTTTCACACACCTCCTTACCATGGTGGACTGTGCAACCAGGTGGCCAAAGGTCATCCCTCTAGCAGCGATGACGGCTGCAGGTGTGGCTCAGCTGTTAATCCACACTTGGCTTGCTCGGTTTGGCGCCCAATCTGATATTTCCTCTGACCGCCGTCCCTGATTCACATCAGACCTCTGGGCTGCGATGACACTTGGCGTTCAGCGACATCACACCATGGCGTATTGCCTGCAGTCCAATGGCCTGTATGAAGGAATTTTGTAGCTCCTTAAAGGATGCGATGAGGGCTCCCTTGACCCGGGAGTGTTGACGTGATCATTTCCCACGGGTCCTGCTGGGGACCAAAACAGGACCTGCAGTCGTCCACAGTTGAGTGGGTATATGGGTAGCTGTTATGAGGGCCAGGTGATTTTATTCCTGATACCATGACCACCTGGTCGGCCTCTCAACAGTATTCCACCCTCCTCAGTAAATCAAATTCCTTTGCACCTATTCCTACCTCCCATTATGGCGTACAGCACTTTTGGGTTCCTCTTGACCTGCACTCCACTTGTTCATTTTTGTCCACTATGATGCACACCAACAACCCCTTAGACCCCCTTACAATGGCAATTTGGAACAGAGAGAAAAGACTTTTATCATAGATATGAGAGGTAAACCTGAATACATTTCAGTCAACAACACACATAAAAGTTGCTGGTGAATGCAGCAGGCCAGGCAGCATCTCTAGGAAGAGGTACAGTCGACGTTTTGGGCCGAGACCCTTCGTCAGGACTAACTGAAGGAAGAGTGAGTAAGGGATTTGAAAGTGGGAGGGGGAGGGGGAGATCCAAAATGATAGGAGAAGACAGGAGGGGGAAGGATGGAGCCAAGAGCTGGACAGGTGATAGGCAAAGGGGACATGAGAGGATCATGGGACAGGAGGCCCAGGGAGAAAGAAAAGGGGGAGGGGGGAAAAGCCCAGAGGATGGGCAAGGGGTATAGTGAGAGGAACGGAGGGAGTAAAAGGAGAGAGAGAGAAAGAATGTGTGTATATAAATAAATAACAGATGGGGTACTAGTGGGAGGTGGGGCATTAGCAGAAGTTAGATAAGTCAATGTTCATGCCATCAGGTTGGAGGCTACCCAGACGGAATATAAGGTGTTGTTCCTCCAACCTGAGTGTGGCTTCATCTTTACAGTAGAGGAGGCCGTGGCTAGACATATCAGAATGGGAATGGGACGTGGAATTAAAATGTGTGGCCACTGGGAGATCCTGCTTTCTCTGGTGGACAGAGCATAGGTGTTCAGCGAAATGATCTCCCAGTCTGCGTCGGGTCTCGCCAATATATAGAAGGCCACATCAGGAGCACCAGATGCAGTATAACACCCCAGCTGACTTACAGGTGAAGTGTCGCCTCACCTGAAAGGACTGTCTGGGGCCCTGAATAGTGGTGAGTGAGAAAATGTAAGGGCATGTGTTGCACTTGTTCTACTTATAGGGATAAGTGCCGGGAGGGAGATTGGTGGGGAGGGATGGGGGAGGTGAATGGACAAGGGAGTCGCGTAGGGAGTGATCCCTGTGGAAAGCTGGGGGGGGAGGGAAAGATGTGCTTTTCAGTAGCTTGACTTAAGAGTTGGGGGATTCCGCTACCATGCCTTGGCATCATGATGTAACCATAAGCTTTTCACCACACCTCTGAACGAGCCAGAAGGCCTTGTTGATATTCCACCCATGGAATAAAGGACCCGAGCCGGGTGGCTTGTCCGAGCTCCGGACAGGCTAACAATGTCACAAAGGGGGTGCTGGGAACGGACCCAAATGCAAGACACAGACACTGAAGTACAAGGACAGGACTTGACTAGAGTAAGGACGTGATAGGATTCAGACCAGGAGCAGGGACAAGAGCGCAGACTTGGGCTAGGGAAAGCTGGACCAGGAATAGGAACCATGAACTAGGAGACAAGGCTTGGACACAAGCCTGAAACTGGACAAGGTCCCAGAACCTGGGTCTTGCCTCGGGCTTGGACCCCGGAACCAGGCAAGGACATGACTTGGCTGCTGGCTGGGGCCTTGTGTCTTGGGCTTGGCTCGAGGCTGGGGTCTTGGGACTTGAGGCTTGGCTCAAGGCTGGGGTCTTGGGACTTGAGGCTTGGCTCGAGGCTGGGGTCGTCGAGGCTAGGGTTCTTGGAGCTTGGCTGCGGGATCGTCGAGGCTAGGGTTCTTGGAGCTTGGCTGCGGGATCGTCGAGGCTAGGGTTCTTGGAGCTTGGCTGCGGGATCGTCGAGGCTAGGGTTCTTGGAGCTTGGCTGCGGGATCGTCGAGGCTAGGGTTCTTGGAGCTTGGCTGCGGGATCGTCGAGGCTAGGGTTCTTGGAGCTTGGCTGCGGGATCGTCGAGGCTAGGGTTCTTGGAGCTTGGCTGCGGGATCGTCGAGGCTAGGGTTCTTGGAGCTTGGCTGCGGGATCGTCGAGGCTAGGGTTCTTGGAGCTTGGCTGCGGGATCGTCGAGGCTAGGGTTCTTGGAGCTTGGCTGCGGGATCGTCGAGGCTAGGGTTCTTGGAGCTTGGCTGCGGGATCGTCGAGGCTAGGGTTCTTGGAGCTTGGCTGCGGGATCGTCGAGGCTAAGGTTCTTGGAGCTTGGCTGCGGGATCGTCGAGGCTAGGGTTCTTGGAGCTTGGCTGCGGGATCGTCGAGGCTAGGGTTCTTGGAGCTTGGCTGCGGGATCGTCGAGGCTAGGGTTCTTGGAGCTTGGCTGCGGGATCCTCGAGGCTTGGGTTCTTGGAGCTTAGCTGCGGGATCTTCGAGGCTTGGGTTCTTGGAGCTTGGTTGCGGGATCTTCATCTTGAAATGCGGAGACTGATAACTCAGAGGCTGGAGCTGAGAGACAGACTGGGAACTGAACATCAACATAGAGCCAGGACTTATCCTTCAACAAGCCAGGACTCAACTTCATCTCCGCACCAAGGTGGGACAGGTCCACCTGTTGGGTAATGGCAGGACAGCCAGACTTACCCAACAGAGGCAAAGACAAGACTTGACTCCCCGCAGGGCAACAGCAAGACAGCCTGACTTACCCCACAGAGGCGAGGATAAGACAAGACAAGACATGACATGACCTCCCCCCCCCCCCCCCTGCGGGGCAACAGCAGAACATCCTGACTTACCTCACAGAGGCGAGGACAAGAAGGGACAAACATCAAAGAACAACAGACAGTTCCATCTCTGCTCCAGGGTAGCGCCAAGTCTCAGTTCGGCCAGCAACCTCAGCTGGCTACAGAAACAGCCAGATCCCTACCTAGCTCAGAGTGGCTGGCAGCCACTCAGCTGGACCAGGAAACAGCCAAATCCATACCGCAAAAACTACTCCAATAAGTGGCAACAAGGCTCCATGAAGCAGTGGTCCTCCAACCAGGCCTAGAGATCACAAATGGTTTTACTAGCCTTCCATCAGCAGGATGCTCTAAGGGGGACTGACAAGACAAACAAGCAGCCCACACTCAACCCAAGGCTATTTATATTGCAAGCCCAAAGATGGGAATCAGGTGCCTATGATTAACTCAGACAAGGGTCAGCCAGAAAACCCGGAGTCCTGAGTCCATGGACCAGATCATGAACCGGAATGGGAAGTTCACGGACCAGACCATGACAAACAGTGGCGGTTTTGGTGAATCCTTGTGGCGGGGAGATGGGGGGGAGCATGTGTAGGGCAATGTAAGGGGTGGAAATATGTGCATAATTCACTACCACTGACACTGAGTTCAGGTTCACTTTAAAAGGCTGGTCTGGCATGGTGACGCAACGATGTGAAGCTTTTTTTAACCGCACTTCTGTCATGGTCTGGTCCGTGAAATCCGAATTCCAGTTCATCGATCCTTATTCCAGGTTTTCCTGTTTTTCCTTGTTCCATTGGGTGCCTTAATTGAGGCACCTGATTCTCGTTTTGGGCTGGCACATAAATAGCTCTGCAAACCAAAGATTCCCTGCTGGACTGTTCCCTTCCCCTCCCCATCTGACTCTCTGAGAGTTTCCTCCGCGGTTTCCTTGGCATTCACCTTGGCAAGTATCCTCGCAGTCAGCCCAGCTCTGCATCCAAGAGGGGGTCCTGGCTCTGTACCCTAGGGCCTAACCAAGCCAAGCCCAAGAACCGAGCCAAACCTAGTCTAAGAGCTATGTCCTGTGCTGGAGTTCCTCGTCCTGTGCTGCAGTTCCCTCGTCCAGTCCAGGAGTCCCTCGTCTAGTCCAAGCCATGTCCAAGAACCTCGTCTAGTCCAAGCCACATCCAAGAACCTCGTCCAGTCCAAGTCAAGGCTTTGTGTTCTTGTCCTGTTATTGTGCCTCATCCTGTGCAGGAATTCCACGTCCAAGAACCTCATCTTGTCCAAGTCATGTCCAAATACCTCATCCTGTCCAAGTCAAGGCTGTGTTCTCATCCTGTCCATGTGCCACACCCTGTGCAGGAGTGGCACGACCAGTCCTGTAGCCTAGCCACGTCCAGTCCTGTAGTCACCTCTTGTCCTCGTCTAGTTCCTGTGTCTGAGCCCGAGCCAAGACCCAGGTTCCAGGTCCCTGTCCAGTCTCTGGCTTGGAGTCCTAGCCCAGGCTCCTAGCTCCAAGTTCCTTGTCCTGGTCTCGCTTTCCTAGTCTTAGTCCTAGCCCAGTCCCACTGTCCTTGTCACATCCAGGGCCTGTGGCCATGTCCAGCATCATTTCTTCCTGACTCCCCTTGCTTTCTTGATAAACCTTGTCCTGTTCCTAGTACTTCAGTGTCTGTGTCTTGCATTTGGGTCCACTCCCCAACGCTCCCTTATGACAGCTTCATGTTCTGTGTTTGGTTGACAATAAAGTGAGGTGTTATGGTTTCCCTTAAACATAAAATACCTCTGCCATTTTATTTATGAAAACCTACAATATCACTGAACCTCCACATTCAACATTCTGAGAGTCTGAGGAGTTCAACAAAGAGAGTGTCTGCGAGAGCAATTCAGATGCTGTGTATCTTGTGACAAGAGACTCCTTTCCTGAAACAAGAAGCCCTTTCTGTCACCTATGTTGCACAAGATATGGAGAATGAATTAATTCCCCTCCCCCATTTGCCTATACAACTACTCAAGAACAATACTCAAGAACTTTGTTATTACTTGGAACATCAACTAATTCCATTAACCCTTATCTAGCACTTTAAAAATACATTCCATCCATCAGCAGTGCACTCTGGATATAACATATCCTATCCACAAGATGCACTGCTGTTATTCACCTAGACTACTCCAACAATACCTCCAAAACTCATGACCCATCACCAAACAAGACAAAGGTTTCAGGAATAAATACCACAGCCTGCATACTCCCATATAAGTGTAATATCATCCTGGTTTGGAAATACAACCCTGATATTTCATTGCCACATGGTCCAAATCCTGGTTCCACCTAACCCCAAAGCAACTTGGTCAGAAGAATTGCAGCAGTTTGCTACTACCTTCTCAAGCACACTTAATGAAGAAGAAAAGATGTTCTCTTGCGTGGATTCCAAACAATAAATAAACTAACAGGAACTTTTCAGGATGCCCAGTAGAAGATTGGATTAATTAACATTGAGAATCCATTAATAATACATAGACTTACAGTAGGTGTCAGAAGCTTGTTGTTTGTGTGCTATAGGGCACTTGTGATGGGTGTTCTTGCTTTCTTGCAATGCAATGCAACAGAAATGGCCCTGAGGACTTTCATGTTTCAGTGTTCTACGTATCAAACAAACAAACAGTCTGTTGTTCCGAATGAACAAAAAAAGAAAACAATGAATTTGTCCTGTAAAAAAAACACAGCAACTGAGTTATGGATTTCAGATTTCATCTAGGAGCCGTGTACTAGCTATTGTTGAGTAAGAGAAGCTGTCAAAGGAATTGCAATTGGTTTTAATTTGTATCGGATCACAAGGAGTTTTGTTAGGTTGTGCAGATGCAAATGCTTAGGAAGCTCCCACGGAATGAAAAGTGAGAATGAAGTACATGCAGCTCATGAATGAAGTGCATTGTTTCCCCTTTATTTTTTGTTTCTTGTTAAGAGCCTTTACGAACATGCGTATTTTTTTGAGTCCAGGTGGTGACTGCAGTAGCTGGCAAAATAATATTGAATTACAGGCGATAGCTTGAATTGTTTTGTTGCCTGTCGTGGCAGATTGTGTGTGATTTAATTCAACAGTGCCTTATTTTATCCCTCTCTTCACTGGACTCAGCTTGATTATACTGGGCACAGTTCCTCTAAATACAATGTTGGCATTATCATTTCCTCTAGATTTAAGTAATTTCTCCCAATCTGTGGCACACACGAAGGTTTATGCTGAGAATAGTGCCTAAGGCACTCTATTCCACTCTGTCGTGAAAGGAAAGCACGAGCTGTCTGATGTTTGAAGCATTGCTGAGATCTCTCCCCATTGCCAAATATTAATTTGCATCTTAATAAATGAGGGTGAATCTTCCTGAGTAGAATTTTGGATTTAAGCATAACTTCACTGTTCATTTTCTTTTTTCAGAAGAATTTGTCATTGCAGTAATGGAGATTTCACTAAAATCACTCGGATGAAACATTGCCTTAAGTCAGGAACCAGAGTTATTCTGTGATTGTCAGAACAATTATATACTGCTCCTGGAAAAGAAGTGCTAAACACTGATGTGATTTGGTAAACATTAACAGATGTTGTCCATGAAAATACATTAAGTATATTTCTGTTTCAAAATATGATGCAATTCATTACAATTGTCTTTATTTGCCTCAAATATCTTGGGTTAAATTTCATTTCCTTCATTAAACTGAAACTTTTGTTCAAAGGTTCAAAGGTTCCTATTGTTGTAGTATACAACTTGAAATTTTTCTTCTCTGGGTAGTCATGAAACCAAGAAAGAAAAGAAAAGCAGCACAATCATCAATTCCCAAATGCCCCCATCCCGCACATAAAAACAAACAAAAATAAAACAGGCATATCAACCCCCAAATCCCTCCTCCCTCACAAAAAAACAAACAAAACAGACCAGCACATAGATCCCCACAACCCCCTCTCTCCCCACACAAAGAAACGTGAAAAATCTGTAAAAATACTGTTAAAAGAAAGTCTATAGTCCAAGTCCACATTCAAAACACAGAAATCCTGGGCAACACTCTCTTGGACCAGCGGTAGACCTTTCCCTCTCTATAGCAGAGTGATTAAAAGGCAGGGAGCTGGTGCTCAACTTCCGCACTCGCCTTAATGCTTCAATCTCCCTCATTGCTTTAATCGGTGATCAATGGAAGCTTTGATCAGCAAAACGTAGTGGAACAATGGCTTGCAACCTTCTTGCCACGAAGTTTGCACAGCCTGCCTCTGTCTCCCAGAATCCTCTCTGACACCGCTTGTTCCAGACTTGATAGGAATCAGAAGATTAATAAGAGCTAATATTACTTGGAAATCTATAATCAAAAATATTGGCCTTTTCTTTGCTTATTAGTATTTCATCCAACAGTGTTAGAAATGAATTAGTCACTCGATAGCTGACTCTTCTTTAATCTTGTGCTAATTTCTCCTAATGTCAGTCCTGTAACACTTGCCTCCTAACTTAAACTGTATTGATTAAAATGTCTTATTTGTGTCACATACCCCATGATGGGAATAAAGAACCAGCAGAGATGGAAAACACTTCGGAGTCCAGTATTGCTATTAACTAATAGTATTTATTAGTAACTACGCAATACAGTAATATAGATGTAGATAAATCAAACAGGTCAGCCATGATCATAATAAATGGCGGTGCAGGCTCGAAGGGCCGAATGGCCTACTCCTGCACCTATTTTCCTATTTTCTATGTTAGCAATGATTATATATAAGTAAGTATACCAATAAGTGTGGAAATATAAGTGAAAATCCAAGCTTCTTCAAGTCTAGGGGTAAAAAGATACAGTCTTATGATGATGAGTAAAGTGTAGTTCAGTTCAGTTTGTGGTATTGAGTTGAGTAGTGATGGAGAGAGTCTTCAGGTGAGCTGATGCCGTCGATCTTCTCGTTGTCCTCCGAAATCCTTTAAAAGTCACCGACTGTGATCACAACAAAGGGGACCGGTTTTCTGTTGTGGAGCTATCAACCCAGGCGAAGGTGGACACATGGACAACTCCCCACCAGCCAACCCCTTTCCTTTTCACTGCAAGAGCCACTGATCAATCTGCCTCATCGACCCTCCAAAAACCCACTTTTTCTGTGGGCACAACAAAGTTCATTCAGTGTTCCAAAACATGTGTCTGAGGTCTATATCATCTGACTTCCTATTTATCTCACCGTACTGGTTTCCAATTGTCAGTCAAATAACTCCTCCTTCCTTTGTCTGTGTAAGAAATGCACTAGCAGGCAAATATCCTTCGGAAGTATCAACACGCTGCTGAAAAATCATAACATCGATTGTCCATCAAATAACACTGCCCTGGGCCACCATAGCAACTTACGAGCTGCTCAGTTCCAACTCAGCAGAAATCCAAAATTTACTCCCCATGCCTTAAAGTGACAGTTCAAAATTTAGTCTTCATCTCTCTCTCTCTCTTTCTTTCTCTCTTGCTTCAAAAGCACAGTTATAGAGGTAATTGAACACAGTTCATAGGGGTAATTCAGGACCCTGTCACAGTTGCAACTTATTCTTTTTCACAATGCAGAGCTTCTTGGGATAAATTTCCACTTCCACCTTAAGACTGATAAACTGCTAGAATAGACACTCATCCTGCAGTGGCAACTGCCTGAATTTCATCCCACTGATATTTGTTATAACATCTATGACAGGAGGACATTCTTCACAGCCAGGTAATGACCATGTGGTAAAAATGAACAAGTACCCATTTATATACAGAATTCCTTTTTGTTTCTCTCTACAAACCATAGGCTTTCAAAAAAAATAGCCTCTCATTAACAAGTTACTACTCTGTGATGTCTTGGGATAGAAACTATTTCTTAGATGGTTGTGCTAATTGCACAAAATAGCACCAGCTGTAGGTTCTGCACTTCAGCCAAAACTGAAACCTTTCACTCAAATCAAAACAAATTTTGGAAACAGAATACAATGTACAGCTGCCGCTTTTTTTTTCTATCTTTTCCAATCTCATGGGCATGTATTATGGAATATCTCGTTCTTCCTTCACCAAGGTATTTGCTGGTCACAGCCTGTGAGGTTTCAATGCATAGGTTTACTTAAGAAGGTTTTCTAAGATCAGCTTTTGTCAGAGTGCAAATCAGTACAAAATCACGGAGAAAATGGTTTTCTTTACCCTTCTTTAAAATAGTAATTTTCTTATTGCTATTCAGTACATTTCCCGGAAATTCATACCATATTTTGGTTTGAACAGTTCCAAACTACATTCAGTGGTCACTTTATTAGGTCCAGTCGCTTGATTACACAATTATCTAATCGGACAATGATATGGCAGCAACTCGATGCATAAAAGCCTACAGGCATGTTCAAGAGGTTCAGTTGTTATTGACACCAAAATCAGAATGGGGAAGAAATGAATGTGACTTTGACCGTTGAATGATTGTTGGTGCCAGATGGGGTGGTTTGAGTATCTCAGAAACTGCTGGTCTCCTGGGATTTTCACGCACCAGAGAATGGTGCAAAAAACAAAACACATCCAGTGAGCAGTGCTTCTGTAGGCAAAAATGTTTTGTTAATGAGTGGTTAGAGGTGAGTGGCCAGACTGGTTCAAGCCGACAGGAAGGTAACAGTAAGTCAAGCAAACAAGTGTTACAACAGTGGTGAGCAGAAGAGCATCTCTGAATGTGCAACACTTCAAACTTTGAACTAGGTGAGCTACAGCAACAGAAGACTATTAACATACACTCAGTAGCCATTTTATTAAGTACAGGAGGTACCACTGAGTGTACAAACATCAGAAAGTTTTTATAACGAATGTTCCTGGCTGTACAGCCAAGCTCTGGTAGAGTCCTGGGAGGTGATGGTGGGATGGGGTGTGGATGAGAACTGTGTGGATTTCAACATGTTCTGTTGAAATTTTGAATAGATTCCCAGAAAATCTACCTAAAGTCTGTGTTAAATTTTTCTTTATTATTAGTGCATGAAAGGGAACTCAGCAACAAAACATCTAAAAGTTTCTGCAGGTAGGATCATTGGAGATCTTCATCTGAGCTTCACAATGTTATTAAAAACACATTCTGTTAATGTATATTTTCATTGGGGAACCGCTTTGTCAAGCACAGCCACTGAAAGCAGAACTTTTGGTGGCTAACCATTTTAATTCTGGTTCTCATTCCTGTTCCAACATATTGGTCCATGGCCTCCTCTTGTGCCAAGATGAGTCCACCCCCAGGGTGGAAGAGCAATACATTATATTCTATTCGGGTAGTCTCCAATCTAATGGCATGAATACCGATTTCTCCTTCCAGTAAAAATATATTTTCCCTTCCCCTCTCCTCTTCCTCTATTCCCCACTCTGGCCTTTTATCTCTTTTCTCTCCTGCCTATCATTTCCCCCTGAGTCCGCTTCTCCCCTTTCTCTTATGTTCCCCTCTCCTCTCAATCAGATTCCTTTTTCTCCAGCCCTTGACCTTTTCCACCCATCAGGCTTCACCTATCACCTTCCAGCTAGCCTGATTACCCCTCCCCCACCTTTTTATTCTGTCATCTTCCCTCTTCCTTTCCTGTCCTGAAGAAGGGTCTCAGCCTGAAACGTTGACTGTTTCCATTTCCATTTCACCATGGATGCTGCCTAACTTGCTGAGTTCCTCCAGCATTTTGCGTGGGTTGCTTTGGATTTCCAGTATCTGCAGACTTCCTTGTGTTTATGATTTCCTGAGGGAATTTTCCTGCTTTGATCTCGGATAAAAAAAAGTACTACACTAAAATATCGGAAATTGTTTAGAAAAGTAGAAAATACTGGAACAGTTCATCTGAGAGAAATAGTATTACTCTTTCAAGACAATGTACTTTATACAGAATTTTTATCTAATCTAACTTACCATTAAATACTTTTCCTCACCCTGATATTCCTTCACTAATAATTGCTTTTATTACTTAGTCATGTTCTACCATCAGTTATCAAGTTCTGAAACCTAAGCTGCCTTAATATTATGCTGTAGCCTTTCAGATACCTATGTCTAAAAGCATTTCAGTTTTGGGTAGTCTTTTTCAGAATTGACTTCCGTGAACATCCAGGCTTTAATTATTACATAATTGGAGATATTCATGCTAACTAATTTAATCAAAAATCACTAGCTGTTTGGGGCAATGAAAATCTTTTCACAAAGACTGGATGTTCCTTTTAAAATTTAAATCGAACATGAAGCAACAACTTTTAAAAATTTTCTGCTTGTGCAATCATCATCAAAGAATAGCAATTTACAGCAATTTTTTCTGGTTCTGCATTTCAATTTACAATGCACTCAGTAACTTGGCAACAGAAATCCAATTAGTTCAGTTGTAAAGCCCATATGAAAGGCCAGAGTATAATCTAAAGTCATGACTGGGAAATTTGACTTCCACCCCAAACAGGTAGTTGTGAAACTAAAGCAAGACATTTAAGACTGGAAAGCAACAGTAGACGGATACAAGGAATCTTAAAGGTAGTTTAATTTTCACTAAAAGGTATTACCTTGCAAGAGAATTGTAACAATTATTGTTTTCATAAAGTTTGTCATGGAAGTTCTCATCGCACTGGATATAATAGTATTGTATCTTTGGTTTAGGCACCTTTTTTTTCCACAATATCAATCTGATGTCTCTGGCAGGATCAACCTTAATGAATTCATTGTTCCATTCCAGTGAAACAATAGGACAGATTTTCCCCCTGGAGCTCCCAGGTGAAACATTTTGTGATACACTTTACACCCCTTTATACCATCACCACATCTGGCACCCACCCAACTCCCCACCATTGCCCCTCCCCTAGCCCACAATGACCCCTTTCTGGACCGTAGTTATTTAAAGGATGAAAATAGTGCAGCCTTCACAATAACTAAACGGTTAGTATCATTTGATTTCCCAATGTCTAGCTCGTGGAAGGTGAAATTACTGGTGTAATTTTCTTCTTATTTTCCTAATTAGTCATCCATTGAGCTTATCTGGTTTAAAACTTCAGAGCCTGAAGGTGTGGCACTGGCATGGAGAAACTGACATTCCATTCAGATGCCATGTTTACGAGCGACTAAACATCTTGAGTTGTGTCTGTCCTGCAACACAAATAACTTTGTCTTGCCTCATATAGTAGTTTCAATGAAATACATAACTGAATGATTTTAGGGAATTTGTAAGGTTCTCAAGATACTCTGCTATCTGGCTCTCTTGACACGGTGCCTTTATACTGTGACATATGAACTTGATACAAAACTGCTAATTTTCATCTTCACCAAGCCAAGCAGCAGGAAGTCAGATGGAGCTGATCAAGTGAAAACTATGGAACTTCTATAATTTAGGAACACAGTGCAATGATCTTTGTAATCTCTTAAATGCAAACACAGAGAAATACGTAAGTATTATGGAACTGTATTTGACCTATTCTGGATGAGAAATTATTGTCTGGCCAGTGCAGTAGTTATAGTTCTATGCATTTCATGAATGTTGTGAATGCAGTTGCAGTAATCTCCATTTTGGTTGCTACATAATGCTACCCAGCTGTGTACCTCCGCTACGACACCCTCTTACATCCTAACACCCATCCCAAATTCCTGGCCTTTTTTCTCTTTTCTGTCATCCCCTTTGACTTCTCCTCCACCTCTTCTGTTCTTCTTTACCTGATTATCTCCATTGCAATCAAATCTGCTTCCATTCTGCTGCTTCTTGGTTAATCTGCTTTGGCATCATTAGAAAATCTCCACATGGTATACATCCCACATACGATCTTCAACGCTTGCACCATATTGCAATGCAGTCCTCTCATCAATTATTCAACTCAATATGTGCTTGGTGCAGATCATTCAGTATGTCCAATGGGACTCAAAATGATTATTTTCCCCTCTGAGGCGTATCTCATCGATCTAATTCTCTGTCCAGCATGTCTATCTATTAAATCTCATGGTGGTCTCTGCAATGTGGGGTTTAAAGGATACTAGACAAAATTCAGAACATACATTTGTAATTTTAGACCATGTACCCACTCTCCACCTGCTCTTCAGAAGGTAGTCACCCAACACCCTCACGACCTACTCTACTTTCCCAGTGACCTACTGACTTGTCCTGGCAGCACAGTAGCCATATCATGAAAAGGAGGCAGTTAGAAGTTCCCAATACACCCAATGCAACTTGCACAAGTTTGAATCTTTAATGGCAGTTCCTACAGAACTGTGACCAGTTTGTCTTTTGAAAAGAGAAAGACATGCAGTGTAGAATTCATGAGGATTCCCCGCCCAAACTGAATCTTATTAACATCCCGTGAGGCAGCGCAGACAAAAAGGCGAAGGACATCAATCAGCAGGCCAGGAAGCATCAATGGAGAGTATTGAACAGTTGATGGTTTGGGCTGAATCCCTTCATTAGACTGGGAAGGAAGTGTACAGAAGCCAGAATAGAAAGGCATGAGGAGGCGAAGGAGCACAAGCTGGCAGGAAATAAGTGAGTCTGGGTGAGGGGGAAGGTCGGTAGGATGTGTGATGGGGGGGCACAGGATGGATGAAAGGAAACAATGCAAGAGGGGGAAAGGTTGGTATGTAGAACTACAATTAAAACGTAATCCTGTCTTTCATTCTTCAGGGCAATGAAGAACATCCTCTCCAACACGTTCCTCTTCCACAAGGAACTGATCAAAAGTGTAATGGAATTCCACTCATCTTCACCCCAACCGTCCTCAAAAACAAAGAAACCCTTCTGATTAGCAGTTCATTCATCATCCTGAGCATTCACTTTATCCATCACAATGATCCAAAATTGCAGGAAGTACCAATTACAAAATGCATATGCCAAAGTCTCTTCAAGGGAACCTCCAAAAACAGCATCCTCTGCCGCTAAGAAGCACAAGGTACTTAAGAAATCTCCACTTCCTAGTATCATCCAGGTTTCAACTTGGAAATATTTTTCTAATTCCTCATTGTAACTGGATCAAAATTCTAGAGCTTCCAAAGAACACTATTGGGTTGTCTTCAATATAGAGACATTTCACCCTCGTCTTCTCAAGAACATTTACGGATGGATAACAAAGTTTTCCTCCAAGAGGACCACAACCTCGTTGTCGGGTTTGGAGGGTTGCATACCTCAATAACCCGGAGAGCTGGAGTCAGGGATTTATGCTTTGGCTCTTGGTAGGGTTATTCATGCCAAACAGGTCAAAGGGTAGAGGCCAGACTAAGAGTGGTCCACTGGTCCTCCAGGTTCGGGGATTCAGCTCAGGGGTAACAACCCTGACTGGTAAAACAAAATTGCTATGTAAACAGCAATGAAGAATCCTTCTACATCTGAGTGCGACGGTATTCCTGAGTCTCCATTTGGGACTTGCATGGCTGACAGTAGTGAAAACAGAGAGCAGCTACTGACATGATGAATGAAGCCTTGAGCACCACCAGAGATGGAGGACCTTCATTGCCGCTGTTACCACCAATGGCGCAATGGGCAGTAAATAAATAAGGAAGTTTGCCTTTGTCATAGGCAGCCACAGAACAAAGATCTACACTAATAATAGCAAAAAAAAAGAAATATAAAACAATTTTTTTTAAAGTTATTTTCCCAAGTATTGAAGAAGGACCAGGGCTTTGGCGATAACAGCTTGAGGCAAGGTAAGTTACTTGTGAAGAATAGGAAGTATGTCTGTGAGGCCGGTGTTCTGAACAGGGTGTCGGATTTGGGACGTTCGGGAGAATCCCAGCCTCTCGGATGGCCACATCTGCACTAGGTGCGTCGAGCTGCAGCTCCTTAGGGACCGGGTTGGGGAACTGGAGATGCAGCTCAATGAGCTTCGTCTGGTCAGTGAAAGTGAAGAGGTGATAGAGAGGAGCTATAAGCAGGTAGTCACACTGGGGCCTCGAGAGACAGATAAGTGGGTAACAGTCAGGAAAGGGAAGGGAAAGAGTCAGATACTAGAGAGTACCCCAATGGCTGTCCTATAATTACTCCTGTTTGAGTACTCCTGTGGGAGATGGCCTACCTGGGGGAAGCAACAGTGGTCGTGCCTCTGGCACAGAATCTGGTCCTGTGGCTCAGAAGGAAGGGGATGACAGCAGTGATAGGGGACTCGATAGTTAGGGGGTCAGACAGGTGATTCTGTGGACGCAGGAAAGAAAAGCGGATGGTAGTTTGCCTCTCAGGTGTCAGGGTCCAGAATGTTTCTGATCGCGTTCACAATATCCTGAAATGGGAAGGTGAACAGCCAGAGGTTATGGTATATATCGGTACCAACGACATAGATAGGAAAAGGAAGAAGGGCCTGAAAACAGACTGCAGCGAGTTATGAAGGAAATATTTCAAAGATAGTCATCTCGGGATTACTGCCTGTGTCACGTGACAGTGAGTATAGGAATAGAATGAGGTGGAGGATAAATGCGTGGCTGAGGGATTGGAGCAGGGGGCAGGGATTCACATTCCTGGATCATTGGGACCTCTTTTGGGGCAGTGTGATCTGTACAAAAAGGACGGGTTGGACTTGAATCCCAGGGGGACCAATATCCCGGCAAGGAGGTTTGCTAAGGCTATTGGGGAAAGTTTAAACTAGAATTGCTGGGGTTGGGAACCGAACTGAAGAGATGATGGAAGGGGCAGTTGGCTCACAAATAGAGAAAGATTGGAGACAGTGTGAGAGGGAGGATAGGCAGGTGATAGAGAATGGATGCATTCAGACTGATGATTTGAGATGTGTCTATTTTAATGCAAGAAGCATCATGAACAAAGCAGTTGACCTTAGAATGTGGATCAGTACTTGAAGCTATGATGTTGTGGCCATTACAGAGTCTTGGATGGCTCAGGGGCAGGAATAGTTACTTAGAGTACCAGGCTTCAGATGTTTCAGAAGGGACAGAGAGGGAGGCAAAAGAGGTGGGGGCATGGCACTGATGATCAGAGATAGTGTTATGGCTGCAGAAAAGGAGGAAGTCACGGAGGGATTGTCTACTGAGTCTCTGTGGGTGGAAGTTAGGAACAGGAAGGAGTCAATAACTCTACTGGGTGCTTTTTATAGACCTCCCAATAGTAACGGGGACATTGAGGAACAGATAGGGAAACAGATTCTGGAAAAGTGTTTTAATAACAAAATCATCATGGTGGAGATTTTAATTTCCCAAATATTGATTGGCATCATCCTAGAACAAGGGATTTAGATGCGGGAGGCGGGGGGGGGACTTTGTTAGGTGTGTTCAGGAAGATTCTCTGACACAATATGTAGATAAGCCTACAAGAGGAGAGGCTATACTTGATCTGGTATTGGCAAATGAACCTGGTCAGGTGTCAAGTCTCTCAGAGGAAGAGCATTTTGGAGATAGTGATCACAATTCTATCTCCTTTACCATAACATTGGAGAGGAATAGGAACATACAAGTTAGGAAAGCATTTAACTGGAGTATAAAATATAAAGCTATCAAGCTGGAACTTGGAAGTATAAATTGGGAACAGATGTTCTCTGGGAAATGTACAGCAGAAATGTGGCAAATGTTCAAGGGATATTTATGTGACATTCCGCATAGGTACGTTCCAATGAGACAGGGCAAGGATAGTAACGTACAGGAACCATGGTGTACAAAGGCTGTTGTAAATCTAGTCAAGAAGAAAAGAAAAGCTTATGAGAAGTTCAAACAACTAGGTAATGATAGAGATCTAGAAGATTATAAGGCTAGCAGGAAGGAGCTTAAGAATGAAATTAGGAGAGCCAGAAAGAGACATGAGAAGGCCTTAGCGAGCAGGATTAAAGAAAACCCCGAGGCATTCTACAAGTATGAGAAGAGCAAGAGGATAAGACATGAGATAATAGGACCAATCAAGTGTGACAGTGTACGGAACCGGAGGAAGTAGCGAAGGTACTTAATGAATAGTTTGCTTCAGTATTCACTATAGTAAAGGACCTTGGCAATTGTAGTGATGACTTACAGCAGACTGAAAAGATTGAGCATATCGACATTAAGAAAGAGGATGCACTGGAGCTTTAGGAAAGCATCAAGTTGGATAAGTCACAGGGACCAGAAGGGATGTACCCCAGGGTACGGTGGGAGGTGAGGGATGAGATTGCTCATCCTCTGGCAATGATCTTTGCATCATCAGTGGGGATGGGAGAAGTTCCAGAGGATTGGGGGGTTGTGGATGTTGTTCCATCATTCAAGAAAGGGAGTAGAGATAGCCCAGGAAATTATAGACCAGTGAGTCTTACTTCAGTGGTTGGTAAGTTGATGGAGAAGATCCCGAGAGGTAGGATTTATGAACATTTGGAGAGGCATAATATGATTAGGAATAGTCAGCATGGCTTTGTCAAAGGCAGGTTGTGTCTTACGAGCTTGATTGAATTTTTTGAGAATGTGACTAAACACATTGATGAAGGAAGAGCTGTAGACACAGTGTATATGGATTTCAGCAAGGCATTTGATAAGGTAGCCCATGCAAGGCTTATTGAGAAAGTAAGGAGGCATGGGATCCAAGGGACATTGCTTTGTAGATTCAGAATTGGCTTGCCCACAGAAGGCAAAGAGTGGTTGTAGACAGGACATATTCTGCATGGAGGTCAGTGACCTCAGGGATCCGTTCTGGGACCTCTACTCTTCATAATTTTCATAAATGACCTGGATGAGGAAGTGAAGGGATAGGTTAGTAAATTGCTGATGACACAAAGGTTGGGGGTGTTGTGGATAGTGTAGATGGCTGTCACATGTTACAGTGGGACATCAATAGGATGCAAAACTGGACTGAAAAGTAGCAGATGGAGGTCAACACAGATAAGTGTGAAGTGGTTCACTTTGGTAGATCAAACATGATGGCAGAATATAGTATTAATAGTAAGACTCTTGGCAGTGTGGAGGACCAGAGGGATCTTGGAATCCGAGTCCATTGGACACTCAAGGCTGCTGCACAGGTTGATTGTGTGATTAAGAAGGCATACGGTGCATTGGCCTTCAACCGTGGGATTGAGCTTAAGAGCCAAGAGGTAATGTTACAGCTTTATAGGACCCTGGTCAGACCCCACTTGGAGTTCTGTGCTCAGTTCTGGTCACCTCACTACAGGAAGGATGTGGAAATTATAGAAAGGGTACAGAGAAGATACACAAGGATGTTGCCTGGATTGGGGAGCATACCCAATGAGAACAGGTTGAGTGAACTTGGCCTTTTCTCCTTGGAGCGACGGAGGATGACAGGTGACCTGATAGAGGTGTACAAGATGGTGAGAGGCATTGATTGTGTGGAAAGTCAGAGGCTTTTTCCCAGGGCTGAAATGGCTAACATGAGAGGGCACAGTTTTAAGGTGCTTGGAAGTAGGTACAGAGGGGATGTCAGAGGCAAGTTTTTTATGCAGAGGGTGCTGAGGGCATGGAATGGGCTGCCAGCGACTGTGGTGGAGGCAGATACGATAGGGACTTTTAAGAGACTCCTGGGTAGGTACATGGAGCTTAGAAAAATAGAGGACTATAGGTAACCCTAAGTAATTTCTAAAATAAGTACATGTTCGGCACAGCTTTGTGGGCTGAAGGGCCTGTATTGTGCTGTAGGTTTTTTATGTTTCTATGTTTCTATATTGTCATGTTAAGGAGGTAGATTTTAGCATCAATTTTGCCCATTGAGTATTACGTATTATTATGCTCAGAAGGTTGGGAAACATCACTCCCTCTGCATTATTATGAGCACAACCATGAGAAATCTGTGAATATTTTGAACTATGTGTGGATTTAAATGGACAAATCTTTGCCTCAAGTATTTTGTGACATGGAATTGAAAAAATGTTATTAGATATTTATAAAGGAACTTGTTCTTTGTTTTATGGCTTACTAGGCATTGCTTTCTCTTCTAGTTTTAGAGATTGTGTCTCGAACCACACATTGCACTATTGCAATATTTAAGAAAGTCAGAACTACAATATTATGTATCAGTCAATAAACTGAGTATTAGTATATTTGGATAATTTAAGATCCCAAAGCACTGCCAAAAGAAATGCCAGGATCTGCTATAGCCTTTGAAGTTATGATCAAAAATATAGTCATTGCTTATTCATCTCTTGGTTTTCTGAGGAATATTTCTGGTACAGAATAGGTACCATGAAAATTCACTGTATTCAATTATTAGTAACACTTTGAAATGTTTTGAGGACATAATAATTTAGAAATGTAATGTACATATTTCTTATTTATTAGGCTTAAGGAGAAAATAAAACAAGGTTGTCCTGACAAAGGGTCTCGGCCCAAAACGTCGACTGTACCTCTTCCTAGAGATGCTGCCTGGCCTGCTGCGTTCATCAGCAACTTTTATGTGTGTTGCTTGAAATTCCAGCATTTGCAGATTTCCTCATGTTTGCCTTCATTATTTTTGTCACAGAGTGTCATAATGGAACATTTGATTTCTTTCCAGATAGAATGTCAGGGTCACTTCATGGGGAACATCCAGCCTACATTTAAACGATTCTCATCAAATGTGATTAGGTGAGATGCTCAAAGAAATATAATCTGTCCAAAGTACGAAAAGGCTTTGAAACAAGATGTCAAAATTATACCAACTTTTACTTATATCTGTGAAGCATAAATCAACCTCTAAATTATGGATAGGAAGCAGATGAAAATCAGCTGCTAAACTCCAATGACTACTTACTCAAAATGTTGGAGGAGCTGAGCAGGTCAGGCAGCATCTATGGAGGAAAATAATCAGTCAATGTGTCAGGCTGAGACTCTACCGCAGAAAAGCCAATGATATTTTCTTGCTGCAGAATTTGATAATATTCATCTGGATGCTTTGAAGGCTGCAGATATGCATGCTGGAAAAATTATACTGGTTAACTTTAGTATTTCTCTGCATTAAAGTCCTCAAGGTTGCAGGCTGTATGTGTAGGTATAATTAGGTGTAGGTGTAACGAGGTGCAAGTGTTACTAGGTGTATGTGACATACTGGGCACACACATAGGGTAAAGAAGTGACTGTGGGAATGTGTTATTTAATCTGCAAGTACCAGACATTTATTCCAAAGTACACTCAGCACAAAAAAAGCATAATAAGATTAAGAAAACAATAATTAAAAAGTCCATATGTCCATATACCCACAGACTCATTATATGCCCATAAAGTGACACTAGACACAGGAATGTCTGTACATAAGGTGACTGACAGGAAATGATAAAGTAGTGGTGGTAGGGTTGTGGAGGGCCAGGGGAAGGATGGGGTCAAGGCCCAATTGACAAAGATGTTCAACCTGCTAATAACAATTCAAGCAATTTGTGTGAATACCGTCTCAGTGGCTATGGGCCAACGGCAGACTAAAGCAGGCTTCTCAGTGGCTATGGGCCCACAACAGGCTTTCTCAGTGAGCACCTTTTCAGTGGCTGTGGGCCCACGGCAGACTAAAGCAGGCCTTCTCAGTGGCTATGGGCCCACAGCAGGCTTTCTCAGTGAGCACCTTTTCAGTGGCTATGGGCCAACGGCAGACTAAAGCAGGCCTTCTCAGTGGCTATGGGCCCACAGCAGGCTTTCTCAGTGAGCATCTTCTCAGCGGCTGTGGGCCCACGGCGGACTAAAGCAGGCCTTCTCACTGAGCTCGAGACTTCATAAAATAGCTGCATAAGGCTGAAAGCCAGGAAATATCAGATCCCATGTATAATGACAACAAATGGAAAATAAATGGAAGTGTTGTAAGATTACCTCAGAAACATTCTCTTGTTTATAGGTACCCGTGCAAACAAGTCAGATTCCAGTGTTGCTACAAATACAGCAGAGCTATTTATGGGCAAGACTTTACTGTTGATTGCAGAGTACTCTGAATACAATGTTCAAGTGTCGTACTGGTTACAACTGCTCATTGGAAATGGACGAGCGCTACCATCGATGTCATTACCCCGTAGCAAAAAATACCAAGAAGGTGCAAGCAGATAATCGTAGATTGAGTTTATTGGAATACATTCCAGTTTATAAAATAGAAATACTAATATCTCACCTATAAGAAATGTCTGATCTGAAGCCCTTATTCCCTTATCAGCTATAATGTTTAAGTTCAAAGCACATTTATTATTAAAGTATGTAAGCTTCATACAAACTTGAGATTCAACTCCTACAGGCAGCCACAAAACAAAGAAACCCAGAAGAACCCATTTAAAAAAGAAGTCAAACACCTGATGTGCTGAAACAAAACAAATCATGCAACCGATAACCACAAGTAAATAGCATTCTGAGCTGAAGTCCACAGACTCTTTGTTCAGTGCAGAACAGAGCAACGAGCTGAACCAACCCACCCCTCGCCGCAGGACCTGACAATCTGACCTTCACAATCTGGCCCGGTGCCTAAATTGTCATCCAAACATCAGATTCAGTCACTTTGGTATGATCTGGGGCCTGGAACCTGCCACCATAATTTGGCCTGTATCCGACCTTTTCAAATCAGCCCTTTGCTTAAATAGATCAAATCTTGGATGTTCCTCATTCCTCTTGGGCTTGCTGCCTTGCCTCGCCTCTGTTCTGCCACATCGACTTGCCTCCAGGTCCCAAGGGAAGTTACAGGCTATTGTTTGTGATGTTCATTTACCAGAAAAAGAATAACTGATGAAGTATTTAGTTGTTTTCTTTGTTTCACTGGCCCCCAGCCAGAAGCCACCAAGATTCACCAGCACCAGCTTAAACCGAAAGATTTTACTATGACAGTTTAAAATTTCACTCTTTTTTCATTTCATGTTTGTTTAACATCTTTTGGAAATAGGTACATTAGCAGTATTAATTGAGTTTGTATTGCCATCTGCTTTTTTTTATTGTTAAAGCATTTATAGTGTCATATAAATTAGAACTTTTCAACAGAAAGCAAACTGTGATCACAATCTATAAGACATTTGGAATGGGGGTGGAGTCTGTGGAGAGCTGTCTTCCTAACTTTTCTCATTGCACGTGAGATGTTGTAATGACTTGGACTGATGGTAGACATAGACACAGGTGGTGGGAGCTTCTACCATTTAGAATAGACATAAGGAGGATTATTTTGTTAGCCAGATAGTACTGTATCTGTGGAATGCTCTGCCACAGACATCTGAGGAGGCCAAATTCGTGGGTATAATTAAAGCAAAAATTGATAGTTTCCTGATTGGTCAGGGCATCAAAGGATATGTTGAGAAGGCAGATATATGGGGTTGGGTGGGATCTGAGATCAGCCATGATGGAATAGCGGAGCAGACTCAATGGGCTGAATGGCCTAATTCTGCTCCTATGTCTTATGGTCTTGTGGTCTTATTCCCACAGTGATCTATGAAAATTGTAAGAAGAAAGCTGTGGCAGTTTACCAACCAACACAGAAGCATTAGACAAGCTCTTTATACTCTAAATACTCAGAAACAGGATGCTGCCAGAAGTCTCCCATGACTCAGAAATGGTACACGTAATGAGTAGTGTGAATATTGACAAGAACGTCCAGATACCGTATGCTTAAACAAGGCACCAAGTTCAGATGTTAGGCCTTTGTGGAAAAGGGAAATAAGGGCTTGCTGTAACTTTTAATCCTTCCCAGGTACAGAGGAAGAGCCAGAGAATTACATGGTGACAAATTCAGTTCAGTTGTTTAAAGAAGTCATATCCAGAAACTACTGGCCAATTTGCTTAATTTGGCATAGAGGAAACTTTTTGAAATAGTTAGAAAAAGGTTTGAGCAAATAAAGGGGAGACAGTGTGGATCTGTTCAAAACAAATTGCATTTATTAAATCAATCACATCATCACATTACGTTACTGATGACGTAATAGAAAGGTTGTGTAGTAGTTGCTATGTACATGGATTTTTGTGACAAATTAGTCAGAGTGTAGAGCTAAGAACAATAGATACTATAGGTCTATAACGTAGGCTGCAACTAGTGCAAAATACTTTGAGGATATAAGAGGCTGCAGATGGTAGAATCTGGATCATAAATAAAAGAGAGCACTGGAAGAACCGACAGCTTAAGCAACCTGCAAGGAGGCACTAACACTTGCACAAAATATGTGGGATGTGCAAAAACACACCACTGATAATCAAGGACTTATACTATCCAAGTATGACTGAAAAAGCAATAATATAAAAATGAGAATTTTATGAAATGTGTTCAGGAGAACTTCCTTGGTTGTATTGTTTGTGGTCTAGATATGAAAGCAGTATTACTGGATATGCTTCTAGGTTGTGAGCCAAGCGATGTAGAGTAAGTAATCCCCAGGGAATATTCAGGAAACAATTATCATAATACCATCAAGATTAGTGCAGCTTGAAAAAGAATGTAGGTTATACCAAAGTAAAAAGATATAGAAAATTGGAGAAGGCCCATTTCTATGGAATAAAAACAGATCTAGCCAGAGTAAGTTAGAATCCAACTGTAAAAATGAGAGGTCTTTAAGGTAGACACTGTTCAGTGACACTTTTTGAGTACATTCCTCTGAAAGAGAAGGGCAAGACCTTAAAACCATGACTTATTCAATAAATATGAAACATTTGAGTATTTTGTACAGTTCTGGCTGCCATACTTCCAAAAGCAAGAAAATGGTTTAGATATGGTGTGGAAGAAACTTACCATTGATTCCATGCGTGAGAGATCAACTTAATTTCTATTGATAAGCAAGAAAAAATTGGATTGGAAAGAAGAGTCAGTGAGGGAATCAATATCATGAAGGGTACAGAGGGAAAGGATGGATAGAAATTCTAACTGGTATATATGGTTGATATGTACTTGATTAGTTAGGGTGTGAAAGGTTATGGGGAGAGAGCAGTAGAATGGGGTTGAGAAGAATAATAAATCAGCCAATGATGGAACGGTGGAGCAGACTCGATAGGCCAAATGGCCTAATTCTGCTCCTAGGTCTTATGGTCTTATGGTCTAAATTGTTTCTGTTGGTGGAAAGATCAAAATGAGAGAACATACATTGTGGGTGATTTCTAATGAATCAAAATTTGTATGTGAGTTTTATTTATGCAGCTAATGATTAGGATCTGGATTGAACTATCAGCACCCGTGGATGAAAAAAATTTAATTCTATGCATGGTCTTACAGCAGTTAATACTGATGCCTCATCATTCCAAAGACTTGGATTTGATTCGTACGTTGGATATGTTTACTTGGAGCTTGCATGCTCTTTCAGTAACTACTAGATTTCCACCTAGTAGTCGTTTGGAGCAAGAAGTTAAGATGAATTTGTTGGGCAAAGGGGGACAGTTCCAAGGTTCCCATGAGTAGATTGTTGAAGGGTCATAAATTTAAAAGAATGAGCAAAGGGTACAAGGGATGTGAAGTCACGTATTTTTACAGAGAAAGTGATTAAGAACTAGAACTCATTGGACCTATGAGGAGTGATTGATAAGTTTGCGGCCTAAGGTAGAAGGAGTCAATTATAGAAAACCTAGCACATTTATTTTTCAATGTAGTCCTCTCCTACATTTACACACTCAGTCCAGCAGTCGTGGAGCATATGGATCCCTTCTTTGTAGAAATCGGCATCTTGGACCTCCAGAAGTGGTCCATAGTATGGGGTGATTGATAAGTTCGTGGCCTAAGGTAGAAGGAGATGAGTTATTAACTTCAAACTTACTGCATAATCACTCAAAGAGTTGAACTGCATGTGCATGTAACAAGAACTGTATAACTCATCAACATTTTAAAAAGAAAATTGGACAGTCACAAGTGAAAATAACTTGGAGCACTGTGGGGAATATAAATCTAAAGCCTATGCTGTGATCGATCTAATTTGTGCAATGTTTCTACTCTTAAATATATCAGTGAAGCTTTCAATCAATATTTCAAATGACTTGGAAATATTCTAAAGTGTAGCTAGATTTTTCCAGCTTGTTGCAGGTTAAACTTTTATTATCTGCAAATAGATCTAAGTAGAAAGAAGAAAAATATTGCACATTTTTTGCATGATTCCATGCAGAATTCACAATGTCAACCTTAAGAGGAGATCTTGATTTTCATGTCTATAGTGGTGCCAATGAGACATGCAATTTCCTTGATCCTGTCACTTTCTGGTATCACTCTGGGTAAATCCACTAATAAATTCTGGTGCTTTAAGGAGATTTGGGTGCAAGAGTCAAGAGTTACTCCAATTAGTTACTCACTCATGAGACTGCAATTAGATCTTGAGAGCTGTTTCATGAGTCTATGATCAGCTTTGGAGCAGCCTTGTGAAGTACACGGCAGAGAAGCCTTTTATATGAAGAACACTGTGATTTGTACTTTTTTGTGCCTTTAAATGACTGTCATTTTCTGGTGATTTGATCGCCAAGTTATGTTGATTGAAATGTTCCTTGCATGACAATTGATATCATTAGCTGCGCCTCAGAGACTCAGCAAATTTTAGGCACTCTAATATAGATTGCAAACAGAATGCCTATAATTTTGCAAGTGACATGATTTTACCCAGAAATGATCACTAATGTGATTCTTTTCAGGTTAAATTGATTTGGGATTGTATTCCACTTAAAAGAAAATCTAACGTTTTTCAATTTTTATCTAATCCTCTCAATACACCACCCAGGTCAAGCTCTCTTCTTGCTGCTGTTATCAGGAAGAGGGTACAGGGGCCTCAGGACTCACAGCACTGGGTTCAGGAACAGTTATTACCATCAGGCTCTTGAACCAGTGGGGATAACTTCACTCAACTTCACTTGCCCCATCACCGAAATATTGGGCAATCATCATCACCATCCCATCATCTATAGGCACACTTTCAAGGACTCTTCACCTTACGTTCTCAATAGTTATTGCTTGTTTATTTATTACTATTATTTCTTTCTTTATTTTTGTATTACACAGTTTGTTGTCTTTTGCACACTGTTTGAATGCCCAAGTTGGTGTGGTCTTTCATTGTTTCTATTATAGTTATTTTCTTTTATGGATTTATTGAGTTTACCCACAAGAAAATGAATCTTAGGGTTGTGTAAGGTGACATATATGTACCTTGATAATAAATTTACTTTGAACTTTATGTTTAAATTAGTTTACCTCTGCAAATGTTTCAACAAAAACAAAAAGAAAACAATCACAACTGGAATTTATAGTGTTTTACTATAGTGAAACATCCCAGAGCATGTCACAAGAGAGTTACCAAATACATTTTTAACTGATAATAGTGTAATGTTTTTGGTTCCGTGACAAGATAGCAACAAAATGACATGAAATTAATTTAGATAAACAGCTACCCAAATATATTAACTGGGACAGTTGCTCAATAAGGTATAGTCTCAGCAAAGAGCAGCCAAAATTCTGTTAGTCTAAAACTCTCTGAAACATGAATAAAACTTCTCCCTCTCAGATTGACTGGATTTTTAATTTCCTCACTGCCACTCTGCTAGTGTTATTGCTTTGCAGTCGAAGTTACCTAGTTCAGATTATTGCCAATACAGCTATCAAAGTACATTCATTATCAAAGTATGTATACATTATACAACCTTGAGATTTGTCTCCTTACAGGCAGCCACCAAACAAAGAAACCTAAAAGAACCCATAAAAAAGGACCACCAAACACCCAACGTGCAGAGAGAGAGAAAAAAATAAATTGTGCGAAGATAAAGGTAAGCAAACAGCATTTAGAACTGAAGTGGGTCCCCAGTCATGAAACCACAGCCTCAGCCTCAGCTCAGCACTTACCAGAGTAAATGACATGGAGCCACAAGCAGCACCAGCCCAGCCCTGGTTCTGGTCCTGACACCCTGCATTTTCAATCTATCTGGCTTGGTGTTTAAATCATCCAAACACTGAGTTGCTCCTTGCGCTAATATCTGGGCCCTGTTACATCGATGCGTTCTGGGTTTGGACCCCCACCGCCACATTTCGGCCCATATCTGACCTTTCCAAATCGGCCTGACATTTAGAGTGATCAATCCTCACTCTTGCCTCAAATACACTTCGACCTCACACCGACTTTGCCTCACACCTGCACGCTTTGACCCTTGACCCAAACTCGCTTACGCTTGCCTTTTCATTGTTTGCAGTGATCATTTACCATAATTTTTTTTACAGAAAAAAGTGTTATTAATAAAGTATTTAGTTGTGTTCCTTGTTTTGTTAACCACCAGTATGCAGTTGCTTGCCTTCAGCCACAGCATCGTAAACCGGATATGGTAGTGTAGTTCAGGTGCACTACACTCACTGGGAGAGCTCTGCCTAGAAACACAAGCAGGAAGAAGCTCACAAAAGATAGGAGTGTAAAATTAGGACTGGATTGATTCTAGTCTGCTTTTGCAGTATTTGGGCTTCCTTATTTCCCTCACTTCCTTCCTCTGCACTGCAACTGGTGGCAGTTGCTGAGCCCGTTTGATTGGGAGGCTGCACATACATAAAGTCATAGCCAGTCTTGAGGACCATTGTTGAGCACTACAATGCTATCTATAAAACTTATGGTTTGCAGTAAACTTGACATTTATCATAAACTTCTTTTGTCCGTCCCTTGTCTCTGTTGCTAGTCCTCCAAGAATCTCTACATTTGGATGAATGTTTCTTTTCCCTCCTGTGGGTAGGTGTCTCTTCTGTATACAAAGAGTCTGCTCTCTGTAGGCCTTCATTCACTCCTTTAAGTCATAACTGCCAGTTAGGCTCCAAAAAACACAACTGAAGCAATAACATAAAGTTTGAGCAATTAAATATTGATAAACAAGAAAATCTACTTTTAAGGTAGGCCTGGAGTAATTCATTTAGAATAATTCAGCAATAATATATGCAGTCACGTATGACCTGTTTAGCTAATAACAAGAGAAACTTAATTCCCTTAAAGTTTTATGAAGAAGGCAAAGGTTAAGATGAAACTTGTCAATTTCTTATCGGGATAATCTCTGTCAATTACTTTTCAAAAGTACTTGAAGAAGCCAATGAAATGCTGTTTTAAATATAATCTTATGTTAATAGTAAGCACACTTCCTCATAAGTTGAAATACTGAACACTTTTTTATTAAATATTATTAAGCTATCATCATCTCTGATCACTGTTATTAAATGTTTGACACAAGAGAGATTGTGAACTCAAAGGAAGGAACTCTGATTTTCAGGAAGGAAGTAATGATTTGTCATCAGTAGCAGTAGTAGTATATTTGAATGTAATACCTGCATATTTTTGATGTAAAGGAAGATGAAAAGTATTGAAGCATTAAAGATACTTTGATCATTTTTGTCTGGAAAGAACAGGAGAAGTTCAAAATGGAAACAGAGAATTTTAGAGTTTGCTTCTGAATTACCATTCAATGGAAATCAACAGTTTGAATAACTAGGTGCAGATGGAAGCAGTTCCAACTTGAAATGAAGCGGGAATGGACATGGTGGCCAGCACCACTTTAACAGTTATGGACTTGGCCACAACAAAGCGTCTGATTGCCAATAGCTCAAATTCTTTGCATTTCAGGTAGAAAATTTTCAATGTCTAAGGGTTTTATAAATCTCAGCCTGTTTCCCTGCAAACAAAGTCTTGCTGCCAACATGGTGCTGAATTCCAGTGTATGGAATGTGATTTTGAGGAAGTCACTATTGAAGAATTGACGAGATGGATTCAAAGATTTTAATTACATTTATTATCAAAGAATGTATAAATTATATAATCTTGAGATTTGTTTGCTTTCAGACAGCCACAGAGCAAGAAACCCGAAAGAAACCAATTAAAAAAATTAAAGACCAAAACCTGGTGCACAAGAGAAAGGAAAAAAAAGCACAAATCATGCAAACAATTGACGTGAGCAACAACATTAAGAACCAAATTGAGTCATCAGATCCGAACCCCAGAGCAGATCACAGTAGGCCCAAAGACTCTCATATCAGTTCATCATATTGGCAGGCACAGAGCACAGCAACCAAGGCAGTCCTCATAGCCTCAGCGTCATAGAGAGAGTATTTCTTGAAATAAGTGAAATCGATCTGATGGCTTATAGCCAACACACAGAAGCTGAAATTGTATCTATAAAAGCTGATGAGTAATGGACTATCTGAATTGGAAGTTATTAAAATGGCGTAGACCAAGATGGTCCATGTTCCATACAGTGAATAGTCTGGATGCAGGAGACATTTTCAATTTACTCATCTTACACAGAAATTAAAGAAAGGAGCGAAGTTGGGTGCACATTTACTGGAAAGCAAATACAAATTAAAATGAGGGGCTATCAGAATCAGAATAAGATTTATTATCACTGACATACAGTATGTCTAGAAATTTGTTGTTTTGCAGCAGCAGTACACTGCAAGACATAAAAATGCTATAAATTACAACAAACAAACAACTAAATAAATAGTGAAAAAGAGGAACGGTGTGGGAGTGTTCATGGGCTCATGAACCATTCAGAAATACGATGTTGGAGAGGAAAAAGCTGTTCCTAAAATTCTGAGTGTGGGCCTTCAGGCTCCTGCACCTCCTCCATGATGGTTGTAATAAGAGGAGGCCATGTCCCAGTTGGTGAGGGTCCTTCATGATGGATGCCACCTTCTTGAGGAACTGTCTTTTGAAGATGTCCTCAATGATGGCGAAGTTTGTGCTTGTGATGGAATTGGCTAAGTCAACAACCCTCTGCAGCCTTTTCCAATCCTGTGCAGTGACCCCTCCACACCAGTGATGATGCAACCATCAGAATGCTCTTCACCATACAGTACACCTTTCGAAATTTGCTCGAGACTTTGTTGACATAACAAATCTCCCCAAACTCCTAATGACGAATTACACTGGCATGCCTTCTTCCTGTTTGCATCAATGTGTTGAGATGTTGATGCACAGGGACTGGAAGCTGCTCAGCTTTTCCATCACTGACCCCTCAATGAGGACTGGTATGTGCACTCCCCACTTTTTCTACGTGAAGTCTACAATCAACTCCTTGGTCTGGCTGATAGTGAGTGCAAGGTTGTTGTTGTGAGACCATTCAATCAGCCATTCCAGCTCACTCCTGTACCACCTCCTCGTTTGTCATCTGAGATTCTGACAAAAACTGTGGTGACAATGGCAAATCACAGATGGCATTAGAGCTGTGCCGAGCCACACAGTAATGAAATTTAAGAGAGTAGAGCAGTGGGCTAAGGTGCGCATAGTGGAGAAACATCCAGTAAGCTTATAACATCTCAGAACATCAAGATAGAAGCTGTCCTCAATCCTGGTAGTACATGCTTCCAGGCTTTTATATCTTTTGCCTGATCGGGGGGGGGGGCACGCGGGGGAGGTGGTGGAGAAAGATTGTTAAGGGTGGCTAGAATCTTCAGTTATGTTGCCTGCTTTACTGAAGCAGTGAGAAGTGTAGACAGAGTCCAAGGAGAGAAGCATAATTTCTTTTCTGCTGAGCTGTGTCCTCAACTCTGCAGTTTCCAGGGCAGGTGATGTTCCCTCCTAGGAACTTGAAACTCTCATCCATCTCAGTCTTAGCATCATTGATGTAAACAGGGGCATATGAACTACTCCCTTCCTGAAGTCAATGACCAGCACTTTGTTTTGTTGACACTGAGGGAAAGATTGTTGTCATGACACCATGTTATTAGGCTCTCCTTCCTGTACTCTGACTCTCTATTACTGGAGACACAGCCCACTATAAAGTTCAAAAATTCAAAGTAGATTTCTCATCAAAGTACATATATGTCATCATATACAACCCTGTGATTCATTTTCTTGTGGGCATACTCAATAAATCTATAGAATATTAACCATAAGAGAGCCAATGAAAGACTGCCCAACTAGGGTGTTTAACAAGAGTGCAGAAGTCACCAAACTGTGCAAATACAAAAAACAAAGGAACAGCAATAATAGATAAATAAGCAATAAATGTCAAGAGCATGAAATAGAGATCTTGAAAGTGAGTCATTGGTTGTGGGAACATTTCAATGATGGGGTAAGTGAAGCTCAGCTAAGTTATCTGCTTTGGTTCAAGAGCCTGATGGTTGAGGTGTAATAACTATTCCTGAACCTGGTGGTGGGAGTCCTGAGACTCCTGTACAGCTGGCCTTCCTTATCCACGGGGGACGCGGATGCTCAAGTCCCTTGTTTAACCTGTCTCAGTGTGGTGGACTTTAGGACCTGGGGGAGCTGCTGCTGAATCTGAAGAGATTCAGTTCCAGTGACGGAAAACAATCACGATTGAAAATCAGGTGGAAATAATAAAGCGATCGGAAAGAGGTGAAACGCCATCGGTCATTGGAAAAGCGTTAGGCTACAGTCGGTCAACAATCGGAAAAATTTTAAAGGATAAAGTGAGAATAATGGAGCATGTGAAAGGCCCTGCCCCGATGAAAGCTACAATTATTACTAAGCAACGCAGTGGTTTAATTATTGAAATATATACGTTTCTTAAGTGTTTTATATGCATAGAAAGGTAAAATATATACTATATACCAAGACAAATGTTTGACTAACTAATGCTAAATAATACCAGATGTACCTGTTCCGACTTACATACAAATCTGACTTAAAGGCTGCCTGTACTTTAAATCATCTCTAGATTACTTATAGTACCTAATATAATGTAAATGCCATGTAAATAGCCATTACACTGTATTGCTTAGGGAATAATGACAAGAAAAAAAAGTCTGTACATGCTCAAACAACAGGTGCTGGAGAGAAACTTCCGAGTTTTCCCGATCCGCGGTTGGTTGAATCTGCGCATGCAGAACCCGCGGATAAAGAGGACCAACTGTCCCTTCTTCCTGACGTCAGCAGTATGAAAAGAGCATGTCCTGGGTGGAGGGGGTCCCTGATGCTGGATGCTGCTTTCCTGTGACAGTGTTTCATGTAGATATGCTCAATGGTACCTGTGATGGACTGGGCTGTAAACATCACTTTTTGCTGGATTTTTCATTTAAAAGCATTGGTGTTTCCATACCCAGCTGTGATGCAGCCAGTCAATATACTCTCTACTACATATTTATAGAAATTTGTCAGTATTGTATTCTCTTCAGCAGTATTTTTTATCCAATTTTTGAATAGAATTACTGAATGATCTGTTACCACCCATTGACTTATACTTACTTTCATGTATGCAGAAAAATTCATCCACAAATATGTATTGCCCCAATACTTCCACATTGTCATGAAACTATTAAGTAGAGTCAGATCTATAATTTGCTTAACAATCATTCTGATCTCTACTGTAAGCACAGAAAGTGGCAAGTATCAAATAATAATATGTCTCATGGCTGATTCTTGACACTGAAGTGGTTTTTGTATTACTGGTGCAATTTATTAGGAATGGTAGTACATTCTTTAGAAATGCTGAACAGGATTCATGGAAATGACTGAAATATCTCTGCATTTTTCCTCTGGCATTCAAATGGCATTCTTCTTGAAATGAATGACTGCATAAATCAGTTTTATTTTTATTTATTTTGAAATAGAGTATGGAACAGGCTTTTCTGACTATGAGCCATGTCACCCAGCAACCCCCTAATTCAATCCTAGCATAATCACAGGACAATTTCCAATGACCAATTAATATACAAACCGGTATGTCTTTGGACTGTGGGAGGAAACTGGTGCATCTGGAGGAAATCCACATGGTAATGGGTGAACATACAAACTCCTTACAGACAGCACTGTGTTGGAATTAGGCTCCGAACTCCAACGTCTCGCGTTGTAATAACATTGTGTTAACTGCTACGCTACCGTGGTTAATGAATAGAAACGGTAATGAGATAAAACAAGGGTAAAAGGGGTAAAAAATGTTTAGAACAAAGAACTATCAGCTGAGATTTTTAATTAAACAGTAGATCACTTAGGTGCTTTTATTTCAAAGCTGAATATCAATAGTCAACAAAGAATACCAAGACTTATCTTCCTCCGTGTGGCACCAGAGCTTTGCATGTTAAAATGCCTGTGAAATGGCAAAGATGGGGGTCTTTAGCTGCAATGTGGTTAACACTATTTTTATTGATATTTATTTATTTATTGATTGATTGATTGATAGATTTACAGCACGGAATAGGCCCTTCCGGCCCTTCAAGCCACAGTGCCCAGCCTAATCATGAGACAATTTACAATGACCAATTAACCTACCAACTGGGTCATCTTTGGACTGTGGGAAGACAGAATTTGAAATTATACTGGGAACAACATGATAGGTATGATTAAGTCTTTAATTACTATTGAAAACTGGGTTGCTGAGAAGGTTCCACACCAATTTACTGGATGTTGCTACCTTACTAATAGTAAACTGCTCAAACTGAAATCCTTGTAAGTGTGGCCAAGGTGGCCAACAATGGGGGTAAGTCATGAGCAGGAAACAGGTTTGGATGCTAGACGGAAATGGAAAATCTCCTCACACTGCAGGGATGGCTTCCCAACTCCGACAGAAAGCCAGGTCCATCTATCCCCTAGTCAGGATCCATAAACTTTCAGCTGTTGGACCTTTCACTGAGCATTTAATTTGGTCTGCAGCTTGACCTTGTGACGTATTTAGATTAGAACTAGTATGATCTTGCAAAAGTCAATAGGCATGGTTGATCTTAGGGAGAAAAGCAACAAGATGCATAAATTCTCTTCAGAAACATTTAAAACATAATATTTCTGTCTTGTGGCCCCTGTTAAGAAGCAACAGCTGTTCTTCCTCAGCTGTCAGTGATCATTCCTCAGTGAGAACCGGGGGTGCTCAGGACTGATAGACTGAAGGGTAGAGGGGCTCCATCCCCACATTGTGTGTGGGGAGCAGGGCTCCACTATTCAGCAGACCGAGTTTCAGAGCAGGCCCAACTAAGCCACTGCCCATTAGGAAATGCAGGCTCTCTGATTGCCCTGAATATTGTCCTTCAGGCTCCTCATCTTTCCTGCTTTCATACAGTGCTGGTCCACGTACACTAATTCCTCTGCGTGCCCCTTAAATTAACATATGGTGTGTCTTCAGTGTAGGAATATTGCCCATTAGCTCCTGCGGAACACCACTATAAAGGCTTATTTTCATTCCTTACTTCCAAACTGGACAGAATTCCAATGTCTGAGCCAATGTTTTTGGCAACAATGTCTGTAAATGAAGTATCTATTACCTCACAGTCTCCCTCTTCTCTTCTTCTGGTGGAAATGGTGTTAGTAATGCATGTGGTGAGGCTCACACTAGGAAGTTTGACCTGATAAAACTAGAAGGGTTAGAATGTGTACCCATTCTCAGAGGGTGTGTGGAATCACCATGGAATAGGGATTGCCAGGAAGTTGGAGCGGCCACATATCTTCTGCCTTACATTTTCTGTTCTACCTGTTGCCCAGGTTGCTGTCATTCCCTTCTGTCCACTGCCAATAACACTCCACATGGGGTAGGACTAAATGTGATTATGCTCATCCTTGGGTGCATCAGAGATACATGAATGAGATACTGGCCTGAAGCATTGACTGTACTTTTTTGCATAGATGCTGCCTGGTCTGCTGAGTTCCTCCAGCATTTTGTATGTGTTGCTCGCATTCCCAGCATCTGCAGATTTTCCCTTGTTTGTGTTGTGGATTGTGTAAGAGTTATTTCAGTTATTTGGCAGATGCCAAATATTGGGGTACTGATGCTGACAGTACAATGATAAGGCATGTTTGCACACTTGAAACAGATCTTCACCACAATTTGGATCCTTCAGCTTTCTGTGTCACTGTTGTAATGTTCTGGGCAGGTTTCTGGCTGCTATCTCATCACTCTTCACCACAGTGGCCCCCTGAGCCACTGGTCCCCACAGTCAATGAGAGCCTGTGAACCCCCTCCCCAGGTCCTGATCATATACTACTGGGTGGCCGTCACCACTCTCCATAACTTCATGTTAACGCTTTATGGAGGTGACATATAACAGTGGTGCCCAACCACCGGGTAACGGACCGGTACCGGGCCGTGAGGAAACAATATGATTTGGCGATATGAAATGATAAGAGTCGGCTGCACCTTTCCTCATTCCCTGTCACACACTGTTGAACTTGAAATAACCTACCAAATCATACCAAGTAACACATAAAACCTAAAATAACACTAACATATAGTAAAAGCAGGAATGATAAGATAAATACACAGCCTATATAAAGTAGAATTAATGTATGTACAGTGTAGTTTCACTTAACAGAATCGGGAAGATTAGGCCAAAACCAATTTGTAGAAAAAAAATCGGCACGTACATGCACATGCACACAGGTGCCTGCCAAGGCTTCATGGTCCTGGTAGTCTTTCTCAGGATAAACACAAGTGTCCCGTATTTGACTGCTGCTTTTGTCCCTTATTTGGGAGTGAGAAAGATGGCAACCCTACTTGAACACCCTCTACCACCGTCGGCCGATCCGCAAGAACAATGTCAATATTAAACTGATCCGCAGTACAAAAAAGTTTGGGGACCCCTGACATATAAAACTGTGCAAAATTGGTCCTAATCAAGACATGAGCTAAACATGATGGTGTCTTTAAAATGATTATCCACCTTCCTGAGCCCCAGTGAAAGTAATTCTGCGGTGATGATAGATAGGATGCTCCAGGATATAATCTCAGTGAAGATGTAAGATAAAAGATATTGTTCTTCCAACCTGAGTGTGGCCTCATTGCAACAGTAGAGGAGGCCATGGACTGACACGTCAGAATGGGAATGGGAAGTGAAATTAAAATTGGTGGCCACTGGGAGATCCCAGGTCTTCTGGCGGACAGAGTGTAGGTTGGAGGAACAACATTTTATATTCTGTCTGGGTAGCCTCTGAACTGATGGCATGAGCACTGATTTCTTGAACTTCTGTAAATGCCCCCCCGCACCTCTTCACCATTCTTCATCCCTTTTTTCCTCTCTCACCTTATCTCCTTGCCTGCTCACCACCTCTGTCTAGTGTTTCTCCCCGCTTTTCTTTCTTCCATGGCATTCTGTCCTCTTCTATGAGACTCCCCCTTTTCCATCCCTGTACCTCTGTCACCAATCAGCCTTTTACTTCATCCCTCCCCCTTCCGGTTTTACCTATCACCTTGTGTTTCTCTCCGCTCCCCCACCTTTTAAATCTACTCCTCAGCTTTTTTTTCTCAAGTCCTGTCGAAGAGTCTCGGTCAGAAATGTTGACTGCACTTTTTTCCATAGTCGCTGCCTGGCCTGCTGAGTTCCTCCGGCATTTTGTGTGTGTTGCTCGCATTTCCAGCATCTGCATATTTTCTCTTGTCAGTGACAGCAGCATTTTATAATCTGTACCCTTTGCAATCTCTGTATTGTGTAATGGAAGGAATGAACGTTCAGGTGTGATCACTCTGCTGCCAGAGAGGGAAACACCTGCTGCTGTGCCAGGAGAAAGTTACCCAGGTTTTCTGCATTTTAGATATGGACCAGGACTATAGACTTTTTTCACTTTTTTATATGCTGTGTTTTTCGCCCAGTCTTTCTCAGTTTTTTTGTGTGCGGGGTAAGTGGTTTGGGGGTCGATGTGTCTGTTCAGGTTTTGCTTGTTTTTTTGCATAGGGAGCAGGGGTTTGGGGTTTGATGATCACTGCTGCCATTTTTTTTCTTTCTTGGTTTTGTGGCTATCTGGAGAGGAAAAGTTTCAGAATCTTTCAACGTTTGAACCTTATGTATGGTGAATATCGTGCCAGTCCCGAGAACCAGATGGTGTCATTGTTACTGAGTGTATCTTTCCATCTCTAGTCTATTTTACAGATAGTGGGATGAATTTGGAGAGGGAAGAAGTGAGTCATTCTCTGTAGATTACCCAGCCTCTCACTCCTATTGTAGCCACAATATTTATGCAGTTACTCTGCTTAACTTCTCTAAATAATGATGACATTGCAAGAGAGCATTGACATCCATAATTTCACATAAGCATCACATTTCTGTAAACGATTATTGTCTAAGATCACACAAGAGGACAATGGAGAATGACTGCTTTTTTGTGTTCAGCTCTGAAAGGAATCAGCAAATATTCCCATTCAGGGCTACTACCTGTATGAATGAAAACTGCTGCCACAGGCACTGCAGTAAATAATATTGTTTCAAGTTGTTTAACAAAACTGCGATCTTCAGAATTCAGTGGACTCCGGACTCCGTATAGCCCAGACAGCGAGTGCAGCAGCTGTCAGCTGAATGTCTCCATTGTTTAAGGAAACTTAGCTGCTGGGTTGGGCTGCAGGTAAAACTGAAACGCAGGCCCTAAGATGTGCTCCCCGGCCCTCCCCCACTATCCTCCTGGATAATGTAAACTCTCTGGAAAATAAAACTGAAGAGTTCAGAGCGAGAATGCAGTACCAGACAGACATCAGGGACTGCTGTGTACTCTGGTTCAGGGATATGCTCATCCCCAGCACTCCAGCCTATGGGGTTCACCTTCCATCGCATGACCAAACAGCGGCGTTAAGTAATAGCTGAGGCAGCGGCGTTTGCTTCATGGTCTGTGGTGGTCCTGTCTCAGTCCTGCTCCCATGATCTGGAACATCTGTCAGTCAAGTGTTATCTGCCTGCAGAGTACATGCCAAAGGGTCTTGGCCCAAAATGTCGACTGTACTCTTTTCCATAGGTGCTGCCTGTCCTGTTGAGTTCCTTTGGCTTTTTGTGTCTGGTGCTCAAGTGCATTCCACCCCTGGCAAACATTAGGCTGTTACTGGATGAACTAAGTACCGTAATCAGCAGTCACAAGATAGTGCACTCTGATGCCTTCCAGATCATCACAGGGCACTGAAAACCTGCACCAACCAACTGGCTAGAATGTTCGAGGAGATGTTCGGTCTCTCACTGCTGCAATTGCAGGTTCTCACCCTGCTGGACATGGGCATCAATCATACCAGTGTTCAAGAAGAGGATGGTGAGCTGCCTTAACATCTATTTCCCAGTAGCACACTCATCTACTCTGATGAAGTGCTTGGAGAGATTGGTCATGGCTAAAATTTACTCCTGCCTGAGCTAAGAACTGGACCCATTGGACTTTGCCTCAACTGGTCTACAATGGATACAATCTCATTGGCTTTCCACTCAGCTTTGGATAATCTGTGCAACAGCAATACCTATGTCAGACTGCTGTTTATTGATTACAGCTTTGCATTTAACATCATGATCCCCTCAGTACTTGTCACAACCTGTGTCTCTGTTCCTCTCTCTGCGAATGGACATGGACAACTTCATCAGGAGACCAGAGTCAGATCAGTAATAACATCTCCTCCTTGCTGGCATCAACATGGGCACACTTGAAGGATATGTGCTTAGCCCACTGCTCTGCTCTCTCTACCCTTTTGACTGTGTGGCTAGGCACAGAGTGATGTCATCATAAATTCACTGATGACACCGATGTTGTTGATAGATTCTCAGATGGTGACGATGAGGTGCACAGGAGCAAGATAGATCAGCTGGTCGAGTGGTATTGCAGCAGCAACCTTGCACTCAAAATCAGTAAGACTAACGAACTGATAGTGAACTTCAGGAAGGGAAAGTTGGGAGAATGCATATCAGTCCTCACTGAGAGGTCAGTGGCAGAAAGGGTGAGCAGCTTCAAGTTTCTGGCCATCAAAGTCTCAGGGGTTCTACCGTATCCTGGGCCATATATTGATACAATCACAATGTCTGTATTCATTAGGAGTTCGAGATTTGGCATGTCACCAAAGACTAGCAACTTTCTACAGATATAACAGAACGTTCTGGCTGATTGCATCATTGCCTGGTATGGAGGCTTCAATGCTCGGAGTCCAGTCATCGTGACAGATCCTCACTATCACCTCTTCTCATCAGGGGGGAGGTCGGGAGCTTAACGATGCAGACTCGATGCTTTAGGAACAGCTTCTTCCCCACCCTCCGCCATCAGACTTCATGAATCCATGAAACACAACCTCGCTATTCCTCTTTTGCACCATTTAATTTTTCTAACTTATTGTAATTTTTTAATATCACTGCTGCTGCAAAACAACAAGTTACACGACATTTGTTCCTGATAACAAATCTGATTCTGATTCTCGTTCTGCCCATTGCTCCTGTTGCACACACCACTCGACGAAGCGTGCAATTGTTTCTTTAAAGGCTGCACTAAAACTAATAACATTTATTTTCCAGTGGATTTATGCCAATGCCTATTTCCGGAAAACCCTCTGGTAGATAGCTATCTTTCATTAACATTTGAACACCAGTCTGGTGTTTACTTCAGGCATAAGAGCTAATTACATCAATGAGGGACAGGTCAGCAAATCACAAAACCACAACTGGAAGCAGTAGATCTCAGCATTTCCATACTTCCAATGGATGACAAATATTATCTCCAGCCACAGCAAGTTAAAATTCTGTAACGGAAACTTTGTTGCTGTGAATCAAATCATAACACAGATTACCTAGGGAGTGATGGATGTGGATTGTCTTTTCTAGGGTTAAATATTCAAGAGGACGTGGTTGCTATCAAGGTAAATAAAGGAGATGCTTATTTAACTACCTCAGATTAACGAGCTTTATTTATTTTTAGCAAATGCAGATTTTTTTGCAGTACAGAAGATCAGAGAGGATAGATAATTGCTGCACCCTCCCACAGCTATACTGGTTTCCTGAAGCACAACCTGGTTAGAAATGGGACAGAAAGCTACGTGCAGAATCCTGTAATACTGTATACCTGACATTACTGGGGGCCCAGCTAATTATAGGATGCTTTCAATAAATTGCTACTTGGCAATAGATAATCCAAGCAAAATTACTGAAAAGTAATATCGACTTTGATTACCAGCGGCAGTTTGCAAAAGTCAAGAGGCATGGTTGATCTGAGGGGGGGAGGTAAAAAGCAACAAAATGCATAAGTACTTTTCAGAGGCATTGAAAACCTGATAATGTTTCTGTCTCGTTTAGAAGCCTCAGCTGTCAGCCATCATTACTCAGTGAGAACTAGGAGCACTCAGCACAGAGGGACCAAAGAGTAATGGGACTCCATCGCAACATTGGGTATGGGGAAGCATGGCGCCACCATTCAGCAAATCTAATTTCAGAGCAAGCCCAACTAAACACCGACAGACTCTAACCAACAGGAAATGCAGGCTCTTTGACTACCCTGAATGCTGTCCATCAGGCTCCTCAATTTTCCTGCGTTCATGCAGTTCTGATCCAGGTCGACATGCACCAATTCCTCTACACGCCCCTCTCTCGAGCTCCTGTTTCTGTACTGTGTCCTCTTCTCTCCTTTCCTCACCAAGCATCTGGAGAAAAGGCTCTGGGTCAAGAAACTACCGAGAAAGCCTAGTACTGAGCAATCCATTACTCCACAAAATTGTAACTGCAGTACCACAGCAGATGTTGCTCCTCAAGTAATAGTTAGATGGATTAGATTAGCCTTAATGTCACATGTACATCGACACCTACAGCGAACTGTATCGTTTGCATCAAATCAAGTCAATGATGGTTGTGCTGAGCAGCCCACAAGTGTTGCCACACTTCTGGCACCAACTTGGCATGCCCTCAAATCACTAACAGTAACTGCATTTCCTCGGAATGTGGGAGAAAAACGGGGCATCCGGAGGAAACTCACACAGTCAAGGGGAGATTTACAAACTTCTAAACCCTTTCTATTGATATTCTAAGTGGCTGGGATTCTGTCACATTGGTGTTAATTTTTTTGGTGCAATTTGCAACAGCAACTGCTAAGTTCAACTAAATTCCTTTGATTAAAATTGCAGTGTCAAGCATTGTCCAAGCACATGCCTCAGTGCTATATGATTGTGGCATTGCATTTCTGAACTTTGATTCTGTCGAAGTGAACAGAAATGAATTTCACTGGGCATGCACAGAATAAATAAATGCACTTAAGCTAAAGTTGTAATGCAGTTTTGTCACTCAGGGAGTGTACACACCAACTCACTAATGTCTTCACAGACATCTTCAACATTTCTCTCATCCAGGCTGCTGTCTCCGCATCCTTCAAATCAACCAGGACCATCCCTGTACCAAAGAACTCTACACTTTCAGAACTAAATGACAAGCATCCGGAAGCTCTGACACCAAACATCAGAAAATGCTTTGAATGGCTGGTAATGGGTCATATCAAAACTCCATTCTTGCACCTTCAACTCTTGGTGACAGAACTGATCTATGTACATCAGCTATCTTACATATTTTATTTATTTTTATTATTGTGTTATTTTTGGGGTGTATTGATCCAGAGTGACAATTCATTCTCCTTTTCAGTTGTGTACTGGAAATGATATTAATCAATCTTGAATCTTGAATTTCGAACATAATTCCAATGCATTGGTCTCGGTCTGTCAGGTAAAATTTAGGTCCAGTTGGTTTTGCTGTTTCTTGGGAGATTTATTTGCATTTCCACTAATATTATAGCTACATAAACTAAATAGTAAACATTGTTCGCCATGATTAGTCAACATGGTCATTACCAAAGTTCAAAGTACATTTATCATCAAAATATGTATACATGATAAAACCTTGAGATTCGTCTCCTAAGAGGCAACCACAAAACCCAGCCGAACCCCTAACAATAAGACTGTCAAACATCCCAATATGCAGAGATAAAAAAAACAAATCAAATCATGTGAACAATAACTGAAAACGAACAGCATTTTGAAGTCCATAAAGGCAGTCCCGTACTTCAGCATGGGAAACCAAGCAAACACTAGACTTGATTCTTCCAATGTCTTACCATTCAATTTCATTTTTGTTGATGTTTCTGTTAAAATTAATATTCTTAATAAAGTTTAAAAAATATGGATAAAACTGAGCTTAATCCTCAGGTAAAATGCTTTACAAATGCTATCTTCTATAATGCAAATAAGTTCGATAGTTCAATAGTTCTATTTCATATCAGAGAATGTACACAATATACAACCTGAAATTCTTCTTCTTCGCAGACATCCAAGGAAACAGAAGAGTGCCCCAAAGAATGAGTGACGGCAAAAACGTTAGAACTCCAAACCTCCCCTACTCTCCCTACCATGCACAAGTAGCAGCAACGCAATGACCCTTCCTCTCCTCCCAACTTATTTCAGTAAAAAAGCATCAGCACCCTCCACCCACCAAGCAAGCAATAGCAAAGCCCCTAAGAAAGACCGTGATCTGCGGTACAGCAAAAACCAGTTATTCAACCGAATTTCAGGTAGTGCACTGCATACATACTCTGATATTAAATGTTCTTTGAAACTTTGAAACTTTAGTGATAAAAGGGAAAAGATTACGAATTCCGTCATGCACAGGAATTCCAAAGGTGAGAGCAGGGTTGCAGAAAGTTATAGCAGGTAGCCAGATAACCTAGCCAACTTACTCTTCATGCTTCTGTGAAATTCTGAAGGCCAGAGATGACCTGTGCAAGTCTATAGTTTCGAAGGAGAGCAACACAGGTCCAACAACAAGCCTTAATCACAGGGATTCAGATAAACGGCCTCCAAGGTGGCAGAGCCTTCTGAAGAGACAGAGGTCCCAAAAGGACAACAGCAGCGAGGGTCTTCCAGCTTCATTCAGGAGGCCCAACTCAGTCCACAAAATACCCAAGACAACAGGGCGCTCCCACATCCTTCCACCTGCCATGATACTAACCTTCGAATGACATTTAAGTAAAGGGTTGGACGAAATAAAGAGTTCACTTATATCATGGAAAGATTGGGGGAGAGGTGGAGAATCAGTATGTGCAGGAATGAAATGTTTGCTTGTAGGCTCAGTTGCTGTCTTAGATTTTTTTCCTGCATCTATTATAATTTTTTTCAGTTACAGAGACAAGAGTAATCATTTCATATGAAGTTATTTTTAGCACATAATTGGAACAGTTATCACTCTATAGCACAGTGCAGTAGCCGCTGCTTATGTCAAGGTGGAAAATTCTCTGCCAAAGTCATGATGGTCCTCCTGTTATTACGCTACCAAGAGGTGTGCCTCAAAGTGGCACTCTGCAGTTATTGTTCTGCGAAGCTGAAGAATAGTCATTTCTTGTATCAACAGAGGTAAAATCTTTTCACCCTTAAGCAATCAGTTCACTTGACTGTCTTCTTTGAAGAGCTTAGGGAGGGTGAAATACACTCAGCAGTTGAGGCGAGGATGGTTAATGGTAGCAGCTCAGAATACAATGTGGAGGGCTGCAATTCAAAACATCTCATGACGCTGTCAATTTAAGCTGAAAAAGATGCTCCGGTTTGACTGAAAAATCTCAGCTTCCTGACAAATGTGTGCTTGGTCAGCAGGCTTGGTGATAGTTTCTTGACCCCTTGACTGCTGGAATTGAGTATGGAACATAATATTTGAATGCATTTGCTATTTTCGTAGTCACAGAGACATTGCTATAGAGTGGAGGTTTTAACTGGCACAGCTCATATAACTAAATGAGGCAAATCCATGCAGAGTTCAAAGTTCAATGTAATTTTATTATCGAAGTAGATATTTGTTACCATATACTATAATGAGGTTCATTTTCTTGAAGACATTTACAGGGAATATCAGAGGACATAGAACATAGAAAACCTACAGCACAATACAGGCCTTTCAGCCCACAATGCTGTGCCAAACATGTCTTTGCTTTAGAAATTACTTAGGGTTATACTTAGGCATCACTAGACATTCATACAATCTGCATTTCAATAAAATGTCTCAGGTTACCACTACTTCCTCCGACGTCACTTCATTCTGACTTCACAAACACGAGGAAATCTGCAGGTGCTGGAAAGCCAAGCAACACGCACAAAATGCTGGTGAACGCAGCAGGCCAGGCAGCATCTATAGGAAGAAATGCAGTCGACGTTTCGGGTCGAGACCCTTCGTCAGGACTAATGAAAGAATTTTGGATCTCCCCCTCCCCCTCCCCCTCCCACTTTCAAATCTCTTACTACCTCTTCTTTCAGATAGTCCTGACAAAACGTCAACTGTACCTCTTCCTATAGATGCTGCCTGGGCTGCTGCGTTCACCAGCATTTTGTGTGTCATTCTGACTTCTTTCACTCTTCCACTTGCTCATTAACAAAAGTAATTGTAAATATCCCTGGGAAAGACATCCTAGGTACTTAGAGCATCTTATTCTGAAAGGGCGGTTGAAGTAAAGTTAGTCTAAGACCAATACCTGAAATGTTATTTTGTGGGAAAGTCAGATTCTCTCACTGGGCAGCTGCTTCAATCAGCTGCCTGGTCACTGACAAAGGTTCACATTGAGAGCTACCTCCTGACCTGTGAAACCTGTGTTGGGAAGTGGATCACCCCTGCGGAACAATCAGAGTAGATTCAATCAGCATATTTTACATGCAGTAAATATAAGGAGAACCTGCGAACACCACCTCACTTTTTTGATATTTATTATTTCTGCTTTTGCACTGTTTTAAATCTTTTCAATATACATAGATATACTTACTGTAATTGATTTACATATTCACGTACTTATCCTTTCTATATTATGTATTGCATTGAACTGCTGCTGCTATGTTAACAAATTTCATGACACATGCTGGTGTAATAAACCTGATTCTGATTCTGAGATGATCAAACAGATCAAAAGTTGCATCTGTCATTTTTATTATTTACCAATGATAGAGAGGGAAATAATTAAATTAGCAAGTACTGTGTTAATAAGGGAGCTGAAAGAATTGAAGTCTTCCTATTCCAAACTAGAGAAAAAAACTACACCAATATTGTTTTGCACAATGAAGAAATAATAAAGCATAATTCATGTTATCTAGTTTGACCTTGTCACTACACAGCTTCTTTATCCAGTGCTAAAATAAGAATACATTTGCTGTAATTTCTTCATTGCTGTGTACATAAACTCCCTGTGTTGTTATGTTTGTACATAATAAAGAGCTTCAGTTCTCAGTGGACAATGCAGGCAGTTCAAACTGGAAACGGAAGTAACGATGGTGAGCTGGTTGCACGTGCTCAGTGTTGAGCTAGAGCTGTTCTGTTAATAAAATATTCTAGTATTTACCCACGCCAGGTTTTATCTTTATTAAGAACAAACATAACATGGTGGTGTCAGAAGTTGGTGTGAGGTGTAAACTTGGAAAGTAAATGCATTCTATGCATGGCTGAGAAAGAGATGCTACTTCTGACAGAGAGTGACTTAGAGAAGCAGTCGAGCAACAGAGCACATTGTGTCCTGAAGTTCACTGGATTCACCAAGAAATTCAGATGAGAGAGCCCGAAAATCCCCTTCATAGATAAGCACCTATGCAGTTTACTGTCAATCTAATGGATAACTGGAAATGCTTCAAACAGCGATGCAATATATATTTAGTGGCTAGCAGAGCAGGAGAGACTGAAGAAAAATTGAACACACCTATTTCTCTGCATGTAATTGACGAAGATGTTTTGGACATCTATAGCACCTTTCAAATTGATGAGACAGCCTTTACATTGAACACTCTGATGACAAAGTTTGAGGAGTATTTTGTCCCAAGTAAAATCGTCACATCTGAGAGATATAAGTTCTTTTCCTGTGATCAGAAACAAGGTGTTAGCTTTGACCAATACTTAGCTGAGATTCACACACTGAGTAAGTCCTGTGAGTTTGGAGATTTGAGAGACTCACTAGTCAGAGACAAAATAGTTTGAAGAATATCAGATAATGGACTCAGAGAAAGATTGCTCCATGAAAGAGACAGTGCTGGAAAAAGCTATGGAAATGTGCAGGGCAGCAGAGTCCACACGAGCACAAGTAATGGAGCTGCACAGGGCAAACACAGCAGCGCATGCTATGAAAACAGAGGGACAGTGTATAAGATGTTTCCAAAAGCAACAGCAAAGCAAAAAGAAAGGCTCAAACAGAAAATGCAGCAAATGTGGAGATAGGCTCATTCCAAAGAGAGGTCCTGTTTATGGAAAGTCCTGCAATGATTGTGGGAAGAAGAAACATTTTGCAAAGTGCTTCAAAGCTGGGGCTACCAAGAGAAAGGTGCACACAGTTGATGAGGAAAAGGAGGAAATCTTTGTAGATTCTCGACAGACTGCTGGTGCTGGTAAAACAGAATGGATTGTTCCAGTGACTGTGAATGAGACAGTAATTCCATTCAAGCTTGATGCCGGAGCCCAGGTGAATCTGTTTTCCATGGATGATTACAGGACTCTCAAAGTAAAGTGCAAGATTTACTCAGTGATTTAGAAGTGACAGGCTATACTGGAGAGAATGTTCCAGTAAAAGGGGGCTGTATAGTGACCTTCAAGCACAAAGAGCAACACCTAAAGGCAGAGCTACTGATTGTAGAAAAGACAGTACAGCCAGTATTAGGCCTGAGTGATTGTGAAAGGCTCAACCTGGTGGAAAGAGTTTTTGTAGTGGCTGCACAGACCAAAGACACTCATAGAAGAGTACCCAGGTGTCTTTGAGCTGCATGGATGCTTACCTGTTGTAACTTGATAAACTCATAACAGCATCTATGAGAGCTCCAGAGAAGTTATGCAAGAGAATCACAAGAAATCCACCTACCATAGATAGCAGTACCAGTTACACCAGCATGACAGTTTGGATGCCAGTGCTGAACAGAAGGTTCATAATGAAGAAGTTGCCAGTTTTGCTTCCAAATCATCATCATCATCATCAGGTGCTGTGCCCAGTTTGAACTTTGACTGCCATGGCCCACACACTCCTGTTTCAGGTCAAGTGGATCAGTTCATTGATATTCATTTCCAGTTCTCTGGCTGCTGTCTCCATCATCATTTGTCTTTGTCTTCCTCTTGCTTTCTTCCCTTCAATCTTTCCCATAATTACCGTGCATTCTAACTCCTCTTTCCTAATCACACGTCCAATGAAGTTACGTTGCCTTTTCATGATCTCATACATTATTTCTCTTTTTGTGTTTGCTCTCTTCATGACATCCTTGTTAGATATTCGTTTCATCCATGATATTCTTTGCATCCTCCTCAAAAACCACATCTCTGCTGTTACAATTAATTTCCTCATGTTACTAGATATTGTCCAACATTCTGAGCCATATAACATAACTGGATAAACGTAACATTTCAGTACTCTGAGGTGGGTCGTCATGCCTAGTTTAGTACTGGTCAGTATACTCTTCACTCCTTTAAAGGTGTCTTTTGCCATCCCTATTCTTCTTTTGATGTCCAAGTCGCACCTGCCATCTGATGTCACCCAGCTTCCTAAGTAGCAAAAGTTCTGTACTTGTTTTATGTCTTCCCCATTTATTCTCAGCCTGCAGATAGGATTCTCCTTCTTTTTGGATATCACCATACATTCTGTCTTTTTTGATAGATAGATAGATAGATAGATCCATTTTTCCACTTTCTTCAACAATTATATCAATTAAGTTTTGTAGTTCTTCCTCTGTACTTGCAATTAACACAGTGTCATCTGCATATCTGAAATTATTAATGTTTTCACCACCAACTTTGATTCCCAAGATGTCTCTTATTTTTTGTAATATTGTTTCACTGTACACATTAAATAAATCAGGGGAGAAAACACACCCTTGTCTAACGCCTCTCTTGATTTTCGTAAACTGACTCACTTCTCCATCTATTCTTACAGCGGTAGTTTGTTCCCAGTACAGATTTCTGATTAGGCAGAGGTTTTTCGAATCTAGATCTAGAGTTTTCTGTAATATTTCAAATAACTTATTGTGCTTCACTTTATTCAATGCTTTTGTGTAGTCGATAAAACAAACAAACAAATCTTTTTGCACTTGAATAGCTCGTTCTGATAGTATCCTTAACATCAATATTGCGTTTCTTGTACCTTTGTCTTTCACAAAACCACATTGTTCTTTGCCTAATTCAGCTTGTATCTTACTTTTAGCTCTTGTCATCAAAATTCTTAAAAGTATCTTGGTGATATGACTCATTAACCTTATGGTCCTATGTAATTCACATTCTATTGCTCCAGCTTTCTTCGGAAGAGTGATAAATACCGATTTTTTTCATCTCTTCTGGTATTATTCCAGTTTCATAAATTTCATTGATTAAATCAGTAAGTTTTTCAATTCCATAATCTTCAAGGGTGATAATTTGTTCTATTACGTACTTCAGATTTTAAAATACTTGGACCTTCAATGTTCTTCTTAATTTCTGGCTTTTCGCCTCGATTGTCTTCAAACAATCCCTGAATATACTCAGTCCATCTGTTCATAATCTCTTCTTTTTCCATAATAATGGTACTGTCCTTTGCTTTCAAACATCCACCTGAAGAACAGAGGAGCTCTTTACCAGTGATATTCTAGATTTGTTGATGTAACCTTTTTGGATCAGTAATAGAGATTCTTTCTATTTGCTCACATTCCTGGTTTAACCATTCTTCTTTGGCTTTTTAACATAAGCTTTTAACTTCTTTATCCAAGGACTTATATTCTATAGGATTTGCTTTCTTCCGTCTCCTTTCTTCCATTAGATTTTTGATTTCGTCTGTCATCCATTTATTCTTTGTGCTTTTTTACTTTTTAGGAATCGCTGACTTTGCTGATTCTACCAAGGCATCCTTTAGAGAGTTAAATTTCATTTCTACATGATTGCTATCATCTTCAACAGATTCTGTTTCTAGACTTTGAAATCTATTCCTTACTTCAATTGTAAATTTCTGTCTTAAGTTTTCTTTAATTAATTGCAAGTAGTCAAGGAATTGTTCAGGTTTTTGCTTCTTTACTTTTTTAAGTTTTACTTTGACATGACATACTGCTGGGTTATGATCACTATTACAGTCTGCACCTGGATATGTTTTGCATTGAGTCACTGAGTTTCTAAATCTTTGGTTTAAAGAAATAAAGTCAATTTGATTTTTAGTGTTATCACCTGGACTTTTCCAGGTCCACAAGCATCTCTAATGGTTTTTAAAGTAGGTATTCATAATGACCTGATTATTCATCTTGCACCATTCTACCCATTTCTCACCTCTTTCATTTCTTTCCTTAGTCTAAATTTTTCTGTGGTATTTCCATCTGCACATTGTCCTACTTTTGCATTTAGATCTCCCATGACAAAAATCTTGAGATTTGCATCCATTCTTTGCTTGTTCAAGCTCTTCATAGAATTTATCTATATCTTCATTTGTTCCATTTGTTGTTGGTGCATATACCTATATAATTGCAAAATCAAATGGTTGTCCTCTGAATCTAACAAGGAGCATTCTTTCCAGTATTGCCCAATGTCCTAAATCACCTTTTGCCATGTTTTCATCCATAAGAATTCCTACTCCATTAATATGGGATGTTCCACAAGAATAAACTAGTGTTTTATTTCTAATCTGACATGTTCCAGCACCTGTCCAACAAACTTCGCTAATTCTCATGATGTTAATCTTTAGTCTTTCCATTTCATTTATCACATTGTCCAATCTTCCTGCTTGATATTGGGTTCTTACATTTCAAGTGGCAACAATTTTCTTTTGTATTACCTGAATTTTATGAGCAGTAGCTTGATGACGGTCGGGGATCCCCTGCTGGCCAGAATCAATCCTACCGAGTGAAGCATCTTCAGAGTTGTCTTGAAGACACTCCTGATGCTGTTGTTGTGTAATACATTTTGTGAGTTTGACCATGGTTTTCTTAGAAAATACCAAATCATACAGCTTTGATTCAAAATCTGTCACTCATTGACTTCCAGTTAGAGACTGGAAATCAAAAATATCTCCATCCTCTCTGAAATTGAAGAGGAAAAATAAAAATAAAGATGGGGAGACCACACAGTCCCCAAGGTCAGAATAACAGCAACCATTCAACACCAGCCAAAAGGAGAAGTTTCTATCTGTGATTCACAGGCAACAGAAGGAGCTTTGTGATTTGAGACAGAATCAGTGGAACTTGTGCAAAGACTCACTGATCACATGGATGCAGTTCAGAGCACATGGAGCAAAATTATTATCACACAGCAAGAACAAGCACAGATAGGATCTTGGCAGAAGGATGTGAAGAAGTTAACATGTTGATCAGAGATCTCAGAAAGATACAAATATTCACACAATAAGTACAAGCAATACAACTGTGGAAACAAATAGCAGATCAAAAAGGATTATCAAACTACCTCAGAGACTGACTGAAATTGATTGAGTGATTTAGGAACTGTATTTGCTCATTACAATTGTAGTTAATCTCGATATCTTTGATGAAAAGGATTATTGTTCCTTGCAGGTTTATGAGAAAATAGTACTGTGTTTTTTTCCCTTTTTCTTTAAAGATGTATTATTATTTGTGTACATAATAAAGAACTGCAGTTCTCAGTGGGCAATGTGGGCAGTTCACCAAGGAGCCAGAGTGACGACAATGAGCTGGCTGAATACGTTCAGTGTTGAACAGTGTTGAAAATAAAATATTCTAGCACTTACCCACACCAGGTGTGTTTTGATTAAGAACAAACATAATACTCCCCATATATTATTCAATGACAGTCTGATTAATATATTTATTCTTCTATTCTCTTTATGTCTTAAATAGGGATATTTTAGATTGGATTAGATCAGATTATGAGGACACTCAGTCCTCGTTTATTGTCATTTAGAAATATATACACTAAGAAATGATACAATGTTCCTCCAGAGTGATATCACAAAAAAAGGACAAACCAAAGACTAACACTGACAAAACCACATAATTATTACACATAGTTAGAGCAGTGCAAAGCAATACCATAATTTGATAAAGAGCAGAGCATGGGCATGGTAAAAAAAGTCTCAAAGTTCCAATCAACTCCCGATAGTCCCAATAGCAGGTGGCAAAAGGGAGAAACTCTCCCTGCCATTAACCTCCAGGCGCCGACAACTGCCGATGCATTGGAAGCACCCGACCACAGCTGACTCTGAGTCTGTCCGAAAACTTTGAGCCTCCGACCAGCCCCTCCAATACAGCCTCCCAAGCACCATCCTCTGCCGAGCACTTCGACCTCATCCCAGCCGCCACGCAACAAGCAAAGCCAAAGACTCGGGGCCTTCTCCTCCAGAGATTCTGGATCACACAGTAGCAGCGGCAGCGAAGCGGGCATTTCAGAAGTTTCAACAGATGTTCCTCTGTGCTCTCACATCTGTCTCCATCAAATCAGGATTGTGCACGGCACCCTACTTGACAGATAGCAGATATCATTCACTGGAGTGGCCGCTGCACGCTGCATCACATCGCCATCTTCTCCTCCTCATCGTTTAGAGATAAATAGCGATATGTTCAATGATAAATTAAAATAATCATGTACATTATTAATATATCAATTAATGTCAAACCCATTGCCCTTGCTTGGCTATTGAAAAACTCCCCCTCACTGAGTTACTGAAAATGACATTCTGGCTAAGTGTTTGCGAAGTAGAAACTGAAGCAAACATTTATGAAGGCCTATACTGTATGATAACAATATTATCAGTTAATCGTTAACAAAACAAAAATAAATAATTCAATCCTAAGGATGTTCAGAATCATTCTTTCAAGCTTTGCAAAGCTCTCAGCATGCATGCTACTTGATGGATATTGTTGGTCAGTGGCTCAGCAACTCCCAGGAGGAGACAGGAAAAATCTGAAGAGTGAGTCTTGCAAGGAAGATAACTGTCACCCCAAGGCAGCCATCTGTAAAGTGCTTCTGACAAAGTTCTCAGAATAGGCACAATATTTCTCGTTTACAAGTTAGGCAATGCGAATATCTTGCAACTTCTGCATTGTATTGAAAGATTGTTTGTAGTTGAATATCTAACATTAGTGAAGAGGGAGTAGTGTAAACACTGATTATATGAGGGTAAAGCACATTATTGTTGTGGCATGAATTTAGTTTATTGATGATCATAAGGTGTGGCATACCACTGTCATTCAATTTCTAAGCCAGGTACTCTAGAAGGCATCCATCATTTGAAGCTCTTAGTAATAAATTGACCATCTCTGATGGTATTAAATCACAATTGCAATTGTTATTTCTAATGATGGTCTGTATTATTACCTGTGTCCCTGGAATCTTTTTCCCTCTTCTGCATTTTGACTGACATTTTGCAAGGACTTTTAGTAGCTGCTGATATTTTCTTCCAAAATGGGCTATTGCATACTTTACTTCTATTGAAATTTGAATTATAACCATGCCGCTAATTTTTTTGCAAATGTTTACATTGTGCCTCCAATTGCTGTGTCATAGTCAGTCCATGTTGAGTTTATCGTCATATACATAAGTACATTGATGTACAGGTTGAATGAAAAGCTTATCTGCAGAAGCATCAGAGATAGCATTAGATTAATAACATTCACAAGAAAAACACAAATTAACTATTTAATTATGGAAAATAATAGAACAGAATTGGAGCCAAAACAGAACAAAGCCTCTGGTGCGGCAAGGTGATGAAAGTGGCCATGGTGTTGCTATACTGAGGCAGTGATTAGGTTTATGCAGGCTGGTTCAAGCGCCGGCTCGATGAAGAGAGGTAGCTGCTTCTCAACCTGGTGGTGTGGGGTTTCAGACTTCTGTATGTCCTGCTTGATTGTAGACTGAAGAATATGGCATGGCTGGATGCTAAAGCTCATCATTTCCCAGCTTCAACCAATCTGAGAAACTACCTTTACCCTTAATTATGCTTGTCCATTTTGTCATAAATTGTGCTATTGGCACCTGACTCTGCCTAATTCGCTAATGAAAAAGTTGGCAGGCTCTGACTAAAAAAATAATTGCAGTCATCAAAATCTAAAATTGGGAAAAAAAGAAAAGTTTATTAGGAAACAACATAGGTATTTGTATGTGGTAGTGTAAAATTAAAAAAAGAATATGAGCAAGTAATAATAAGGAATGTCATTGAATGTAAGCTCTACTGTACACTCCTTATAGTAAATATTACTTTATGGCATTTATCTCCGAGTGTTTTAATTAATGTCACAGATTATTTCTGTTGAACGCTTAAATCTTCACATGAGAGAAACTTTATATTTCAAAACAGAGTATAATTCTTGTCATATTCCACAAGTGATTTTTAAGGGGAACATAAGGGAAGCTTTTTCACTCAGAGACTCGTGAGAGGGTGGAACGAACACAAATGGTGCTTGTGAACCAGCTCAATTTCAATGTTTAAGCAAAGTTTGGATAGCTACATGGATGGTAGGGGTATGGTCCTGGTGCAGGTCAATGGGAGTGGGCAGTTGAAATGGTTCGGCATGGATTAGATGGGGCGACGGGCCTGTTTCTGTGCTGTACTTTTCTATGGCTCTATGATACAGTGACCAGGTATGAACCAATTTTACCAGGTCAGATCACTTAAATAAACCTCCTAAGCACACTTACAGAAATCCAAGGTTGATGGATGGGGCAAAGTTCATGGCACCCAGCTAAAGAAGAGTGACAGCATTATGGAGTGTACAATTCTTCCAGGGAGCATAAGGCCTGGAAGTAGTTTATCAGACTTGTTAGTAGTTTTCAAAACTGGTGAGGGCATAAAGAAAAGGCAAGCTAAAAGGAGCACAATGTGTGGCCAAGTGATTATCACTACAGCCAAAGACACATTTGATGTTTAATATAACGGCCAGGCTGCAGGGAGCAATGCGCAAGTACTTGCCTTGTTTTGCAACATGCAGAACACAGCTAAGAGATTGAAACTGAGCTCTGTGATGTGAACATTGGCAGCCGAAAGAGAAAACTTTGCTATAGGACTGTTAGCTAAAGCTAAAACTCATGAAATTAAACACAAATTTCTGATCTGTTTAGGTCATTGATTAATTTGTAATAAAGTAAGGCTGTGAGAAATAATTAAATTGGATATATGTACACATATAGAACTAGGGTGCCTTAGACTTTTGTACAGTACTGTAGTAATTTTATGTATTGCACTCTACTGCTGCCACAAAAACAGAACAAATTTCATAACATAGTGTATGTGAGTGATGATAAACCTGGTTTTGGTATGGGTCTCTATTGTGGACTGAGAGCGGAAAGGATTCAGGGAGAGGTGGATCATGGTTGGGAAAAGGGGAATGGTGAGGAGAGTAGCAGGAAGCACCAGAGAGACATTCTGTAATGTTCAATAAACCAAACGTTTGAAACGAAGTGACCTTGCCTGGTGCCTGAGGGCTGGGTGTGTCAGCTCCCGCCCAAGCACTGCTTCTCTGTCGCCTATCCCACATCTCTCCCACAGCACTTCACCTCAGGCACCCTGGTTATATATACCGTATGTGCTCACGACTTCTGCACAGTGCTGCACGTCTATGGTCAATTAGGCTTCTGCTCTCGGAAATATTCATGGTTAAGGGGTGATTTGATCTAAAGGCAGAAAGAAATGATCATGTAGACAAAAGAGATTTGTTTTTCTTGATGAGAAGACTAGGGAAAAGAACTACAATGTTAAAGCCAGAGTTAGACACATATAAAACAAGTTAGGGAACAATTTTCCGAGGAAGATGTGGTGGAGATATAGAACTCTCTCCCATAAAAATGAGCAAAGCTGGCACAACCAATAATATTAAACCTGATCTAAGTAGATTTCTGTATGGATATGGGGATGGGGCAGGTAATGGAAATATGGAATAATCACAATGCTACTGATTGGTGGAATAAGCCCAAGAGCCAAATTCCTATTTCCATAGTTTTACACTCAGGCTGATGGCCTCAAAGTTTATGCAAAATTAATGACACTATTTTCTTTTGCCTGAATTCACAATGAACTAATATTGCCATGATTTCATCCCTGGCTAATTGCTGCATGAAGGCCATGTATTACTGAATCAATAGAGACAATACTCCATGTAGGATAAATTGCATGAATATCCATTAGGAATAATTTTGTTGTGATTAAAATTAGACACAGCATTGAAGAAATGCTAAAATGCCACCATCTGAATACATTAACACTGATAATATTCTGAATCCTAGAGAAGGGGTGATCACAGCATTATTGTCATACTTTGAAGGTAAAACTAGCTACAAACCAGTTATTGTTTGTTACAATGTTAAGTCCTTGGTTCCAAGAGGTTTCCACCATGCAAATTATTTAATAGGATTTGTCTTCTATAATTTTAGTTTTAATTACAAACTGTTTCTACTAGGAAATTTCATTTGCACTCTAGAGACTTCAGGCACTTTCAAAGGAACTAATTATACAGTTTTGTCTTATTCTACTCTCAAGTTTACTGAGTCACTTTTGAATATTTGGAATATGCCTCTTATACACACTGAACAAGATCTGGAGCACCTTCCATAGATGGGACAAAATATATTGGATATGGAGTCACGCTACTTGGCAGGAAGGCAAGTGGATCTTCTGGGTTATGCTGAGCCATGTGCTTCAAAGACATTGAAAGGCTGCACATTGCCAACAGGTCCATCAGCAATCAGTTTCAAACATAAGAATAGGTGATCATTATAGCAAGCTGCCCATATGTCGCACAATATTTGCAGGGCTGTTGTAGAGGGCCAAGTCCTGCCATCGGCTCCTTGACTCGGAACAAGTTGAATAAAGCCATTTCTTCTAAGTTTCCACTGTCAAAGATACAGCAGGAAATATTCAGACATCCCCTCTGGAAACCAGCGCAGGAACAAAAGTTTTCTCAGTTGCTGTTCAAAGTAAGTTGAATTTTGCAAATGTAGTTCGTACTTGGGGAGATAGAAACAAAAAATTGCAGTGGCAGGACGAGAAGAGTTAGGGTAGGAGGAAACCAGTGTATTGTTTAAATATTGCCATCAACCAATTGTTCACTTAGACTCTTCCTGTACTTTCCTCAAAGTTGCTGGTGAACGCAGCAGGCCAGGCAGCATCTTTGCCGTGTGTTCACCAGCAACTTTGATGTGTATAGATGCTGCCTGGCCTGCTGCGTTCACCAGCAAATTTGATGTGTGTTGCTTGAATTTCCAGCATCTGCAGAATTCCTGTTGTTAATGTACTTTCCTGTTGTGTTCAATAATCATGCTTCAGAACATTGGGGTGGCACAGTAGCGTAATGGTTAGCGCAGCGCATTACGGTACCAGCGACCCCGGTTCAACACCTGCCACTGTCCGTAAGGAGTTTGTACATTCTCCACATGACCGCATGGGTTCCCTCTGGGTACTCCGAGTTCCTCCCACAGTCCAAAGACGTGCTGGCTGGTAGGTTAATTGCTCATTGTAAATTGACCTGTGATTAGACTAGGGTTAAATCGGGGGTTGCTAGGTGGTGTGGTTTGAAGGACCGGAAGGGTCTATTCCACACTATTTCAATAAATAAAAAACAAAAATAAAACTTAAAAGATAATGTATATGTAACACCCTGGGAAAGGTTTCACTGCTAGTGTAAAGGTTTCTCTGTAGCAGCAGTGTTTGGGAATTGACTAGAGATAACAGGGGCTTTGGAATGTGTTGCGTCCAATGAGGGGAGTGTTTTTCTTTCTTGTGTGCCCGAGAGCAAGAGATTCGCGGGCTTTTGTTCGGCGGAGGATGCAGAGAGAAGATGCAAGACCGGAGAGGTCATAGACTGCAGGACTGAGTGGACATTGAACGGGGTCGGGAGTCGACGATGCCCGGGGGGGGGGGGGGAATCGATGGAGAATTAACAAATGGGAAAGTCGTGAGCTCCAATGTGCACATTAGACTGTTTCATTAACATAGGTCCTTTTTCTTTTTGTTTTCTTTACTAACCCTCTAATCAAATTAAGAATTATAAGGCTAAATCATTTAATTGCATGTGGTGTACTGTTTGTTATATTGTAACAGGAGAAAACATCACGCAGCATCCACACAAACGAGATTTCATTAGTTTGGCCGGGCCGGAGGCTCTCTTTCGCTGGACTAACGCAGCCCACCAAACCTGGGGGTTACAATTGTGGGTCTATCGTTCTGGGATTGATTTCGTAGGATGCTGTGTGATTGCCCTGACCATTGAACCAGTGGGTTGTGCGTTTCAGTCTGTGATGTTATGGAGCAGTGGTGTGCCTCCATGGGATTACTGGTAATGAATGCGTGTGGGTTGAGTGGGGTAGATATTCATACTCCAGATGAGTTGTTAATTCGCCTGTTAAGCATTGTTAAGCTATCGGCGATGTTACAATTGTGGGGCGGAGGTTTGATAAAATGGTGAGCACAGATCTCGTTTTACTGCAGGCTAGTTCAGACATAACAGCAGAGGACCAGGCCAAATCATGTTGAGTTTCCCATAGCTGGGGGCAGAGAGTTCAAAGGCAGGGTTCTATCGTTTCTGAGGAGTGAGGGGATTTGGAATGTCTCATTAGTCCCCGTCCCCAGGGAAGAGTGAGAATTCTGAGTTAGTATCCGCCCTTACCTCTCTGGTGAATAAATGGAAAAATGCCCAGGTTGAAAGTCCCAGCTATGGTATTCCTCTTCTCTGGAATAACGCCCACCCCTAAAGGGGAAGAGGAGTGTGAGACTTGGGCGGAGTAGCCTTCTCAGTTGTTAGATGAATGGTAGTGCTCTGATGACGTAAAGTGACAGTGATTAGTTGAAAGTTTGAGTGGGCGGGCTGCCTGCATGGTGAGAGCCATGAAGTCCCTGCACCCCCTGGCCAAGGCTGCCAATTACATGGGAACACTGGAAAATGCATTTGGTACAACAGCGAGCCCAATGGAGTTCATGGCGGAGTTTCAGAACATGCATCAGGAGGCGGGGGAGAAGCTTTCTGCCTACATCTTACAGCTTGTACGGCCAGATTTGGGAACAGCTTCTTTCCAACTGAGATAAGACTGCTGAATGGATCCTGACCCGGATCTGGGCTGTACCCTCCAAATATCCGGACCTGCCTCTCTTTGCACTACCTTACTTTCCATTTTGCTATTTTCTATTTATGATTTATATTTTAAATGTTTAATATTTACTATCGATTTGTAAGGGAGTGGGAAGTGCAGAATCAAATATCACTATGATGATTGTACGTTCTAGTATCAATTGTTTGGCGACAGTAAAGTATAAAGTATAGAGAGGCAGCTAATTGCTTGTGGCGCAGAGGGGCCATTCAGGCAGCTGAGGGGATCAGTTAAGGGTAGACCAGATAGCAAAGGGCATCCAATCCCAGGACCTGATGGCTTGGGGTCTCTGACTGTCTCGTAAGACATGCCCCCGACTCCATCTCTTGTTGAACTGATCAGAGAAGTACGAGAGGAGGAGAAAGTGTCAGAGGCATGGGAGGGATCCATCAGCAGGGTACAGTCCTCGGTAGTGGTCCCCTGCCGTGAGGTGACCATGGATAGCCTACCCCGGGGAGCGGTAGTGGAGATTGTGGCAGAGTTGAGAACTGACATGTCTCGGCAGTTGTCAGTGGGTGTGACCCCCCCATATGATGGAGCTGATGGGGGTGGGGGAGTGGATCCCCTAAGGGGACGAATGATGTGGAGGGCTGATGGCAGCCGGTGTCACGCAAGGAGAGTGAGCCCCCGGGTACCTCAGCAGAGAGAGTTTTTGGGAGAACTTAGAGGAGACCCAGTGAGGGAATGGTCTGGTGTCTCTGGGTGAGCACGTTCCCAGCAATATACCAAGGAAGCCTCAAAAGCGAAAGAACCTATTCCTGAAGGCTTAGAGGGACCATGCTCCAATGTGTCGCTACAGATAGAGGGTATTTATGCTAAAGCCATATTCGACACCAGGTCGCAGGTCACGTTGTTGTACCGTTCATTTTACAACGGGTATCCGATGCATTTACCATCGACACCATTCAGCACACTGGAGATCTGGGTCTCAATGCCGGTGATTATCCATACGACGGTTATTTGTCAGTGAAGCTGGAGTTTTTGGAGGCTGATGTGGGAGTACCTGAGGTCCTTGATACATTGGTTCTGGCTTGTCTGGACCCTGTTGAGAAGGGCAGCATTTCAATTCTGGTGGGGCCAAGCACCCCTCTTGTGACGAGGCTCTTGAAGACCTGCAAGGAGAAGCTGGTGAGAGCTTTCTGGGAACATTGTCCGTGCACCTGGGGTATTGAGCTGCTTTTGAGGAAATGTGTGGCTTCATTGGGTTGGATACCAAATTGAGACAAGGGACTGTGTGGTTCACCCAGTCAAAGCCAATTGTGTTACAGCCCGGGGAAGTAGCGAGAGTGATGAGGACCCCCAAGTTTCCTGGAGTGCCCGAGGGTGAGGCCCTCTTATTGGATGCTCCGGAAGACCACGACGGGTAGTCGGGATTTCCTGCTGGGATACTGGTGAGGCCCGAATTGCAGAAGCCCTCAGTTATACAGACAAGCAGTATGTCAGTGATTGTCAGGAACACTACGAAGAGGGAGGTCACCTTCAAGTGGGGGATGCCCCTAGTGCATTTGTTCCCAGTGACGGTAATGTCTAGTATCCCTATGAGACAAGCTGGGGAGAAACTATTGGAAAGAGGGGGAAAGCTGAGTCATTCAACTTCGGGGACTCCCCGGTTCCTGCGGGTTGGTAGAGAAGATGTTGAAGCTGGAAGGTGTCTGTTCCACTGACAAGTTTGATGTGGGTTGTTCCAAGAGCACTCGTCACACTGTCTGGGTGACTGAGGATACGCCGTTTAAAGAGAGGTCGCAGCGACTGGCCCCTGCAGAGGTGGAGGATGTTCAGCAACATTTGTGTAAGTTGAAGGAAGCTGGGATCATCACTGAGTCCTGAAGCCCCGATGCATCCCCAATAGTAGTGGCCTAAAAGAAGAACGGGAAGGTACAGATGTGTGTGGATTATAGGACTCTGAACAGCTGCACTGTCCCTGACCAGTACACGGTCCCGAGGACTGAAGACACGCTGGCCTGTCTGAGTAGCGTGAAGTGGTTCAGCGTGCTGGACTTGAAGAATGGATATTATCAGATCCCCATGAGCAAGCCTGACCAAGAGAAGACGGCATTTATATGTTCCCTGAGATTCTTCCAGTTCGAAAGGATGCCCCAGGACATATTGCAAGCCCTGCGACCTTCCGGCGGGTCATGGAGAAGACAGTGGACTTGCTTGAGGTATTGGTGTATCCTGATGACCCCATAGTGTTTGGGTCCACCTTGGAAGAGCATGAAGCAAGGCTCCTGAAGGTGCTGGGCCACCTGAAAGCTGAAGGGTTAAAACTTTCCCTGGACAAGTGCCAGTTCCGCAAGATGTCTGTTATCTATGCTGGACACATAGTCTGATGGGACGGAGTAGCCTATGATTTCAGCCTGATGTACCAGCCAGGAAGCAGGAACATTGATGTTGATGCTTTGTCCCGATGGGTGCATGAGGGACTGGACAGAGATGAGGAATGAGAGAGCGTTCCTGCCCCGGGGGTGAAGGCCATGTGTCGGTTGCCATCACGGTGAAGGCAGACAAAAAGCAGGGTCAGGATCGAGCGGTAGATCAATTAGGAGCTTCTAATGATGCCATTCCACAAGTTTACTGTAACCTGACTGCTCTGAAGACAAATCAGTTGCCGGAATTGAGTTCTGGGGAAGTGACAGCGGCTCAGTGAAATGACCCAGGCATCGGTATCATCTGGTCCGCGGTCAAAAAGGGAGACATGGCTCAGGCAGAGAAGATGAAACACACTGAGAGAATGGCCTCAGTTAGAGTTGAAGAACCAGATCCTATAGCGGGTCATGTCACCCCCTGGACTGACTTCAGTGTTCCAGCTGGTTCTGCCAGAGAAGTATTGGAGGATTGTGTTGAAGTCACTTCATGATGATTCTGGATATTTTGGGGTGGAAAAGACCTATGGTTTGCTCAGACCCCAGTTTTACTGAACCCAAATGAAGTAAAAGAATACTGCATATCGTACATTTGATGCATACAGTGGAAGACGCTGACTACGCGGGAAGCTACCTTGTCCCACTTGCAGAGTGCGGGGCCCCTCGACCTGGTGTGTATGGATTTCCCGTCAATAGAGCCAGATGCTCTAACATGGTGAATATCTTAGTCATCACGGATCACTACACCAGATAAGCATAGACTTTCCCTACCAAGCCCCAGAGGGCATCCACGGTGGCCAAAGTGTTATGGGAGAATGGAATAGCATTATGGAATAGATGGCTTTGCGGCTAAGTTTGCTGACGATATGAAGATAGGTGGAGGGGCCGGTAGTGCTGAGGAAACGGAGAGCCTGCAGAGAGACTTGGATAGATTGGAAAAATGGACAAAGAAGTGCCAAATAAAATACAATGTTGGAAAGTGTATGGTTATGCACTTTGGCAGAAGAATTAAACAGCCAGACTATTATTTAAATGGGGAAAGAATTCAAAGTTTGGAGATGCAATAGGACTTGGGAATCCTCGTACAGGATACCCTTAAAGTTAACCTCCAGGTTGAGTCAGTAGTGAAGAAGGTGAATGCAATGTTGGCATTCATTTCTAGAGGAATAGAGTATAGGAGCAGGGATGTGATGTTGAGGCTCTATAAGGTGCTGGTGAGACCTCACTTGGAGTACTGTGGGCAATTTTGGTCTCCTTATTTAAGAAAGGATGTGCTGACGTTGGAGAGGGTACAGAGAAGATTCACTAGAATGATTCCGGGAATGAGAGGGTTAACATATGAGGAACGTTTGTCCGCTCTTGGACTGTATTCCTTGGAGTTTAGAAGAATGAGGGAAGACCTCATAGAAACATTTCGAATGTTCAAAGGCATAGACAGAGTGGATGTGGCAAAGTTGTTTCCCATGATGGCGGAGTCTAGTACGAGAGGGCATGACTTAAGGATTGAATGGTGCCTGTTCAGAACAGAAATGCAAAGACACTTTTTTAGTCAGAGGGTGGTGAATCTATGGAATTTGTTGCCACGGGCAGCAGTGGAGGCTAAGTCATTGGGTGAATTTAAAGTAGAGATTGATAGGTATCTGAGTAGCCAGGGCATCAAAGGTTATGGTGAGAAGGCGGGGGAGTGGGACTAAATGGGAGAATGGATCAGCTCATGATAAAATGGCGGAGCAGACTCGATGGGCCAAATGGCCAACTTCTGCTCCTTTGTCTTATGGTCTTATGGTCTTATGGGAGAAGAATTTCATTTATTATAGCCTCCCCGGGCAGATACATAGTGATCAGGGACGGGATTTCGAAAGCAGACTCATCCGTGAGTTACTGGGCATGCTTGGAATCTAGAAGTCGGGGTCCACTCCCTATCATCTGCAGGGTGATCCTCAGCCCAAGAGGTTTAATCGGACCTTGCTAGACATGCTTGGGACCATGGAGACCAGCAAGAAGAGCAGGTGGAGTCAACATATTGGACTTCTGGTCCACAGTTACACCTGTTCCCGAAATGAAACTACTGGGTACTCGCCATACTATCTGATGTTCGAGCACAAGACGAGGTTGCCCATTGACCTTTGTTTTGGGACTGACGAGGGCAACTTATCACCGAAGAATTATCTGAAGTATGTGTCTGATATGAGAAGGGAGCTGAAAAGTGCTTATGAATTAGCTGGGGTTGCAGCTGCCGAGCAGTATCAAAGGAATAAGAGGAGGTATGATCAAAAGGCGAGGTTCTCCGAAATCCTGCTGGGAGGCCGAGTCCTCGTAAGGAATTTGGTACTATCTGGGAAGCATATGTTAGCTGACCGCTGGGCCTCTATGCCCTATGTGGTATAGAGACAGATGCCAAACCTACCAGTTTTCCGGGTGAAACCAGAGGATGGGAATGGGCCTGTAAAGATTCTCCATTGGAACCACCTTCTGCCTCTGGGACAAGAGGTACAGGTTGACCCGGAGCCCGACCTGGAGCCTGCACCTAGTAAGGGGACTCTGTGGTGATACAGGGCAGCTGCAGGACCAACAGCAGGAGAGGTTAGGCCGTCCTGCCACTGAGAGGGATACTAATTCTGAGGATGAGGACCTGGAGGTGTGGTATATGCTGCATTTTGCTAACTCCCCACTGATTGAGGAAGAGACTCCCAACCCTTCTCCTGCTGAGTCAGATGAAATCGGGCGGGGGTTTGCTATCTGTGGACAGCCTGGGTTGCAGCAGGGCTTAGCCAAGGACAGAGGGGTCCGAGTTGCAGGTAGGCATGAGTGATAGGCTAGGGGAGGCCTCACCAGGTAGACTAGAAGTATCCTCAGTAGTGTCGGAACATGAAGAGGTAGATGAGGGGGTACAGAGGTCTTACAGAATCAGGAGACCACCGCATAGGGGGAGCCTATGTAACACCGAGGGAACAGAGTGTGGCCCCTACCTCTTTGGGGAGCTATGTCACTACCTTTTACACCTGAGTTAGACCGTGTTTTGCAGGAAGGGTTGGCAAATTATCTCAAAGTCATGAGGACATGAATAAATTTGGTGGGGGGAGAGGGTTACGCCCTGGGAAAGGTTTCATTACAAATGTAATGGTTTCTCTGTAGCTGCAGTGTTTGGGTTATGACTAAAGATAACAGGGCTTTGGAATGTGTGGCATCCAATGAGGGGAGTGTTTTTCTTTCTTGTGTGCCCAAGAGCGAGGGATTCACGGGTTTTTGTTCGGCGGAGGATGCAGAAAGAAGATGCCAGAACGGAGAGGTCGTAGAATGCAGGACTGAGTGGATTTGAAATGGGATTGGGAGTTGACAACGCCCGGGGAAAATCAATGGAGAACGAATGGGCGGGAAAGTAGTGAGCTTTAATGTGCGTATTCGACTGTTTCATTAACATGGGCCCTTTTCTTTTTGTTTTCTTTACTAACCCGCTAGTCAGGTTAAGAATTATAAAGCTAAATCATTTAATTGCATATGGTGAACTATTTGTTATTTCATAGTACTGATTTGTAACAGGGGAAAACATCATGCATCATCCACACAAATGAGATTTCACAAGTTTGGCGGGCTGGAGAGAGTCTTTCCCTAGACTAATGCAGCCCGCTGAACCTGGAGGTTACATAAAATTCAACTTTTGTAAAATAACAATGTGTTCCACAGCTTCTGGATTTGTTTTTTTTTCCATTCCATAGATGTGGGCAAAGAGAATGGCTCATGCCTGTGAAGGGACCTTTCTAAGTATGGGGCCATAGTTGTGGCAACAGAGTCAAATGACTTTAGGGAGGAGACAAAGGCAAGGACAGAGGACAAGCAATATTCATTCATAGTAGAAGTGGACTTGGTTAAATGAATGGAACTAAATAGAAGGCAGTGCTAACTATATGGCCATTCGCTGCTTATGGGGCCAACTGTTGGGATGCATGATGGAGCCCATTGTATGTTATATGACATTATGCCATTAGATTTATTGCAGTTCAACCTACAGAAAATGATTATTAGAGAAGAATTCAACTATCTGCTAACCTCCCTTTAGTACATATTACAATGAAGGCCATTGGCTCCAATAGGTTCATATTAACTTCGAGTGGAGAAATCGTTATCAGTCATCTTCTCCTTATTTCTCTGTAACCACATATCTTATTCTCTCACACATGGCCATTACCTACCCTTTGACTCACATTATTGAATGATTTACAGAAGACTCTTAACACACTAGTGCAGTTTTGGGACTTCAAAGGAAGTTAGAGTGCCCAGCAGAAACCCACACAATTAGAGGGACCTGGATCCTTGGAGCTATGAAGCAGCAGCCAACTATTAGCATCATGCCACTCAATGTGCCTTCGAGACTGAGCTTCGTGTATACACAGTCAGTGAGATGGATGAGGGAAAATGCCATTTGACCCTCATCCAGGCTCAATGATAATTGCACAATGTTGGGGATGAGCTTCTCCTGACACCTGTGAATCTGGTTTTGAAAAGTTATTGCTACTGTGAAATTTCAAAGCTGTGCTCACAGATGTTGTCAGACAACTAAGGAGGCTGAGGTCCAATATATTTTGTGCCATTTTGGGAGGGTGAACAAAAGCAGTGCATTGTTCAGATGCTATTGGTCTCTATCCATCTAGGCATTCCATTTGTTTCCTCCTTCTTTTCCTCTACTCTGCAACTTAAAGCATACATCTCCTTTAGATCGTCCTATTTCCAAAGAAAGGTCATGACTTGCAACTCTCTCAGGGATGCTACCTGGCATACTGACTACTTCCAGCTTTTTCTGTTGTTATTTCTTGTACTATCTCCTGAACTGCTTTTGTAGCTCTTCTGAGATTCATAATCTTTTTTTCTGACTTCAGCAGTTGACCAAATTTTCCATGTTGTAACTCTCTGGTGTGCGTTTTGCAGAATAGTTTTCAAATGATGCAGGAAGTACCGCTGAACTTGATTTCCACATTATTCTTAACAAAAACAGAAGAAAGTCTGCTGATGCTGGAAATCCAAAGCAACACACACTAAATGCTGGAGGAACTCAGCAGGTCAGGCCATATCTATGGAAATGAATTGATGGATTTTAACAATCTTTAAAAGCTTTCTGCAATTTTATTGGTTGATTTTCTCTTGCTCAAAACCGGAATAAAAATTGTTCAATAGATAATTAATCACTCCATGTTGTCACTACTGAAAAGAAGAGTCTCACATAATGGTAATGTTTTTTCATAATCTTTAGCATGTGAAATCTGTAGCTGGGAACTTACAGACCTCATTGTGGAAAACTCTGCAAACAATTTATGCACAAGTTTCCACCAACACCAATTTGATACTGACCAAATAATTTCACTTTGGAATTTCATTGATAGATGACAATTGAATGTGATCCAAAAATTTTCCACGTTCTTCTTTGAAATAGATCTTAGATCTATTGTAACCAACAAATAGTTGATAAAGCCTAATTTAATATTCTGAATCTCCTGAACCAACTACTTGGGACTTTGGAGTTGGCTACTCTACTTTCACACTTTTGTTCTCATTCAAACTAGTTCACTTCATGAACTTCTCTTTCTTGATGCCTGGTTTTCCTAATAAGTGTTGCTGACTACCTGTTGTTAGATGTGCTGCAAGCCAAAGGTGTGATTTTATTGATCAATAAAACCAATCTTTGGAAATTGAACACAAACAGCAATTGACATGCTTGAGTATATTAAATGCAAATGAAACCCCCGGTTTCCTTGGCTACATAAATCTAGGGAAGACAGCCTCCAGCCCTGCCAAACTCAAGAGATTGAGCCATGCTCAATCCCACCCCAAACCCCGGTTTGTGTGGATGCCGTGTAATTGGCTACCCTGTTACAAATTAATGCCACGAAATAACAGAGAGTACACTGCATACCATTAAAGGAATTAGATTTATGAATCTTAACTAAAGGATTAGTAAGGAATAATGAAAAGGAAAGGGCCTATTCTAATTAACAGTCAAACGTACACAAGTTGGAGATCATCTGGAACTTCTCTGTCACTCACACGCTGGGCCTTTGGACAGCGTGAAAGCCCACACCACCTTCCGAACATCACTTGCAATCCATCTCGAACAAACGGGTCTCCCACCAGATCGTATGCTTCGTCCGGTTCTCCCCAGCATCTTCTCTCTTCATCTCCTCTTGAACAAAAGCCCCAAGCCCAACCTTACTGTCCCTCACCAGAGAAACCTCTGCTTAATTCAACCGTCCTAATTGGATGGCACACATTTCTCCTCTCTCTTATCTTCAACAGTAACCCAAACAGAACAGACTGCTCTTACAGAACTGCCAAAATGAAGTTCATACAGCATAACAGTAAAAATATGAACCAGGGTATCACACAAATATAATATTTTCCACAATTACTTTAAGCTTTTTATATTAATATATTGTGGAGTTTGTATTGGTGAAAATTTGAAAACAAGTGCTATCTATATATTACAATTGGAATATTGGTTTTAGTATCTGGGCTTAATCCACAATTTACATCCTAATTGCAGATTGATTCAGTAGTAAGGAAGGCAAATACTATCTTAGCATTTATTTTGAAAGGACTAGAAAATAAGAGTCAGTAGTAATGCTGAGGCTTTATAAGGCATTAGTTAGACCACACTTAAAATACTGTGAGCAGTTTTGGACCCTTTATCTAAGAAACGATGGCCTAGCACTGGAGAGGGTCCAGAGGAGGTTCATGAGAATGATCCCAAAAACTAAAGGGGTTAATGCATGAGGAGCATTTGATAATTCTGGGCATATACTCACTGGAGTTTAAATGAAAGAGGAGGGATCTCATTGAAGCCTACCAAATATTGAAAGGTCCAGGTAGAATGGACATGGAGAGGATGTTTCCTATAGTGGAAGAGTCTAGATCCATAAGGCACAGCCTCAATACGGAAGGAAGTCCCTCTAGAACAGAGTTGAAGAGAAATTTCTTTAGCTAGAGGGTGGTGAACCTGTGGAATCCATTGCCACAGACGCCTGTGGAGGCCAACTCATTGGGTATATTTAAAGTGGAAGTTGATAGGTTTTTGATTAGTAAGAACATCAAAGGTTACAGGGAGAAGCAGGAGAATGGGATTAGGAGGGAAAATTACGTTTTCTTTTGGTGGAGCAGACTTGGTGGGGCAAATTGCTTAATTCTGCTCCTATGTTTACAGTCTTATGGTCTAAGACGATCTACCAAAGTACAATGGAATTTCCTAATTGAGGCTAGCATGTAGCAAAACTGGAGAGCACATCCTTAGCAATTCATTAGGCAGCTAACCTAAGAGCACATTTCAACTTCACTATCCAGATCATAACTTGTGATATTTGTGGACTAAGTTCTTAAGGTGAATTATAAGCAGTAATCAGTTTGAAGCTAAAAGGACAGATTTTTAAACAAACAGTGATGTCTACAGAGTGCAGGCTACTGACCCACAGCTGGAAGCTGGCAGGGTTGATTATCATGAGATGTTCTCATATGCATCAGCCAATGTAGATGTGTTAATTGGCCTAGATCAAACCAGACAACACTGCAAGTTACTTAGATTATTGTCACCAAGTTTAGGGAAGCTTATAGAACATACTAACATTGTCACTTCACTTGCAGCAGTATTTGCTGTATCAACCGTTGGGATATCGATGCACCCTGAGATTTAGTCCACACAAAATTAATTTTGTATTTGGATGGAGCGAAGGTCATACACCTCTACTCCTTCAGCCCTGAAATGCAGGATTCCCCATGGCCACCCATTTTAATTCGACTTCCCAATCCATTTCTGACATATCAGTCCATGACATCAGCTACTGCCAAGATGAGGCTGTACTCAAGTTGGGGGAGCAAAACTTGGTAGTCTATCTTGGTATTCTCCAAACTGATGAAATAAACATCGATTTCTCTAACTTCTTGCAATTTCTCCACCTCCCCCTTCTCTCTTTTTCTATTCCCCATTCTGGTTACCGTCAAATTCCATCTCTTCTCCTCACCTGCCCAACATCTCCCCCGGTGCCCCTCTTCCTTTCATGGTCCACTGTCTTCTCCCATCAGATTTCTTCTTTTTCATCTTCCATCTATCAGCTTCAGCTTCTTCTTTAAACCTCCACCCCCAATCCACACGTTTTTCCTCACCTGGTTTCACTTTTCACCTGCCATTTTGCACTCTGCCCTTTCCCCTCGCCTTACTATTCTGGATTCTGCCCCTTCCTTTTTCATCCTGATGAAAGGTCTCAGCCCAAGATGTCAACTGTCTATTCCCCCTCATAGATGTGCCTGATTTGCTGAGTTCCTCTGGCATTTGTGTGTGTTGTTATTAATTCTGGATGTCAGGTTCCCTGTCCTCACAAGCATTTAGACAACTGTTGTGAATCAAGTTGTCCCATTAAAAGTGCTTAAACATTCAGCAGTGTCTCCTATTGTAGCTATATCCATTGGCCACTTCATTAGGTAAACCTATACGCCTGCTTATTAATGCTAATAAATAATCAGCCAATCATGTGGCCGCCACTCAATGCATAAAAGCATGAGTTAAGAGATTCAGTTGCGCTCAGACCAGACATCAGAATGGGGGTAGAAATGTGATCTAAATGACTTTGACCGCAAAATGTTTGTTAGTACCAGATGGGGTGGTTTGAGTATCTCAGAAACTAATAATCTCCTGGGATTTTCATGTGCATCGGTCTCTAGAATTTACAGAGAATGCTGCAAAAACAAAACAAAACAAAAAAAAAAACAATAAGTGGCAGTTCTGTGTGAAAACATGTCTTGTTAATGCAAGAAATCAGAGATGAACAGCCAGACTAGTTCAAGCTGATAGAATTTGTATTTGTTTCGAATCCGATGTTGCTAAAAGTAATCAAGCCCAGAAAGGGTAGAATCTTCTTAACATGTGTAATGGGTTGGATTGATCAGACCTAAAAGACCCAAACAATTCGAGTGTCCAGGAGGTGTGGTAATAGGCGTACAAGCACAACCAGGTAACTTAAGCCTAATGTATTATCACAACACAGAAAGCACAAATAAACTACACAACACACTATGTAGTAAGTTACAAAGATTTTCACAAATAATATTTAATTACCTCCTGGTTGTAGCTGTTGTCAGGGGACGTCAAAATTCTGACTTGTGAAATCACCTTTTTCCAGGTTCTGATCACAATCCCTCAATCTAGGTGAAGTCCCAAGAGCCGAGAGAAAGGTACCCTAATAAATACGGAGTTCCACAAGTGTGGCAAGGCACACAGAGCAGACAATTTTTTTGATCTTTTGTTCTCATGCCACCAAATCAACATGGTTTCTTTCTTTCAAACAACTTGTGTTCATTGACAGACATCCTCGTGCCACTGGTGCCTGAGGCCAGGAAAGAATCCAGCTGCTATCAGCAAACAGTAGACATTAACAAACCTACAGTATTTAACATGTACAGGCACACTGGCGTCTTAAAGTTTCACTTGAAGCTGTTCACATTCTCATAGAATATTTTATAAAATTTAATACACCACAACACAACATGGTAGGTGAGATGATAGATGCACCATGGTTGGGAGTAGATTTTAAACTTTAGATGATTTTAGAAATTAAAAGAGGTTAAATGAACTAAATAGTGTCATTGTATTGAAAAATATGGACAGGAAGTTGTGGTCACTATCTCAGAAATGATCTCCCACCAAGAGATCTGTTACCAGACTGGATACATTACCTGGTACTTTACACAATATCCTCTCTGCTAGTCCGCCTGTTCACATACAGTGACAGCAATCCTTCTTGGACACACCTAACAAAGTCTGCTTCATCTAAACTTTTTTTGATTTTAGGAGAAGCCAATCAATATTAGAGAAGTTGAAGTCACCCATGACAATAACTTTATTATTTTAGGACATTTCCAAAATCTGCCTACTTACCTGCTCCTCAGCATCCTATTTACTCTCCAGGAGCCTACAGAATACTCAAAATGGAGAGATTGCTCCCTTCCTGTTTCTAATTCTACCCATACCGGCCCAGTAGACGTTCCTTCCACAACATCCTCTCTCTCTGCAGCTATGATTCTATCTTTGATTAGCAATGCCACTCCATCACCCCTTTTACCTCCTTCCTTGTCCCTTTTGAAGTATCTTAAAATCAGAACATTCAACAGCCAATCCTGACCTGCAAGAACTTTTGCTGACACCACCAGGTTCAGGAACAGTTACAACCCTTCAGCCAACAGGCTTTTGAACCAAAGGGGATAACTTTACTTAACCTCACTTGCCCCATCTTTGAGCTGTTCCCACAACCAATAGGCTCACTTTCAAGGACCCTTCATTTCATGCTCTTTATGTTAATTCTTTCTTTCTTTATTATTATTCTTTCTTTCCTTTTTTACTTGCACATTTTGTTGTCTTTTGCACACTGGTTGAACCCCCATGTTGAGTAGTCTTTCATTGATTCTATTATGGTTATTATGCTATAGATTTATTGAGTATGCCCACAATAAAATGAATCTCACAACTGTATATCTGAACTTCGAACTTTGACCTTCTGGCAGCCAAATTTTTGTCATTGGGCACAACATTATAATTCCATACATATCAACGATTTTGATGAAAATGTTGACAGTTGAATTAGCAAATTTGAGGATGACACCAAGATTGTTAGAGTTGTAGGTGGTGTACAGGACTGTCAAGGAATGCAGAGAGGTACACACTCATTGGCTACAGAGAGGTATACACTCATTGGCTATAGACAGGTACAAACTCATTGGCTACAGAGAGCTATACACTCATTGGTTACTTTATTAGGTGCAGGAGGGAAACCCAATGTACTCTTCTGCTGCTGTACCACATCCACTTCAAGAATGCTCTTCTGCACACAACTGCTGTGAGATGTTGCCTTCCTGTCTGCTTGAATAAATCTGACCATTCCCTTCCAGCTTCTCTCATTAACAAGGCGTTCTCATTCACAGAACTGCCACCCAATGAATGTTTTTTTTTGTTTGTTTTTGTTTTTTGCACCATTCTCTGTAAACCATAGAGAATGTTGTGCATAAATAAAATTTCTTCCCCATTGGGACGTTTGGTCTGAACAACAACTCATCTCTTGACCATTGCTGCATGCTTTTCTGCAGTGAGTTACTGCCACATGATTGGCTGAATAGATATTTGTATCAATGAGCAGCTATACAGGGGTAACTATTAAAGTGGCCCCTGAGTTATAGATTTGGGCAGAGAAGTAGAAGATAAAGTTTAAATATAAGGTCTTGCACTTTGTGAGATCAATTAGATTGAAAAAGTACATAGTTAACCATAGATGTGTTAAAAGCATTGAGCTATTGGTGTCCAGGACCATAATTAACTGAAAATGGGCTACGCAAATGGATAAAGCGATAATGAAGATGCATGGAATGCTCGCTTTCATTGGTAGCAATGTTGAGTATAAGAATAAAGGAAGTCATACTGTAGTTCGTTAGACCACACTCGGAGAATTGTGTGCAGTTGTGATCACCCCATTAAAGGAATGATGTGGAGACTGTGGGAAGGGAACAGAAGAGGTTTATCAGGATCCTGCTTGGATTAGAGTGTATGAGCTATAAGAATAGGTTGGTAACCTTGAGCTGTTCTCCCTAAAGTGCCGGAAGCTGAGTGGAAACTTGTAGATGTTTTTAAGACAATGAGAGGCAGAGATAGAGGATATATTTTTCAGGTTAGAGGTAGGGATGGTGAGTTTAAAAGTGATGTGAGAGGTACATACCTTATGCAGAGAGAAGTAGAGTTGGGGGTGGGGGTGGTGAGTTTAAAAGTGATGTGTGTTACGTAACCGGCAACAATGAATATCAATCAAGACAGGTTATATTAAACTGTCGAACGCTGCCGACGCCTCCCAATCCTTCAATCCTGTACTTGGATAAGGTTTTCACTCTCCCTTCTACTGCTGGAATTGAGTAAATCATCACATCTAGCCAAAAATTTCCAGTCCAATAAAATTGCATCTTGCAATAGAACGCAACACTCCATTTTAAAAATGTAACTGCATCACAAAAACAAACACACAACAGAAACAGAGACACAACACGTTCTACCTGGAAATCTACAAACTAAAAACTAACTGCGTCATCAGGGGTCGACCCTTATATACTCATGGTGCACATGTCATCACGTGACCTCACATCGGCAGGAAAATTACATCAGGTGACCTCCAAAAGACCATTGCATCATTCTCACAAAAAAACCACAGATCTCCTGGAGGCATGTAACACCTCCCTCCAAAAGAAATTGAGATTGGTCTTTTAAAGAACAAAATTTTAACTATTAAGAATTTACAAAAAAAATACAAAGGTATAAAATATACAACATACACAATATATACAGTCTTATCTTTCAGCACTTTACAAACTAATGTACAGTAGGAGTGTTACAAATGGTAAAATATCACTCCTAAAAAAACAAATTTTTATTGTACATTTAACATCCAGATAAACAATCAGCAATCATATTATCTTTACCCTTAATATGAGTGTTCAAAATATTGTACTTCTGTAACATTAGACTCCAATTTAGTAATCTCCTATTTTTGTTTTTCATCCTACTCAAAAACACTAACGGATTGTGATCGGGGGGTATAAACTGTGAGTGGTTTATGAGTAGTGCCAACATACACTTCAAAATGTTGTAAAGCCAAAACAAGAGATAACAATTCTTTTTCTATTGTTGAATAATTTCTTTGATGGGCATTAAATTTCTTAGAAAAATAAGCTACCGGATGATCAGCTCCATCACCATCATCTTTTTGAAGTAACACTGCTCCTGCAGCTTCATCACTAGCATCTACACCTAACGAAAATGGTTTTTCAAAGTCAGGAGATTTAAGTACAGGTTGACTACATATTATAGTTTTCAATTTATCAAATGCCTCCTGACAAGACTCTGTCCAAACAAACTTTTCTTCAAGAGATTAGTTTTTTGCAAGAGCAATATTTGCAAAATCCTTACAAAATTTTCTGTACTATCCTACCATACCCGAGAATCTTCTAAGAGTTTTTCTACCAGTTGGAGTGCATGTTTCTAAAATTGCCTGAACTTTCGCTTGAACAGGTGCTCATTTTCCCTGACCCACAACGTAACCAAGGTAGGTCACTGTGGCATGGCCAAATTCACTTTTAGCTAAGTTAATAGTTAAGTTAGCTTTTGAAAGTCTTTCAAACAGTTTCTCCGCCACAGTAATATGTGCTTTCCACGTATTATTTCCTGTAACTAAATCATCAATATAGCCACCTGTATCTTTTAATCCCTGAATCACGCTATTAACCATCCTCTGAAAAGTACCTGGTGCATTCTTCATCCCAAATGGAAGAACATTATATTCATATTACCCAGATGGGGTTACAAATGCTGAAATCTCTCTACCTCTACCGGTCAATGGAACACACCAATAACCTTTTAACAAATCAATTTTTGTAAAGAATTTAGCCTGTCCAATTTTATCCACACAATCATCTACCCGAGGGATTGAATATGTATCAGTTTTTGTCACAGCATTCACCTTTCTGTTATCCGTACAAAACCTAATACTATTGTCTGGCTTAGGCACCATAACACATGGTGAACTCCAATTTGAATTAGAATATCTACTAATATCATTCTCTAACATATATTTAATTTCTTGTTCAGCAAGTTCACATTTTTCCCTGTTCATTTGATACAGATGTTGTTTTATGGGATTTGCATCACCAACATCTACATCATGCGTAGCTATGGTGGTTCTTCTAGGGATGTCTGGAAATAATTCTCTATATTTAAAAATTAACTGTTTCATCTGCTCTCTCTGCTCTGGCTGTAAATGAGCTAATTTTTCTTCAATATTTTCTAGAATTTTTGAATTTGGTAACCTGGCTAAAATATTGTTGGGTTTAAAATCAGTTTCAGATGAATCCTCTATTAAGTTTTCATCAACATCAGACTCATTATTGATCACAACAATCATAGTAGCAGATTCTCTCTCATAATATGGTTTTATCATATTTATATGACACAGCTGTGTTGTCTTTCTCCGATCTGGGGTTTTTACCACATAATCCACATCATTTACCTTAGATTTAATCTCATAAGGGCCATGAAATTTGGCCTGTAATGGGTTCGTCTGCACTGGGAAAAGAACCAACACCTTATCTCCAGGCTTAAGTGACCTCATCCTAGCTTCCTTATCATACCAAGTCTTCATCTTCTCTTGAGCTAACTTTAAATTTTCCTTGGCCAAGCTACAAACTTTACACAATCTTTCTTTAAATTTCAAAACATAATCTAGCAAATTAGTGCATACATCTTTATTAATCCACTGTTCCTTCAACAAGGCCAAAGGTCCTCGAACTCTATGTCCAAACACAGGTTCAAAAAGACTAAAACCTAATGATTACTGTACTGCCTCCCTTACTGCAAAAAGTGGTAAATGTATACCTTCATCCCAGTCCTTTTCATTTTCCACACAATATGTCCTAATCATAGTTCTGAGTGTAGAATGAAATCTCTCCAAGGCACCTTGTGATTCTGGATGATAGGTTGATGAAATAATCTGTTTTGCTCCCAGTTTATAAACTACCTGCTGAAACAACCCCGACATAAAATTACTACCTTGATCCGATTGTATTTCCTTGGGTAACCCAAAATAAGTAAAGAATTTCATAAGAGCCTTTATCGCAGTTTTGGCTGTTATATTCCTAAGAGTTACTGCCTCTGGAAACCTAGACACTGTGCACATAATAGTTAATAAATATTGATGTCAAGTTTTAGTTTTTGGCAAAGGACAAACACGGTCTACAATGATTTTTGAGAACGGCTCACCAAATACTGGAATTGGTTGCAATGGGGCCACTGATGTACCCTGATTAGGTTTACCCACAATTTGACACGTATGACACTTTCTACAAAATGTCACCACATCTTGTCTTAAACTAGGCAAATAAAAATGTTTAGAAACTTTGTTCATAGTTTTCTTTACACCAAAATGACCACCCAAACGAATACTATGATCCATAGTTAAAATCTCATTTTGATAAATTTTAGGAACCACTACCTGATGATTAACTTCCCATTCCTCACTAGCAGGAATCGTAGGCAATCTCCACTTTCTCACTATTACCCCCTTTCCAAAATAATATCCAACTAGTACTTTTTCAATTTCACTATCTGGAAGAGCTTGTTCTTTTAATTTAACTATCTCAGGATCTCTATCCTGCTCTACTATCATCTCCTTTCAAGATAAAGACAAATCTTCCTGATCAGACTTACTGACAAAATCCTGATAAAATAATGTAGGTCAGAAAGTTTCTGATACATCCTCAAAATTCAAATCTTGATTTGAACTGTCATGGGTAACAACCTCATCCTTTACATCAGTCTTTTTAGCCATAGCTCTTGTTACAACACAGGAAGAATCTGTGTTAGAATCCCTCTGTGGTTCCTCAGAATTTGAATTTATTGTCAAATGCACTTCAGAAAAAACTTGTCCACCTGCTAAATCATTCCCTAACAAAAGAGAAACATCATTCACTGGTAAACTGGATTGTAGTCCTACTTTAACAGCCCCTGTAACTAATCCTGACCTTAAATTTACTCTATGTACTGGCATAAGGGCACTCCCAACTCCTCTTATATAATTTACCTCACCAATGTCAGACTTATCACTAAATTTTAGCACACTGTCTAATATTAGGGATTGAGAAGCTCCAGTATCTCTAAGTATCCTTATTGGTACTGAAATGGATCCTTCTTTCAAGGATACAAATCCTTCAGTTATAAAAGTTTGGTCAGACTCTGACACATCTTCATTAGTATTTTCTAAACCCTGTGGCTTTATAGATTTTTCAACATGCTGCACATAAGCATCTGGGACTACTTCTTTCTCTTTCCTTTTCAATCAGAAGCAATTGGCTACTACATGTCCAGGTTTCTTACAATAATTACAAATAATACCAAAATGTCTTTCCTTCACATGTATCCATTCATCCTTAATTTTCTCACTAACTTCATGTTTAATTTCTGGTTTACCTTGACTCTCTGTGCTAGTTTTCCTTTTCAAAATTTTACCTGGAGAAAATTTATTCTTGTGAATTAAAACATACTCATCAGCTAGTTTAGCAATCTCCTGCAATGTAGCAGTGTCCCGTTCATTTAAGTATGTTCTCACTTCAACGGGAATGTTTCTTTTAAATTCCTCCTGCAAAATCAGCTCTTTCAATTTATTGTACTCCCCATTCACATTTTTAGAGGAAACCCATCTCTCAAAACACACAGATTACTCATAGGCAAATTCCACATAAGTTTTTTCCACCAATTTCTTCAAATTTCTGAATCTTTCTCTCTACGCTTCCGGAACCATCTCATATGCCTTTAATATATGCTGCTTAACAATATCATAATTCAGTGCTTGCTCTGCATTTAAAGCTGTATAAATTTGTTGTGGCTTGCCTTTAATTACACTTAGTAACATCACTGGCCATTGGTCTTTCGGCTACTTTAAACTCAGAGCAACCGTTTCGAAATGCTGGAAATATTTGTCCAGTTTAGCTTCATTAAATGGAGGAACCAAAATAACCTCACAACTAGCAATAAACTGTTTCATAGAATCAGAATACTGATTCCCGGACTTTAATTTCTGCATCTCTAGCTCAAATTTCCTCTGGTTTTCAGCTTCTCTTTCTTCAAATTCCTTTTTTTTAATAGCCTCCCTAGCCTGGAATTCCTTCTGTTTATTTACAGCTTCTAAACAACTCTTTTCCAAATCAGCTTCTAATTGCTTTAACTTTATTTGTTCAAGATGTAACTGCATTTCCAGATTACTCATTGGAAACTTATCTAACACCTCCTGATCAAACAAATTCAAAGTAATATAATGTTCTGCGATTTTTCTTTGTATGAAAGCTTTGGTGAAATGTTTCATAATTCCTTTAATATCCAACTTCCTAGCAGTCTCCAATACCTCAGGTTTTCTCGCATTCACTAAAGACCCCGAGTCAGGCGTGTCCACAAACCCATCAATATCCATTCTTGCCGAATACAACACACACACCAATTAAACTAAAAAAAAAATTGAATATTTCCCTTTTCCAAATCAAAATGGCAATTACCAGCACTTAAACTCAAAATCGGAACATCTCCCAACGAGCCCCCACAGATTATGTTACATAACCAGCAACAATGAATATCAATCGAGACAGGTTATACAAAAACAACCAAACATTTATGAAACATGAAATAAATTATTAAAAAAAATGAAAACTTTAACCAGAAGTTAACCATTATGCAGCCGTTCAAAAACTTGTCACTCGGCACTGGTTCTTAAAGCGTTAAATGCGAAAGCAGTTCTTAAAGCGATAATGTCAGATATAGCTCTTAAAATGGTAAATTCGAAAGTCCAACAGACTTATACATTCAATTGGGAGAGACTTCTCTGGAGAAAGATTTCTTCATAGACACGACTTTCCTGCTGGTTCTGTCCAAAGGACTCATGATGCAGTAAATAAACAGTTTAAAACAACTGACCTTAATTTCTTTTAGAGAGAGCAAACCTTTGTATGAACTCTTTTCTCTTTTGGTAAGAGTTATCCTCATGCAGGTTGCTACTCCTTTAACGAAGACTCAATAAGGTCGATCCTTTATTAAACTGCTGAACGCTGATGACTCCTCTCGATCCTTCGATCCTGTACTTCAATAAAGTCTTCCCTCTCCCTTCTACTCCTGGAATTGAGTAAATCAGCACATCTAACCAAAAATTCCCAGTCCAATACTAGTGTATCTTGCAATAGAATGCTGCACTCCGTTTTAAAAATGAAACTGCGTCACAAAAACAGCACGCAACAGAAACGGAGACACAGCACGTTCTACTTGGAAATCTACAAACTAAAAACTAACTGCGTCAACTGGGGTCGACCTTTATATAGCCACGATGCTCATGTCATCACGTGACTTCACATCGGCAGGAAAATTACATCAGGTGACCTCCAAAAGACCATTACATCATTCTCACAAAAAAAATCACAGATCTCCTGGAGGCATGTACATGTGAGATATACATTCCTTTGCAGAGAGCTAGTGGGTGCCTGGTATGGGATACCATGGGTACCCGTGGAAATGGGGAGCTTAGTGGAGTTTAAGAGGCTTTTAGACAGACACAGGATATGGATGATAAACTGGAGGGGGTTACTTAGTATAAACTGTTGTCGAAATTGGCATAACACCACGGACAGAATGGCCTGTCCAGGGCTGTACAGTTCTACATTCTAGACAGATTAAATGCTGGGAGGATGATTCTCTTGTGAGAGGATGGCAAGTGTAGGTGAGATGGGTAGACCGGTGGTCTAGAACAAGAGGTCCCACAGGGCAGACATACAAAGTCATCCTTTCACTTTAAAGGTGGAATTCACTTTAATAGTGCCATGAAGATCAAGTCACTTGATTGATGGAAGAAATAGATAGATAGGATTCTATATGTAAAAGGCTTTGAGGGCTACGATGAGGGCAAGAATATGTTGTTGAGATATAGAAACAGTCACAGTTGGATTGAGTGTGTGGAGCAGTTTCAAAGAGCTGAATGGCCTACTTCTGCTTCTATGTTCTATGTTTCAATGTGTTTTCCAGTCAAATTTCCATAAGAATTTTGCAAATGTTCCTGCGTAATTAAATGCAGAGATTTCCATCATTGATTGAAAATTGCGTAATCAGATCAACAACAATTGGTGTCCAAAATTCATCCCACACCCAGTGCTTCTGAAACAAATTCAATGGTTATTTATTCCATGGTTATCTCACTTGATAAGCAGTTTGGAATTTATTCAAATATGTTGCCAGAGAGATTCTGAATTACATTACAACATCCTCAATTTTTATTATGCACTATATTAATAACGGTTCTTCCTTTCGGTAAATCATTTATGTGAATTACCAAAAAAGAAATCATATTTTAACGTAGTCAAACCTGGTGATAGAGTTAAGCTTTTATTTTGTGGGGAGACATAGCTAAACTTGTGTAGTTCTGTGTCTGATCTGCAAGCATCCCCATCTCCTTTCCCAGCACAAAAAGAGTGGTGTGTTTTGAATTAGTTATAGCTCTCTGTTTTACAAGGACAGCTGTTTGGGTGAAAAGATGATATACTGGCCAAGTGTAGAGGATTCTTTGAGCAAAATTAATTTGATTTATTTATTGAGATACATTGTGGAGTATTCTCTTCTGGCTCTTCGAGCCATACTGCCCAGCACGCTCGATTTAGCCCTAGCTTAATCACAGTACAATTTACAATGGCCTATTAACCTATCAACGGTAAGTCATGGGCCTGTGGCAGGAAATCCACATGGTCACAGGGAGAACATACAAACTCCTTGCAGACAGCCGTGGGAATTGAACCCAGGTTGCTAGTACTGTAAAGCCTTGTGCTACCAAACGAGCACTTGGAGAAACATAGTCTGATTATGGATAGTCAGTATGGCTTTGAGAGTGCAGGTCATGCCTCATAAGCCTGACTGAATTCTTTGAGGAAGTGACAAAATGAGTTGATGAAGGTGGAGCAATTGATGTGATATACACGGATTTTAGAAAGGCACTTGACAAAGTCCCCAGTGGTAGTTTCATTCAGAATGTCAGGAGGCATGGGATCCTTGGAAAAATGACTGAGTGAATTCATAATAAGCAAGTCCGCAGAAGACAGAGGGTGGTAGTAGATGGACCGTATTCTGTCTGAAGGTCAATGAACAATAGTGCTCTGCAGGGAAATGTTCTCTGTTTGAGCTATGCAAAAGCAGCCTCCATTTTGGTAGTCCAAATAAAAGGACCCGTGGATCTCTTAGCACTGTCAGTGGAGCTGCCGCTCGGCCGAAGTTCCTGATGAACTTTCTGTAAAAGTTGGCAAACCCCAAGAGTCACTGGACTTGTTTTATATTGGGTGGTTGTGGCCAATCTCTGACTGCCTGTGTCTTAATAGGATCTAACCTGGTTCAGGCATATCGATGCAGCTATAAAGAAGGCAAGGGAGCAGCTGTATTTCATTAGGAGTTTAGGGAGAACCAGTTTGCCACTTAAACATCTACAAATGTACCATGGAGAGCATTCTGACAGGCTACATCACTGTCTCGTGCTGGGGTGGGGGTGTGCTACTATACAGGGTCAAAAGAGGCTACAGAAAGTTATAAAATTACTCAACTCCATCTTGGGGACGAGCCTCTGTAGTATCCAAAACATCTTTAAGGTGAGGTGCCTCAGAAGGGTGCCGTCCAATATTAAGGACCCCATCAGCCAGGACATGCCCTCTTCTCATTGTTACTATCAGGTAGGAGGTACAGAATCCTGAAGGCACCCACTCAGCGATTCAGGAACAGCTTCTTCCCCTCTGCTATCTGATTCCTAGATGGACATTGAACTCATGAACACTACCTCACTTTTTAAAATATATATTATTTCTGTTTTCACACTCTTTTAATCTATTCTATATATATATACACACTGACTTTAACTGATTCACTTATTTATCTTATTTCTGTATTATCATGCATTGCATTGTACTGCTGCCACGGGGATAACAAATAACACAACATGATTCTGATTAGTAGGATCTACCTTGAGATTGCCATTTCTTCTTCTTCTTCTTCTTCTTCATGTGTCTTGCATGTTACACGCTTGAGCGATCATGGCTCTCCACATTGAACAATCCTTTGCAGTGTCAATGATATCTCGCACACTCAGATCTGTTAGTTCTTTCACAGTGTCCATATATTTTCTTCTTTGCCTTCCTCTTCCACGTTTCCCAGGCATATGGCCTTGTAAAGTAAGGCATTCTATTTCTCCCTTTCTGATGACATGGCCCAGGAATTTAAGTTTCCTCTCATTTAATGTTCTCATTAAAGATCTTTTTGTATGTGCATGTTGGAGTACTGTCTCATTAATTACTCTATCTCTATATAATAATATAGATAATATATGGTAATATCAAAACAGCAGGATACTTCCAACTGCCAATTGTACATTGGTAACCAAGAGACTCAACAAAAGATTGGCTTTAATTACCTTGGTAGCTTTATATCACAAGATGCTAGAAGTAATGTAGAAATAAAAAGAAGAATTGCCATTGCCAAAACCAACTTCCAAAAAAATGAAACCATTTTTAACAATAGATACATTTCTATGACAACAAGGCTTAGGCTACTAAAATGGTACATCTGGTCAACCTTGCTGTATGCTCCTGAAATATAGATTGTAACACCAGAACTCCAAATAAACTTAGAAGCAACAGAAATGTGGTTTCTTAGAAGAACGCTGAAAATATCATATGGAGATAAGGCATATAGAGATTGCCATTAGAGATGATAAAACCCAAAAATGAAACGGTGGTTATGTGAACACAAGGAGATCTGCAGATGCTGTAAATTCAAGCAACACACACAAAAAATGCTGGTGAACGCAGCAGGCCAGGCAGCATCTATAGAAGACGTACAGTTGACATTTCTATAGCCTCTCTACTTCCTCAAAACTACCTGCCCCTCCAACTATCTTCATAACATCTGCAAGCATTACAACAAAGTTATCAATCCATCATCCAAATCATTGACATATAATGTTAAAAGAATTGTTCCTAACACAGTTCCCTGTGGAACACCAACTAGTCACCGGTAGCCAACCAGAAAAGGATCCCTTTATTCCCACTCTTTGCCTCCTGCCAGTCAGGCACTGTTTTATCCATGACAGAATCTTACCTGTAATACCATGGGCTCGTATCTTGTAAGCAACCTCATATGTTGCACCTTGTCAAAGGCCTTCTGAAAATCCAAGTACACAATATCAAACAATTCTCCTTTGTCTATCCTGCTTGTTATTTCTTCAAAGAATTCCAATAGATTTTTTCAGGCAAGATTTTCCCTTGCCTATTTTACCATGTGCCTCCAAGTACCCTGAGACCTCATCCTTAACAATTGACTCCAACATCTTTCCAACCACTGAGGTCAGACAAAACTGGCCGATAGTTTCCTTTCTTCGGCCACTCTCCCTTATTATAGAGTGGAGTGACATTTGCAATTCTTTCGTCTTCCGGAACTATATAACCTTCCTAGTTCTGGCCTCATTAGCATGTGGCAGGGGTAGCAATCCTGAGATCACAACCCTGGAGGTCCTGTCCTTTAACCTAGCACCTAACTCCCTGAGCTCACTCTGGAGGAACTGTCACTCTTCCTACCCATGTCATTGGTACCCACATGAACCATGTCTTTTGCCTGTTCACCTTCCCACTAAGAAAGCTAAGGACTCAATCCGAGATATCCTGGACACTGGCACTTGGGAGACAACATATCATCTGGGAATCTCGTTCTCGCCCACAGAGTCTCCTGTCGGTTCCCCTATCATTACAGTGTGACTCTTCTCCCTGCTTTCCTTCTGAATTACAAAAGTGGACTCAGTGACAGAGACTAGCCCACTGTGACTTTCCTTTGACAGTATCCAAAGTGATATACCTGTTGTTGAGGGGGATGGCCACAGAGGTAATCTGCACTGTCTCCTTAACCCCTTTCCCCTCCCTGACTGTCACCCAGTTTCCTGTGTCCTGCACCTTGGGTGTAACTACTTCTCTATATGTTCTGTCCATCACCCCCTCAGCCTCCTGAATAATCTGGAGTTCATCCAGTTCCAGATCCAACTCCTTAATGAAGTTTGCAGGTGTTTCCAATGAGTGGACAGTCGCAAGGCTGCGGGACTGGACGGTACTTCAGAGCTGGTACTCAGGATGTGCATGGCACAACTGGCAGGTGTGTTTACAGACATTTTTAATCTCTCCCTCTCCCAGTGTAAAGAGCCCTCCTGCTTCAAAACATCCACCATTGTCCCTGTACCTAAAAAAAAAACAAGATAACATGTCTGGACGACTGGCGTCCTGTTACACTCACATCAATAATAAACAAATGCTTTGAGAGGCTGGTCAAGGGCTACATCTGCAGCGTGCTGCTATCCACACTGGACCCCTACAATTCACCTACCGACACAACTGATCGACAGATGTTGCAATAACCACAGCTCTACACACTGTCCTTACACATCTGAAGAAGGATGCTTATGTGAAAATGTTGTTCTTAGACTACAGGTCAGCATTCAACACCATAATTCCCTCCAGGCTCGACAAGAAGCTCAGAGACCTCAGCCTTTACCCTGCCTTGTGTAGCTGGATCCTGGACTTGCTGTCGGATCGCTGGCAGGTGGTAAGAGTGGGCTCCCTCACCTCTGCCCCTCTGACCCTCAACACAGATGCCCCTTAGGGCTGTGTCCTGAGCCCCCTCCTTTACTCTCTGTATACCCATGACTGTCTCCACTGACAGCTCCAATCTGCTGATTAAATTTGCTGATGATACTACATTGATTGGCCTTATCTCAAATAATGAGGCAGCCTACAGAGAAGAAGTCATCATCCTAGCACAGTGGTGTCAAGAAAACAACCCTTCCCTCAATGTTGCAAAAACAAAGGATCTGGTGGTGGACTACAGGAGGAATGGAGACAGGCTAACCCCTATTGACATCAATGGATCTGGGGTTGAGAGGGTGAACAGATTTAAGTTCCTCGACATACACATCACCGAGAACCTCACGTGGTCATTACATACTGGCTGTGTGGTGAAAAAGGCACAACAGCGTCTCTTTCACCTCAGATGGTTGAAGAAGTTTGGTATGACCCCCCCCCCAACTCCCAAGAACTTTCCATAGGGACACAACTGTGAGCATCCTAACTGGCTGCATCACTGCCTGGTATGGGAACTGTACTTCCCTCAATCGCAGGACTCTGCAGAGAGTGGTGTGGACAGCCCAGCACATCTGTGGATGTGAACTTCCCACTATTCAGGACATTTACAAATACAGGTGTGTAAAAATGTGTCAAAAGGACCTGAATGATCTGAGTCATCCCAACCACAAACTGTTCCAGCTGCTACCATCCAGGAAACGGTACCGCAGCATTAAATCCAGGACCAACAGGCTCTGGGACAGGTTCTTCCACCAGGCCATCAGACTGATTAATTCACACTGACACAATCCTATTTCTATGCTATATTGACTGTCCTATTGTACATACTCTTTATTATAAATTGCACATTGACATTTAGATGGAGACATCATGTAAAGACTTTTACTCCTCATGTATATGAAGAACGTGAGTAATAAAGTCAATTCAATTCAATTCAATAATGCAGATTGTTAGAAGCTGCAGCATCTAACATCAAGCAACATACACATATAGCCCCCTGGTAAGCCTCAGGCTCGCTCAGCTCGCTTTCGTCTAGGGAGAGCAGCCTTCAGCCCCGCCAAACTGGGTAATCAAGTTGTGTGGATGCTTTGTGATGTACCCGACCGCGCCAAAGAACAGACAATACACTCTATGCGATTAAATTATTACAATTTATAGGTATTACTGGAACTATGTAATTAATAGAGATAAAAGGAAAGTAAAAGGTGCCAAGCTTGTCAAAGTTCAACCACATCGTGCACTACCGTTGGAGCTCAATTAACGGGGTCTTCTTTCCACCATTCGATCCCCTCTGACCCCCTCGACCCGCCACCTGGGACCAACCACGGTGGTCGACCAGAGTGCGTCCAGCACGTCCTTCCTCTTCGGTTCTCCTCCCCAAAACCCTGGGCCTCGGACTCCCACTCGGGGTCCGTTCCGTTGCCCAGCTTACAGCATCGTGTCTCCTCTGTCTGTCCCCATCGCTGTCTGCCGCAAAGCCCACGAAAACAGTAGCTTACAGACACACAAGAAAGAATAACATTTATCCCAAATGGTTAGCAAATGAATACAATTCTCTTATCAGTAATAAAACCCAAACAAGTTGCTCGAGAGAGAACCACTGTCTCAGCAGTTAACATCACAGAAGAGCCATTTTATTTTTAGCATAACAAAGAAACATATGAAGAAAGACTGGATGAACCGGGCTTGTACTCGTTGGAACTTAGAAGATTGAGGGGGGATCTGATTGAAACGTATAAGATCCTAAAGGGATTGGACAGGCTAGATGCAGGAAGATTGTTCCCGATGTTGGGGAAGTCCAGAACGAGGGGCCACAGTTTGAGGATAGAGGGGAAGCCTTTTAGGACCGAGATTAGGAAAAACTTCTTCACACAGAGAGTGGTGAATCTGTGGAATTCTCTGCCACAGGAAACAGTTGAGGCCAGTTCATTGGCTCTATTTATGAGGGAGTTAGATATGGCCCTTGTGGCTACGGGGGTCAGGGTGTATGGAGGGAAGGCTGGGGTGGGGTTCTGAGTTGGATGATCAGCCATGATCATAATAAATGGCGGTGCAGGCTCGAAGGGCCGAATGGCCTACTCCTGCACCTATTTTCTATGTTTCTATGTTTCTATGAAACGATTTTATTCACCTTAGCAGTAACATAAAAGAAGAAACCTGAGGCTTACCGGGGGCTACATTGCGGGGCTGCTCGTCTGGGATATGGATTTTTGTAGGAAGCTGTGTGATCGCCCTCTTTAAATTACGCATGCTGCAGGGACGGAAAGCTGGTGTGCCTCTTTGGAATTGCTGGTTGTTACTGCATGCATGTTGGGTAGGGTAGCTGTTGGTACCCCGGAGGTCTTTGTTCGAGTTCAGACTAGCGCTGACGAAATGGTGGTGGGACTGCCAGTGTCTATTGGTGTCCCAGGAGAGGCAGGACGATGGGCTGTCCATACTGTTAGGAGAGAGAGGAAAGAGTGGTCTGATTCGGAGGTGGTGTCTGCGAATAAATGTTCCAGCTATGGCAGGCTCCACCTGGTTTTTGGGATAATGTCCATCCCTGAAGGGGCGGAGGCGTACGAGACGTGGGCGGAGCGGATCCCTCAGTTGTTAGATGAGTGGCAGTGCTCGGTTGAGGGAGAATGACAGGGATTAGTTGGAAGTTTGAGTAGGTGGGCTGTTGACAGTGTTAGAACTGTCAAGGTCAATTACCCCTGCCAGCTATCTGAAAACGGGGGAAAATGCGTTTGGTTCGACTGGAAGTAAAATGCAGCGCCTGGGGGGCCTTCCATACCTGTGTCAGGAGATTGGGGAAAAGCTTTCAGTGTATCTTCTCTGGCCAGAGGGGCAGCTAAATTGCTTGCAGTGCCGGGGGATCATTTCAGAGGATCAGTCCCTCCCTCAGTTGTTCAGCTGATCAGAGAGGAGTCGGGAAACTTAGCGAAGGCCCAGTGGGGGAACGGCTTGGGGTCTCTGGAAGAGCACATTCCCAGCAATATATTTCAGAAAGGAAAAGACCCCATTCCTGAAGGCTTAGAGGGACCACATCCTCAGGTGTCGTTACAGATCGATGGAAGCTATGCTAAAGCCATCCCTGACTCCGGAGCGCAGGTCAAGTTGTTGTACAGTTCATTTTACAACTGATTTCTGAAGCATTTACACTTGACAACATTAAGGGCACTGGAGATTTGGGGTACCAATGCCGGTGATTATCCAGATGATGGTTATTGGTTAGTGAAACTGGAGTTCTCGGAGGCCAATGTGTGGGTGTCAGAGGGTTGTGGGTCGTTAATGCTGATGTGTCCGGACCCTGGTGCGACGGGCAGTGTTTCGATTCTAGAGGGAACCAACACGCCGCTGATGAGGAGGCGCATGGGGGCCTGCCAGGAGGAGGCGGGTGACAGCTATTTGGGGGCATTATCTGTGCACCCAGTGTTTTGACACTCCACACGAGTCTGTCTTCGTCTCCTCTCCTCTCCGAAGACCCTGGGCCTCGGACTCCCACTCGAGGTCTGTCCCATCGGCCAGTTTACAGCATTGCGTCTTCTCTCTCTGTCCCCATCGCGCCTTCTGCCCTAAAGCCGGCGCAAAGAATAGCTACAGACACACAAGAAAGAATAACACCTATCCCAGTTGGTTAGCAAATGAATGCAATTCTCTTTATAACCCAAACAAGCTACTAGAGAGAGAACTTTCTCAGCAGTTAACATAACAAAGGAGCCATTTTGATTAGCCTACGCAGTAACATAAAAGAAGAAACCCCTTACACACAAAATGCTGATGGAACACAGCAGGCCAGGAAGCATCTATAGGAAGAAGTACAGTCGACGTTTGCTGCGTTCCACCAGCATTTTGTGTGTGTTGCTTGAATTTGCAGCATCTGCAGATTTCCTTGTGTTTGCGCATCTAACATCAACATCAGGATGGTGAATGGAATAGCTTTCCTCAGACAGTAAATATGGAAAATTGCAGAAGATCGGTGCGTTTGTGTATAATTTTGTTTCAGGCTTCCCTTTTAGAGATGAAGATTTGCCAGAGCACCTTCACTGTGGGAAAATGGTGTGTACTGCAGAGCTGAACAGTGGCTATCTGAAAGGGTCATAGCTGCAGACTGATTTTTGTTTCTGTTGTAAGCATCTGTTGAGATTATGTCACCTGATATCAGAGGCTATTACTGGCAGCAGGATGTCCTTCACTACTTTCTATCTCTCCTCGCTGGCCCCTTCAGGAACTAAACAAAGTAAGATGAATATCTGCTTCATACAATCTGCAGGACTTGAACTTGATAAGCATTGTACTTGGATGGAGGCATGATTCGAAATTAATCAATGATTTAAGCCATTCTGGTGAACTGATCAATTCAAACACCTTTTGCCCAGGGATTTATCTTTGAAGTAGAATATTAAGTTGATATTCTAAGCTTGCACGATGAGACGGCAACAGCATGATTAAGTTCAGCTCTTTTGACAACAGGCTCTGTAACTAGGAGGCAGGTTGTCACTATTTTAATTTTGTCTGCCTGCAGTCAATTCATGATGCAGTTTGAAAGCACCTGGGCTGCAAGCCTAGTCAGAGGACTGAGAGTAAGCGGTGCATCACAAGTAATTGGTTGTGTTTCAGGGCTCATTTGTACGTTAAGTGGTTGTGTGGCATAGGTGGCTGGCTGGGAGAAGCTTTAGCATTCTACTCCCTCTGAATATTCGCAAACATTGATTCTGACATTTTGAGGAGATTGGTAAACATCTGCATTTACTGCAAATAAAATGAAGTTGAAAACTTTCAACCAGCTTGCTGTGTCTTGGTAGAAACTACACATGTCAGTGGCACAAGTCAGACCGGAATCTTGACAGGATGAATTCTGGCCGGATACTGAAGTAAGGATGGACCTTTTGCTTGCATTGTTTTTCATCTAGATGTCTGGAAATTTGCTATTCTTCCCTTTGTGCATCAAAAAAGAGTTTGTCTTTGTGCATGTCGTATGTTTCATTTATTTATTGTGATACAGCCAGAGTAGGCCCTTCTGGACATTTGAGCAAATGCCCCCCCCCACCGATTTAATCCTAATCACGGGACCATTTACAAGACCAATTAACCTACCAATTGGTACATTTTGGACTGTGGGAGGAAACCATAGCACCTGGAGGAAACCCAAGCGAAGTCACCTAGTGGAGAACGGTGGCTGCTTGGAAATTGGCGGGGACCGCTGGTACATTATGGGATAATACTTATAATTGTGATAATTTGTGTACTGGCCACGAGATTCCTCTCTACCTTACTACCCTCCAGAGGACAGGGCCCAATGTCTCCAGCCCCATGTATGCACAGAGACAATCTGGAAGACCTGGAACCTCAAGGGAAGGGGAGGAGGAAGAGCATAGTAGTGATAGCCATGATGGGGAGGAATGTCTGAGAATGCGCCCCTTTCCTGAAGGTTGTGAGGCCCCATTCCCAGAGATGGACTCCATGACAGAACATGAATGTGAAAAGGGTCAACGATAGGAGTGTTAATCTAGAAGATCAACAAGGAGGGATTTGGGGAGGAAAAGGATTAATAAACTATGTAACTAGGATCAAGGAGACTGCAAATCAAAGACCCCTGTGTGCAAATAGAAGAACATTACGTGCTAACTCTTCTGAGATAAGGTATGAGTCTAATCTGCTGTGACCACAGAAATGTGCTGAGCTCTGCAAGACAGTTTAGCTTGTAACTGCTCCTTTCACTCGAAGTATTTTTTAGTGAACCGTAACACATTGTAGGTGTCGTAATATTTCTATAAAATGATTGGATATATTATAATAAGTCTGCTGTTACTATGATAAACTGTATAAAAGGATGCTATTATGTAAATTGGTGTTAGATAAGTTGAAAGGATTCAAGGCAGATAAATCCCCAGGGCCAGATGGTCTGTATCCCAGAGTGCTTAAGGAAGTAGCCCAAGAAATAGTGGATGCATTAGTGATAATTTTTCAAAACTCTTTAGATTCTGGACTAGTTCCTGAGGATTGGAAGGTGGCTAATGTAACCCCACTTTTTAAAAAAGGAGGGAGAGAGAAACCAGGGAATTATAGACCGGTTAGCCTAACATCGGTGGTGGGGAAAATGCTAGAGTCAGTTATCAAAGATGTGATAACAGCACATTTGGAAAGCGGTGAAATCATCAGACAAAGTCAGCATGGATTTGTGAAAGGAAAATCATGTCTGACGAATCTCATAGAATGTTTTGAGGATGTAACTAGTAGAGTGGATAGGGGAGAAGCAGTGGATGTGGTATATTTGGATTTTCAAAAGGCTTTTGACAAGGTCCCACACAGTAGTTTAGTGTGCAAACTTAAAGCACACGGAATTGGGGGTAAGGTATTGATGTGGATAGAGAATTGGTTAGCAGACAGGAAGCAAAGAGTGGGAATAAATGGGACCTTTTCAGAATGGCAGGCAGTGACTAGTGGGGTACTGCAAGGCTCAGTGCTGGGACCCCAGTTGTTCACAATATATATTAATGACTTGGATGAGGGAATTAAATGCAGCATCTCCAAGTCTGAGGATGACACGAAGCTGGGCGGCAGTGTTAGCTGTGAGGAGGATGCTAAGAGGATGCAGGGTGACTTGGATAGGTTAGGTGAGTGGGCAAATTCATGGCAGATGCAATTTAATGTGGATAAATGTGAGGCTATCCACTTTGGTGGCAAAAACAGGAAAACAGATTATTATCTGAATGGTGGCTGATTAGGAAAAGGGGAGGTGCAACGAGACCTGGGTGTCATTATACACCAGTCATTGAAAGTGGGCATGCAGGTACAGCAGGCAGTGAAAAAAGCAAATGGTATGATGGCATTCATAGCAAGAGGATTCGAGTACAGGAGCAGGGAGGTACTACTGCAGTTGTACAAGGCCTTGGTGAGACCACAGCTGGAGTATTGTGTGCAGTTTTGGTCCCCTAATCTGAGGAAAGACATTCTTGCCATAGAGGGAGTACAAAGAAGGTTCACCAGATCGATTCCTGGGATGGCAGGACTTTCATATGATGAAAGACTGGATCGACTAGGCTTATACTCATTGGAATTTAGAAGATAGAGGGGGGATCTGATTGAAACGTATAAAATCCTAAAGGGATTGGACAGGCTAGATGCAGGAAGATTGTTCCCGATGTTGGGGAAGTCCAGAACGAGGGGTCACAGTTTGAGGATAGAGGGGAAGCCTTTTAGGACCGAGATTAGGAAAAACTTCTTCACACAGAGAGTGGTGAATCTGTGGAATTCTCTGCCACAAGAAACAGTTGAGGCCAGTTCATTGGCTATATTTAAGATGGAGTTAGATATGGCCCTTGTGGCTAAAGAGATCAGGGGGTATGGAGAGAAGGCAAGAATAGGGTTCTGAGTTGGATGATCAGCCATGATCATACTGAATGGCGGTGCAGGCTGGAAGGGCTGAATGGCCGACTCCTGCACCTATTTTCTATGTTTCTATGTTTCTATTATAACAGGAGAGTAGAGTCGGGTGACTCTCTCTCCTTGGTCCTAAGTAAAATAAAGGTCCCGAAACGAGACTCCAGAGTTGAGCATTCTTTTCACCTGACTAAGGTCAAAGGTCCATGACAAGCAGACATGGGAGAACGTGCAAACTCCTTACAGGCAGCAGTGGGAATTGAACCTGCATTCTCTGTTCTGTAAAGCGTTGTATTTACCTTTAGGAGCATAGGCATAGAAACATAGAAAACCTACAGCACAATACAGGCCCTTCGGCCCACAGAGTTGTGTCAAATGTGTCCCTAGTTAGAAATTATTAGGTTTACCTATAGCTCTCTATTTTTCTAAGCTTTTTCTATCCAAAAGTCTCTTAAAACACCCTATTGTATCCGCCTCCACCACGGTTGCCGGCAGCCCATTCCACGCACTCACCACTCTCTGAGTTAAAAACTTACCCCTGACATCTCCTCTGTACCTACTCCCCAGCACCTTAAACCTGTGTCCTCTTGTGGCAGCCATTTCAGCCCTGGGGAAAAGCCTCTGACTAACCACACGATCAATGCCTCTCATCATCTGATACACCTCTCTCAGGTCACCTCTCATCCTCCGTCACTCCAAGGAGAAAAGACTGAGTTCACTCAACCTATTCTCATAAGGCATGCTCCCCAATCCAGGCAACATCCTTGTAAATCTCCTCTGCACCCTTTCTATGGTTTCCACATCCTTCCTATTGTGAGATGACCAGAACTGTGCACAGTACTGCAAATGGGGTCTGACCAGGGTCCTACATAGAAACATAGAAACATAGAAAATAGGTGCAGGAGTAGGCCATTCGGCCCTTCGAGCCTGCACCGCCATTTATTATGATCATGGCTGATCATCCGACTCAGAACCCCGCCCCAGCCTTCCCTCCATACCCCCTGACCCCAGTAGCCACAAGGGCCATATCTAACTCCCTCTTAAATATAGTCAATGAACTGGCCTCAACAGTTTCCTGTGGCAGAGAATTCCACAGATTCACCACTCTCTGTGTGAAGACGTTTTTCCTAATCTAGGTCCTAAAAGGCTTCCCCTCTATCCTCAAACTGTGGCCCCTCGTTCTGGACTTCCCCAACATCGGGAACAAACTTCCTGCATCTAGCCTGTCCAAGCCCCTTAGGATCTTATACATTTCAATCAGATCCCCCCTCAATCTTCTAAATTCCAACGAGTACAAGCCCAGTTCATCCAGTCTTTCTTCATATGAAAGTCCTGCCATCCCAGGAATCAATCTGGTGAACCTTCTTTGTACTCCCTCTATGGCAAAGATGTCTTTCCTCAGATTAGGGGACCAAAACTGCACACAATACTCCAGGTGTGGTCTCACCAAGGCCTTGTACAACTGCAGTAGTACCTCCCTGCTCCTGTACTCGAATCCTCTCGCTATAAATGCCAGCATACCATTCGCCTTTTTCACCGCCTGCTGTACCTGCATGCCCACTTTCAATGACTGGTGTATAATGACACCCAGGTCTCGTTGCACCTCCCCTTTTCCTAATCAGCCACCATTCATATAATAATCTGTTTTCCTATTTTTGCCACCAAAGTGGATAACTTCACATGTATCCACATTAAATTGCATCTGCCATGAATTTGCCCACTCACCCAACCTATCCAAGTCACCCTGCATCCTCTTAGCATCCTCCTCACAGCTAACACTGCCGCCCAGCTTCGTGTCATCCGCAAACTTGGAGATGCTGCATTTAATTCCCTCATCCAAGTCATTAATATATATTGTAAACAACTGGGGTCCCAGCACTGAGCCTTGTGGCACTCCACTAGTCACCCCCTGCCATTCTGAAAAGGTCCCGTTTATTCCCACTCTTTACTTCCTGTCTGCTAACCAATTCTCCACCCACACCAATACCTTACCCCCAATACCGTGTGCTTTAAGTTTGCACACTAATCTCCTGTGTGGGACCTTGTCAAAAGCCTTTTGAAAATCCAAATATATCACATCCACTGGTTCTCCCCTATCCACTCTACTAGTTACATCCTCAAAAAATTCTATGAGATTCGTCAGACATGATTTTCCTTTCACAAATCCATGCTGACTTTGTCCGATCATTTCACCGCTTTCCAAATGTGCTGTTATCACATCCTTGATAACTGACTCCAGCAGTTTCCCCACCACCTACGTTAGGCTAACAGGTCTATAATTCCCCGGTTTCTCTCTCCCTCCTTTTTTAAAAAGTGGGGTTACATTAGCCACCCTCCAATCCTCAGGAACTAGTCCAGAAACTAACGAGTTTTGAAAAATTATCACTAATGCATCCACTATTTCTTGGGCTACTTCCTTAAGCACTCTAGGATGCAGACCATCTGGCCCTGGGGATTTACCTGCCTTCAATCCCTTCAATTTACCTAACACCACTTCCCTACTAACATGTATTTCACTCAGTTCCTCCATCTCACTGGACCCTCTGTCCCTTACTATTTCTGGAAGATTATTTATGTCCTCCTTAGTGAAGACAGAACCAAAGTAATTATTCAATTGGTCTGCCATGTCCTTGCTCCCCATAATCAATTCACCTCTTTCTGTCTGCAGGGGACCTACATTTGTCTTTACCAGTCTTTTCCTTTTTACATATCTATAAAAGCTTTTACAGTCCGTTTTTATGTTCCCTGCCAGTTTTCTCTCATAATCATTTTTTCCCTTCCTAATTAAGCCCTTTGTCCTCCTCTGCTGAACTCTGAATTTCTTCCAGTCCTCAGGTGAGCCACTTTCTCTGGCTAATTTGTATGCTTCTTCTTTGGAATTGATACTATCCCTAATTTCTCTTGTCAGCTACGGGTGCACTACCTTCCTTGATTTATTCTTTTGCCAAACTGGGATGAACAATTGTTGTAGTTCATCCATGCAACCTTTAAATGCTTGCCATTGCATATCCACCGTCAATCCTTTAAGTGTCATTTGCCAGTCTATCTTAGCTAATTCATGTCTCATACCTTCAAAGTTACCCCTCTTTAAGTTCAGAACCGTTGTTTCTGAATTAACTATGTCACTCTCCATCTTAATGAAGAATTCCACCATATTATGGTCACTCTTACCCAAGGGGCCTCTGACGACAAGATCGCTAATTAACCCTTCCTCATTGCTCAAAGCCCAGTCCAGAATAGCCTGCTCTCTAGTTGGTTCCTCGACATGTTGGTTCAAAAAACCATCCTGCATACATTCCAAGAAATCCTCTTCCTCAGCACCTTTACCAATTTGGTTCACCCAGTCTACATGTAGATTGAAGTCACCCATTATAACTGCTGTTCCTTTATTGCACACATTTCTAATTTCCTGTTTAATACCATCTCCGACCTCACTACTACTGTTAGGTGGCCTGTACACAACTCCCACCAGCGTCTTTTTGCCCCTTAGTGTTACGCAGCTCTACCCATATCGATTCCACATCTTCCCGGCTTATGTCCTTCCTTTCTATTGCGTTAATCTCTTCTTTAACCAGCAACGCCACCCCACCTCCCCTTCCCTCATGTCTATCCCTCCTGAATATTGAATATCCCTGAACGTTGAGCTCCCATCCCTGGTCACCCTGGAGCCATGTCTCTGTGATCCCAACTATATCATAATCATTAATAACAATCTGCACTTTCAATTCATCCACCTTATTACGAATGCTCCTTGCATTCACACACAAAGCCTTCAGGCGCTCTTTTACAACTCTCTTAGCCCTTATACAATTATACATAGTGCAACATTACCTCTCGGTTCCTAAATTCAATTCCATGATTGATGAAGGCCAATACACCATACGCCTTCTTAACCACAGAGTCAACCTGTGCAGCTGCTTTGAGCATCGTATGGATTAAGACCCCAAGATCCCTCTGATACTCCACACTGCCAAGAGTCTTGCCATTAATGCTATATCTTGCCATCATATTTGCCCTACTAAAATGAACCACCTCACACTTGTCTGGGTTGAACTGCATCTGCTACTTCTCAGCCCAGTGTAGCATCCTATTGATGTCCCGCTGTAATATCTGACAGCCCTCCACACTACCCACCACACCCCCCCAACCTTTGTGTCATCAGCAACTATACTAGCCAATCCCTCCACTTCCTCATCCAGGTCATTTATAATCATGAAGAGAAGGGGTCCCAGAACAGATCCTTGAGGCACACCACTGGTCAAGGACCTCCATGCAGAATATGACCTGTCTACAACCATTCTTTGCCTTCTGTGGCCAAGCCAGTTCTGGATCCACAAAGCAATGTCCCCTTGGATCTCATGCCTCCTTACTTTCTCAATAAGCCTTGCACGAGGTACCTTCTCAAATGCCTTGCTGAAATCCATAGACACTATATCTACTGCTCTTCCTTCATCACTGTGTTTAGTCACATCCTCAAAAAATTCAATCAGGTGCGTAAGGCATGACCTGCCCTTGACAAAGCCATGCTGACTCCTCCTATTCATATTATACCTCTCCAAATGTTCATAAATCCTGCCTCTCAGGATCTCCTCTATCAACTTACCAACCGCTGAAGTAAGACTCACTGGTCTGTAATTTCCTGGGCTATCCCTCCTCCCTTTCTTGAATAAAGGAACAACATCCACAACCCTCCAATCCTCCAGAACCTCTCCCGTCCCCATTGATGATGCAAAGATCATCACCGGATGTCACAATGGTGGGGCACTGGGAGCAAGGGTGGATCCAAATGCAAGACACATCTTGTGAGTTTACAGTATGGACTCCGAGACAGAGACTAGGCAAGGACCCAGTACCTGGGTCTTGCCTCAGGCTCGGACCCCAGATCCAGGCATGGACATGACATGGGCTAGGGAGAGGAGGAACATCGAAAAACAGAGCCTCGGTCTCGGGAGAGCAAGTACATGGAACCATGGAGACATACACAGAACAGAGTCAGGACCCCTCCTTGGGTACAGGATATAGGGCCGGGACTCACACACAGAACAGAGAACCGGGACCCCTCCTTGGGTACAGGACATAGGGCTGGGACTCACGACCCTCCGTGGGGCAACGGCAAGATGGCCTGGCTTACACCCACAGAGGTGAGGAGAAGACAGGACAAGACATGACCCCCCGCGGGGCAACGGCAAGACGGCCTGACTTACCCCACGGAGGCGAGGACAAGACAAGACAAGACCAACACGAAAGCACACCAGACAGTACCTATTTAGCTCCGGTGATAGAACTAGACTGAAGTGCAGGCGAGGGCTGCAGACAAGGGCTAGAGGCGAGACGGGCAGAGAAGGGATTCAGACAGGGGGGTAGGACAGGAATCACAGACCACCGGGGCCAGGACTCAACTCATAACTAGGAAGCCTCCAGGGCTAGGACTCGACTCGGAACTTGGAAGCCGTCAGGGCCAGGACTCGAGTCGGAACATGGATGCCGCCAGGGACAGGACTCGACTTGGAACGTGGATGCCGCCAGGGCCAGGACTTGACTTGGAGCCTCTGGGTAGTGGCGAGCTCTCGACTCGGCCTGGGAACAGTAGACAGCGGTTCTTGATTCCTTCCGGCGGGTTAACTGATGGACCCACCTCGGTGAGGAACCTTTGCAGGCTTGCTTTGGCAAGGTAACTTGACAGGGTTGCTCTGATGAGGAAAGGTGAATTACCGGCACTCGCTTCGGGTGAAGACTAGGCTTGCTCCGGCCAGATGACATTGGCACGCCGTACCTTGGTGACATTGCAGACGCTCTCGCGCCAAACGGCTGAAAGCTGGAGACTATAAACTACCGGCTCAGTCGAGAGTAATTGCCTCCAATCACCAAAGCCCAGGGACATGGGAAAACAGGGAACCAAAAGGAAACAGGGAGTCAACGGTCCGGATCGTAACAGAAACAAAGTAAATTTAAAGGGACCCTGATCCAGACCGTGACATCAGAGGCTCAGCAATCTCCTCCCTCGCCTCCCACAGTAGTCTGGCGTACATCTCATCCGGTCCCGGCGACTTATCCAACTTGATGCTTGTTTTCCAAAAGCTCCAGCACATCCTCTTTCTTAATATCTACATGCTCAAGCTTTTCAAGTCATCACTACAATCACCAAGATCCTTTTCCATAGTGAATACTGAAGTACCTCTTCATTAAGCACCTCTGCTATTTCCTCCGGTTCCATACATACTTTCCCACTGTCACACTTGATAGGTCCTATTCTTTCACTTCTTATCCTCTTGTTCTTCACATACTTGTAGAATGCCTTCGGGTTTCCCTTAATCCTGCCCACCAAGGCCTTCTCATGGCTTTTTCTGGCTCTCCTAATTTCCTTCTTAGCTCCTTTCTATTAACCTCATAATCTTCTAGATCTCTAACATTACCTAGTTCTCTGAACCTTTTGTAAGCTTTTCTTTTCTTCTTGACTAGATTTATTACAGCCTTTGTGCACCACTGTTTCTGTACCTACCATAACTTCCCTGTCTCATTGGAATGTACCTAAGCAGAACTCCACAGAAATATCCCCTGAACATTTGCCACATTTCTTCTGTACTTTTCCCTGACAACATCTGTTTCCAATTTAAGCCTCCAATTTCCTGCCTGATAACCTCATAATTCCCCTTACTCCAGTTAAACGCTTGTCTAACTTGTCTGCTCCTATCTCTCTCCAATGCGATTTTAAAGGAGATAGAATTATGATCACTATCTCTAAAATGCTCTTCCATTGAGAGATCTGATACCTGACCAGGTTCATTTCCCAATACCAGATCAAGTACAGCCTCTCCTCTTGTAAGCTTATCTACATATTGTGTCAAGAAAGCTTCCTGAACACAGCTAACAAACTCCACCCCATCTGAACCCTTTGCTCTATGGAGATGCCAATTGATATTTGGGAAATTAAAAACTCCCACCACAACCATGTTATTACAGCTTTCCGGAATCGGTCTCCCTATCTGCTCCTCGATGTCCTTGTTATTGTTGGGTTGTCTACAAAAAACACCCAGAAGAGTTATTGACCCCTTCCTGTTTCTAACTTCTACCCACAGAGACTCCGTAGACAATCTCTCATGACTTCCTCCTTCTCTGCAGCCTTGACACTATCTCTGATCAACAGTGCCACACCCCACCTCTTTTGCCTCCCTCCCTGGCCTTTCTAAAACATCTAAGACCTGGCACTTGAAGTAATCATTTCTGCCTCTGAGCCATCCAAGTTTCTCTAATGGCCACATCATTATAGCTCCAAGTACTGATCCATGCTCTAAGCTCATCTGCTTTGTTCATAATACTCCTTGCATTAAATTAGAAACATCTCAAACCATAGGTCTGAGCTTGTCCCTTGTCTAACACCTGCCTATCCTCTCTCTCGCACTGTCTTCCAGCTTTCTCTATTTGTGAGCCAACTGCCTCTTCCTCCATCTCTTCGGTTCAGTTCCCACCCCCCAGCAATTCTAGTTTAAACACTCCCCAATAGCCTTAGCAAACCTCCCAGCCAGGATATTGGTCCCCCTGGGATTCAAGTGCAACCCGTCTTTTTTTGTACAGGTCACAGCTGCACCAAAAGAGGTCTAAATCTGAAATCTGAATCCTTGCCCCCTGCTCTAATCCCTCAGCCACGCATTTATCCTTCATCTCATTCTATTCCTATACTCACTGTCACATGGCACAGGCAGTATCCCGAGATTACTACTATTGCACTTCTCAACTTCTTTCTGAACTCCCTGTAGTCTGCTTTCAGGACCTCCTCCCTTTTCCAGCCTATGTCGTTGGTACCAATATGTACCACAACCTCTGGCTGCTCACCTTCCCATTTCAGGATATCGTGAACGTGATCAGAAACATCCTGGACCCTGGCACCTGGGAGGCAAACTACCATCCAGGTTTCTTTCTTGGGTCCACAGAATCGCCTGTCTGACCCCCTATCACTGCTGCCACTCTCTTCCTTTCCCTACCCTTCTGATCCACAGTATAACTTGAAAAGTATTTTAATGCTTGCTATTCTGTTCTAATAAACTAAGTTTTGAAACAGATAAGGGGAAAATTGTGTATTCCTGCCTTACCAGCTGATTTGCAAACATTTCAGCGTCATATTTGGCATAGTCATCAGAAATCAAAAATGTTTAGGAGTAAGAATAAGAAGGAAGACCCACTGCATGAAGAATAATGAGTACCAGTCTGGCCCGATAACTCTGCGGCGTTTGGCAGCCTGGCCAATTTGCTGGCGGACCATGGCAGGTTGGGTGGACAAACTGGATTCTTGAGGGGTAAAGATGGGACACCAGCTCATGCCCACACTAAAGGGATTATATTTCCTGGACAAGGAGGGGAGCGGAAGAGAGGTTTTCAGGGCACTGGCAGCCATCCTAAAACAACAACACGAGAGAATCTCTCAGAAAGAGGAGCAAATAGGGAATCTTAAACAAAAGAGAGAGGGGGAAGAGGGGAAATGTGAAACTGTGATCACCTCAGTGGTGACTAAGGACTACCCCTCCAATGAATTGGTGCAATTGTAAGCATCTACAGAGATTATGTCACTTGATATCACAGGCTGTTTTCTACCTAAGAACTCTGATGATATTACTGAAACCTGCATTAAGTATGCTGAGGAGTGGATGGAAACTATAGGGTGGTCGGTGTTTAATCACTGGAGAAATAATGTGCAGAAACGATTCGAAGACGAGGCTTTGGAGAGGGTGCACAAGACATTCATCAGGATGCCGCCTGGTTTAGAGGGCATTTGCTATCACAAGAGGCTGGATAAATCTGTTGTTTTCTCTGGAGCATTGAATGCTGAGGGGAGATCTGACAGAGGTTTACAAGATTATGAGAGGCATAGATAGAGTGGACTGAGCGTATCTGTTTCCCTGGGTAGAAATGTCTAATACCAGAGGGCATGCACTGAAGGTGAGACGGGGTAGGTTCAGAAAAGGTGTGAGGGATAAGTTTTTACTCAGATAGTTGTGGGTGCCTAGAACGTGCCTGGTATGGTGGTAGAGGCAAATACATTAGATGTATTTCAATAGATGTTTGGATAGGTACATGAATGTAAGGAAGATGGAGGGGTATGGACATGGTGTAGTTAGGAGGGATTAGTATTTGGGTGCTTTAGCTGGTTTGGTACAATATTGCTAGCCGAATGACCTGTTTCTGTCCGGTACTGTTATCTATTCAATATTCTATGAAGAGTCCTGCATGAAAAGAGGGAAAGACAGGCAGAAGTAGTCAAGGATAATAGTGTTTGCTTCGTGTTAAAAAAAACAGCTGTACTAGAGGCTGACGATGAATGAGATGATATAAATGTATCCTCAACTAATCTAATAAAAACTTTAGGAAAATTTTCCCCCTGCACTGTATATTGGCATAAGATGTACAGAGCCACACAAAAGGCCTACAGGGACGAGGTCTAGCACCTGGCTGTGTGGTGTGCCGACAGCAATCTGGCCCTTAACACCCAGAAGACCAGGGAGATCAATATGGACTTCAGCCATGCCAGGAGTCACACTCACATCCCCATCTACATCAACGAACCTGTAGTGGAGCGTGTATCAAGCTTCAAATTTCTTGGTGTCCACATTTCCGAGGTTCTCACCTGGTCCCTGAACACCTCCATCCTGATCAAAAAGGTGCAACAGCGCCTTTATTTCCTGCAGAGCATGAAGAAAGCTCACCTCTGTCCCAGGATACTGATGGACTTTTACCGCTGTACCATTGAAAGCATACTCACCAACAGCATCTCAGTGTGGTATGACAATTGTCCCGCATCGGACCACAAAGCACTCCAGCGTGTGGTGAAAACTGCCCAGCGGATTATCGGCACCTAATTGCCCACCATTGAGAACATCTACCATAAAAACTGCCTGGGCAGGGCGAAAAGCATTATCAGGGATGCATCTCACCCTAACCATGGACTTTTTACTCTCCTCCCATCCGGTAGGCGCTACAGGACCCTCGGCTCCTGCACCAGCAGGCACAGGAAGAGCTTCTTCCCTGAGGCTGTGACACTGCGAACCTCTCATCACAGCACTAAGCAGTATTGCATCCATATTGTACTGTCTCAGTACTTTTATATTTGTGTGCTGTAGCACTTTTTTTATTCACAGTTATTTTGTAAATAACACTATTATTTGCATTTCTGGTCAGATGCTAAATGCACTTCACTGGCTTTGTATCTGTACTCGGCACAATGACAATAAAGTTGAATCTAATCTAATCTAATCTAAAAGACAAGCAATGATGTTAATGAATACATCTTCTTCTTCTTCTTAGCCATCTGTTAGTCTCGTGAGACCAGGGATTTGCGCCTTGGAAGGTTTCCGGCACACAGGTCTGGGCAAGGTTGTATGGAAGACCGGCAGTTGCCCATGCTGCAAGTCTCCCCTCTCCACACCACCAATGTTGTCCAAGGGAAGGGCATTAGGACCCATACAGCTTGGCATCGGTGTCGTCGCAGAGCAATGTGTGGTTAAGTGCCTTGCTCAAGAACACAACATGCTGCCTCAGCCAAGGCTCGAACTAGCAACCTTCAGATCACTAGACGAATGCCTTAACTATTTGGCCACCCGCATGAATACATCGGACAGATATATTCTGTATTTCAGAAGTATTCTAGATTACCCCTTGAAGTGCGGACACCTGACTTAATAAATGTTATTGTAAATGAATTGCAATCTAGGTTAAGGGAAATGTATGCTGCCACTGGTGTGGGATAAGAAGAGTTAAGTAGATTTATGAGTGTTTTGCACCATTGTCCACACTAGTTAAACCATCAGAGTTAAACCTGCCTAGGGAGATGGAGATAAAATATTGTACATATGAAAAATTTGCCACACTTGTCCTATACGACTTGAATGTTTTCTTAACTTGGAGTACTGTCTTTAATTTAAGTAAAATAGCAGAGACCAAGTTTTGGCTTATCAGTCTGCTTGTAACTTAGTTTTAAAATTACCTGCTTTAGATGCATTGGGCTCATATAACCCACTTGTGATGTGACTGGCATTATTTTTGTTTTGAACAGTGTGTTTACTAGTTTGATAATTCTATTGTGAATGTATGGTCTTTACAGACATAAATAAACATGAAGATGGGGGTGGTGGACACAGTAGGGGTAAAGGAGGGGATGTCTATAAGGGATGCGTTTTGCTAGTGTAGCCCAGCCACTCTTAAGGGCATGCCTTTGCGCCAAAGTAACTTTGATAACAGTCAGCCTCTGTCTCCACCACTGCCAGCTCCTCAGACTATGGCGTTTACTTTAAATAACCCTTTCTCAAACTGTTCTGAAAAACTTGAACAATTACAGTTCCTCTCATTGTAAAGATTTCTGAACCTGTTATTCTACTGGCTGTAAATGAACAATTAGATTTCCTGGTTGATACTGGAATCACCTTTTCCACTGTTCATGCTTCTAATTGACAACAAGCACCCTTAAGCAATGAATTGGTTAAGTGTTATGGGACCTGAAGGATAGGCAATCTCTTTACTCGCTTCTTGTAGAGTCACTTTCCAACTTTTCAGACATGAAGGATAAAATCAATTCCTAAGCCTTCCCCAGATGCAGAATGATGATAATGAAATGCTTGCTTGCTCAATTACAGGAGAATTGATGATCGAAAGGAGGTAACCCTTTTAAAGTGCATTTTGATTTCACAAAAGCCCTCCCATGCTGCTTCAGTGTGTAAATAATTTGTTTCTATATTTCCCAAATGGTCAAACCTCTGAACAAGACTTCTGGACGAAAGCAAGACCATCAAGGATGATATAATTGGAAATGAGTCGGATGCACCAAGATTCCCAAATATAGCAAGAAGAGTGGCAGTGGACCGTATGATCAGCCAGAGACATAATCCCAGGAAAACACTGCCATTATCTCCCACTGCTGGGTCCTACCCTTGAAGACCATCAATACATCTTCAAATAGATTTTATATATTTACCTAAATGTATTAACTATGCACTTGTTAATATATGTTTGTTTTCCCAATGATTAGAAACCTATCCAATTTGTAGAAATGATGATATAATTGTTCCTAATCATTTATTATGAGAATTTATTTCTAAGCTTTGAATCCCTGAGAGCAGCTCTCACATTACCGGTGGAGTGATACATGAGTTACAAAAGCCTTGCAATGTAGGCTTGCACCATCGATGGCACTGTCTTTGAAGAATGTGGAGAGCTTCAAGTACCTAGGAAGCACCATCTCCAGTGACGGATCCCTTGACAAAGAGATCATAGCAAGTATCCAGAAAGCCAGCCAGGTACTAGGGAATTTCTGTGTCGAATTCCTGGAGCACAAGGACATTCAGCTTTCAACCGAGCTCAAGGTGTACAAGGCTGTGCTCCTCACCTCTCTCCTGTACGGCTGCGAAACCTGGACCCTGTACCACAGGTACATCAGACAGCTGGAGCAGTTTCACATGCGCTCTCTGTGGTCGACCATGGGGGTCCGATGGCAGGACCGAATCACCAGCCAGGAAATCCTTTACAGAGCCAACAGCACAAGCATTGAAGCAAGGATCCTCCAGGCCCAGTTACGCTGGACTGGCCACGTAATCCGTATGGGTGAAACAAGAATCCCAGGCAGCTGCTCTACGGTGAGCTTGAGCATGGCAGTCGCAATCAGGGCCGCCCCAAAAAAAGGTTCAAAGACAATCTGAAATCGTACATCAAATGGGCAGACCTCCAGCCTCGACAACTTGAGGAGTCCGCAGCCAACAGGGCACCAGAAGAGCTGCATCTGACTCTGAGGATGACCTAAGTCAGCGCCTTGCAACAGCACGAGACTGACGCCACAAAGCTGTGTATGCACCTGTTCTAACAACTGCCATACCATATCCAACCTGCAACTGCACGTGTGCTTCGGCCTTGGGCCTCCGAAGCCACTTGCATATCCACAGATGACTGCACAATGTTTAGTCTTCCTCGGACCCTGAGAGACAACCACTGTACAGTGTAGGCATCACACTGCCTGCCCGGATACCCATAATCTGTGAGAGCAGTAGAAAGACAAAATGGATCCCTGATAAACTGATTGGCTAAATTGTATGAGGGAACTGGCCTGAGGCACTTCCACTGGCTCTCAGGCTAATGTGCTGTGCTCCAAACTGTGTAACAGGACTATCTCTGCATGAGACAGTTTTGGGACATCACATTCACTTGCCAATTTCTCCCCTCCTTTTGGTTAAGCAAATAGACATTCCTGAGTGAAAGCATCTGTTGCAAAACACACCCAACCACTCCAGCTTGTGAGATTTAGACACTCAAATGCCCTGGAGTATGAATAGCTGGCGCATCCCCTTTAAGGGTTTAGGACAGTTCCACAAATTGATAATCATGCTTCAAGCACCAAGAATTGAGTATTTAAGGCACACCTGAATGGTGGTTTGGTGCTCACTTGTAAGCCTACTAGTGATATCGTCCAGCATTTGTTTCGTGTTCAGATCCACTTTGATACCGTCTCGATCCTTGCCTTGGATACCCCAGCATTTGGGCCCAAGCCATCCTCATCAAGGACTCTCGTCACAGTCTGACTCAGATAATATAGAACCAGCAGGGTATTAGAACCTTTTGAACCACAGCTAGAAAATTTCAAGACAGAGCCTGGAGATACATGACCTCCAGGTCGCCGTGTGCCTACTATTGCAGGAAGGAAGCCAAAGTCACTCAGGTGAGGCTGTTGGTCGGTCTGAGGAGCCAGTGCATCTTCCGACCCCAGAGAGATTTTATGGTTTCTTGCCATAGCTTCCTTATCCAATGCTCAGTAGTATTTGAACTCTAGTCATAGCGGTTCCCTTCAGAGTGTGGAAAGGTGGACTTTAGACTGAGCCCTGGACCACCTAATGAAGATTCGACAGAAGGGCAGTCAGCGGCCAACTGCCTGATCAAATTTCAGACCTTGAGAGTGGTTGGAACGGGGAGGCTTTGGCATGGACTTTGAGATGAACTGATAGATGCCCTCTCCTTGGGAGAACCAGCTGAAAACTTAGATCAACAAGTCCATCTGTCTCAATAACTATCTGGCAGAGCGAAAGTGGGACCACTTCAGGAGGTCGAAGAGAGCTAATCCGAGCACAGTTCCTATGCATTGCAGTTCCACTCCCCAACTTTAGATCATGACTAGCCCCTCACCAGCTCAAGATCCAATTGACCCATGCAGGTCAGTGGCATTTGGCTCTCTGCCCTTGAGAGGTCCCGGCATTGGAGTCAAGGTTGCTGCCTTTATTGTGGGGAAGCAGTTCACCTGCGGGCCAAATGTCCGAATCTGGAGCCTTTAAGGGTTCAGGATAGTCCCACTAATTGGTACTTGTGTTTAGAATGCCAAGAATTGAGTATTTATGGAACACCTGAACTGTGGTTCAGTGCTCAATCATAAGCCTATTAATGATATTGTCCAGCGTTTGTTTTGTGTTCAGAGCCAGTTTGATATCAATATCATGTCTCGAACCTTGCTTTGGATATCCCAGCATTTGGGTCCAAGCCATCCTTGTCAGAGACTTTCGTCACAGTGTGTTGCAATATCACGTAGCACTAACACTATTCTTAAGAGTTTCCATCAACAGATGCTCAAAGCCCAAGAAGACCACGATGACCGCAGCATACCAAAACTGCCAGCCAATAGACTGACTATTGGTGAGATCTTACCGATGGAAGAATTGCCTTGTGCTCTAGTGGGAAGGCCCATTAAAAGTACTGCTTACCACGTATACTGTTTTAGGGTTCACAGGAAGTCAATTTGTGTCCATGCATCGCATGTGAAGCCAGTGGTGCCACCAGACCAGAGAACCAGTAGCCAGAAGAACCTTGATGACAAGTACTGACTAAGTGAACTAGTTGAACATTATTACTTCCATTCTTAAGTGATCGTAATGCATTATATGTTTTGTATAGTTTGTGCATCTGTTATCTACCTTATTAATGGGATAATGAAGGATAAAAAGAACTTTAAGGTGGTACTTTCCCATTTACAACCAGTCCAACCTGATTTTCCCGGCCCTAAGTTTAATTTCCCACCCAGTAAGGAAAGGTAAGGAATGCTGGTGCAGGCTGCACAGTGTTGAAACATGGGATCATCCGATGGGAGATAATGACTGCGGGCAGAACCTGTACACGGGATTCCATTGGGCGATGAATGTAACAACACTGAGTGGCACAAACTGGGTGTGCGGCTCCTGTGCTTACCCTTTCAATCCTTTGGTATGGCAGTGGACCTGTGCATGCTTGCTGTGTAAAAGGTGCTGCGTGCTAGTAAGGGTAGCAATCAGAGGACTTGGCAGATGAATGTATGACAGACCATCTGTAGGAGGGAGAGATTGAGATTCTTGGACTACTGGGATTACCTCTGGGGTAGAGGTGACCTGTACAAGAGGGATGGGTTGGAAGAGACCAATTTCCAAGCAAGGAATTTACTGGAGTTACTTGCTAGTCTGAAGGGGGTGCAACCCAAACTTGTAGTATGGCAGAGGAGAAGGTTTTTGAAAGATATGAAAATTAAAGCAAGCAATTTCAGCAGTCAGGACATGAATAGGAAAATTGGATTGAGCTATTACAGGAATATGTTTGAGGCTGCAGAGGAGTTTATACGGGGATGCTATTTGGTTTGGTAGACATCTTCTAAGAGAAGAGACTGGGCAAGTCGGGGCTGTTTTCTCTAGAGTGGTGCAGGTTGAGGGGAGATTTGATAGAAGTTTATAAAATTATGTGATGCTTAGATAGCCAGTATCTTTTTCCCAGGATTGAAATATCTGTAATAGGGGGCATGTATTTAAGGTGAGAAGGGTAAAGTATAGAGGAGATGAGTGAGGCATGTTTTGTTCACAGAGAGTGATAGGGGCTTGGAATACACGGCCAGTGGTGATGGAAGAGGCAGCTGGCATTGGAGGGTTTAAGAGATTCTTGGACAGACACATGAATGGAGGAACATGATTAATGTGTGGAGAAGAGGGATTAGACTGAGCCTGGTACTGGAAGATTGAAGGAGGCTAAAGTTGTGCCTTTGTTGAAGATGGACTGCAAGGATAGGACAGAGAACTACAGGCTGGAGAGTCCAACACCATTTGTGGTAAATTAGGGAAGTGGGTCCTGAAAGATAGGACCTGCCTGCATTTAGAAAGGGCAAAACTGATTACAAAGCAACACACTCAAAATGCTGGAAGAACTCAGCAGGTCAGGCAGCATCAATGGAAATGAGCAAGCAGTTGACATTTCCTGTTAGGACTGATTACAGATTGTCAGCATGGTTTTGTGCGTGGGAAATTATGTCCCTAAAACTTATTTAAGTTCTTTGAAGAGATAACAAAGTGGATTGATGAAGGCAGGATGACATATATTATCTACATGGATCTTAGCAGAATTTTGACCAGGTCCTATAAGTAGACTGGTCTGAAAGATGAGATCACATGTCATCTAGAGTAGGCTGGTCAACTGGATAGTAGCTCATTGGAGGGTGCCGGAGGGCTGTAGTGGAGGGTTGTTTCTCAAACCATTGGTGTGCCACAAAGATTGGTACAAACGCCCCTGTTGTTTGTCATATATAGTAATGATTTGGATGAGAATGTAGGTAGCATGATTAACTACTTTGCAGATGAATCCAAACTTGGTGATATAGTGGACAGTGAAGAAGTCCTCTAAGGATACATAAACATCTAGTTCAGTTGAGAAAGCACTGTAGGCAAAGGAATGGCAGATGGAATTTAACTTGGCCAAACTGAATTGATCCATTTTTGTAAGTAAATTCAGGCCAGGATTTTCACAATAACTTATAGGGCCCTGGGAAGTGTTGTAGCCAGAGAGACATAGGAGTACAGGTACATACTGTAGCTTCCTGACAGTGGCGATAGAGATCGAAAATGTGGCAAAGAAAGCACATGGCACACTTATCTTCTCTGGAGGAGGCAATGAGTACGAGAGTTGGGATGTCATGTTTCACCTATAAAGGACATCAGTGACACTGCGCCTGAAATATTTCGTGAAATTCTGGTATCCTACTATATATAGGAAGGATATAAGTAAACTAGAAAGAGTGCAGAAAAGATGTTGCTGGGACTGGAAAGCTTGAGTTGTAAAGAGAGACCAAATAGCTGGGAATATTTTCCCTGGAACAAAGGAGGTTGAGAGATGACTTTGCAAAGATGTATAAAATCAAGAGGCACCTAGATAAGGTAGACAGTTGCTATTTCTGTCCCTGGGTAGTAGTAGAGGCAAAAACTAGAGGTCTTAAGCTTAAGGTGAGAGGGGAATAATTGAGAGGGGACCCAAGGAGAAGGTTTTCAGACATAGGGTGGTAGGTGTATGTAACGAGCTGCCAGGGGAAGTGGTAGAGTCATATGCAATTACCATATTTAAATGACATTTGTACAGGTACATGAATCAAAAAGATTTAGAGTGATATGGGTCAAGTGTAGGTAAATGAGACTAGGTACCTTGATCAGCATGGAGAAATGGGGAATAGAGCTGTTTTATGCTGCAAAACTTTTTAATTTTAGGTAGCTTGTGCCAGAACTTGCAACATTTTCTGTTAGATATAGTATGACATACAAAAAGTAGATGAAAATGCTAGAGGAACACAGCAGGCCAGGCAGCATCTATGGAAAAGAGTAAACAGTCGTTGTTTTGGGCCGAGACCCTTCATTAGGACCAGATTTCCAGATCTGCAGATTTTCTCATGTTTGAAAAATACATCATGTCTTTTCCCCTCGCATTTCTCGAATTGCAGCTGGACATGAAGCAATAAAAACAAATATAGGATGTACACAGCGACAATCAAAGTTGCTTTCAATATCAAATGATTAAATGTTGACATTTGGTGACCTATGAAAGATTATTTTCAGCTCACAATTTCTGTAACTCAATGAGAAAAGAGCTTCTACATTCAGTTTGAATATTTTGATTCTTCGATAGACAGGGAGCAGTCTCTTCTGTTGAGTCTTCCTTAATTTATGGCCCTGGGCTTCCTTCTCAAAATTGAATTTAAAAAAAATAGTAATTCCCTATGATTGCAGTCTGCATTGAAGTTGAAGGTGAGAATGGATAAGTCAGTTTTCATTTAGTCTGCACAAAATGAAAGTGACAATTGCCAAGGAAATGAATAGAGCTATGTCAACTCCACCCCGAGATAAGAAGAAAGAACATCATGGTTCAATCTCTTCTGCGAAATACTTATCAGAAAAGGTTTAATGCAGTTGAAAACTACTGAGGTTTGAGGTATATTGACTATCTTTCAGCTGGGCACGGTTTAGATGATTTTAGTAAGCAAAGATCATGTTTAAAGTTTCAGAGGAAAGAAAAAGCTTGTATTAAAATGCCTAAGAAATCTATCAGTGACATTTTACAGTGTAAGATTCTCTGAAACAAAAATAGGAAATGTTGGAAATGCTTAGGAAGGAAAACAGCATCTGTGGAGAGAGAAGCAGACTTTAGCACTGGGTTGATGACCTTCCATCTGAAGGAGTCAATGGCTATATTCATTTGTTCAAAGCCAGCCTTCTAATACGTTCAAATAGAAAAGTAAATGAGAATTTTGGTTTTACATATGAAGTAGTGAAAGGATTTTCTTTATGTTTTACGTCTGGATCAGAAAAAGACACTAAGTAGGCAGTTCCAGAAGCTGGATCAACAAACAAAATACTGGAGGAACTCAGCAGGTCAGGCAGCATGTGTGGAGGGCAAAGGACAGTTGATGTTTTGTGTGAAGACCCTTTTTCCGGACCAAAAGCTGACTCATTCAGACTGGTTCACTAGATACCTTCAGTTTGATACTCTGAAAGTAGTGGGATGCTCGTCAGTTACAGAAATTAGGGCTGTGCACTTAGCTTGGATGAAGGAATACGGAATTTACTAGAGTCGGTTTTGCTGATGATACAAAGAGCCTGCTAAGCAATATTGATTATTCTTCTCTGGCTGTCCCTTAGGAATAAAGATGCATGATTCGATTCTGCTCCAGTCTTGGATTTTGGGTTCTGAGGGGATCAATGTGAGGACTATAGACTATTCCACAGATGGGATGGAAACTTGATGAAGGGGCAATAGGTGGGTAGTTTGTGAAGCAGTGTGTAACTTACACAGCTTAAAACAAGTCTTCTGTGTGCACCTGATGGATGGCCACAAGATTCTCAAAAGCGCCTTCTCCACTTTGCAGGTTCTTCATCAGAGATTCTAAGAACCAGCTTGGATGCTACATTTCATCACAGAACTTTTGAGCACATCCATGAATGTTTTTCTCTGTCCCCCAGGTGATCTTTTCTAAAACACTCGAAATCTTCTACAGATGTACCGCAGACAGCATTCTAACTGGCTGCATTGTGATTGGGTAAGGGGAGGTGGGTGACTGCACAGGATCATAGCAAGCTGCAGAGAATTGTAAAATAAGTCAGCTCCATCATGGGTGTTAGCCTCCACGACATCTTCAAGGAACTGTGCCTCAGAAAAGCGGCTTGCATCATTAAGGACCCCCACCTCCCTGGACATGCCCTCTTCTCATTGTTACTGTCAGGAAGAACTACACACACTCAGTGATTCAGGAACAGCTTCTTCCTCTCTGCAGTCCAATTTCTAAATGGACGTCGAACCCTTGCACACTACCTCACTACTTTTTTTTTAATTTGTTTTTTTTAACTATTTATCCTAACTTAACTCTGCAATATACATATATATACTTACTATAATTCAGTTTTCTTGTTTATTTATCATTGTATTGCTGCTACAGAGTTAAGAAATCTCATGACATACTGTATATTGGTGATATTACACCTGATTCTGGTTCTCCCAAGACGCCCAGAGAAGAACACCTATTTCAACAATCTAGGCACATGAATGACAGCTTGCCCACGGTGCTGCAGATGTTGGCCTGGCACAAGATCATTTATTCTTCCAGTGAATCTGAAGGACTTTTGTAGCGATGGAATTAGTTGTATTTTCTAGTGCTTTGTGATACCTGCTGTAGGTGGTCCAAGTCTCAGAAGTACATGAGAGGGCAGAGATCATACAATCCTGTAGGACCATGAGTGTTATGCCTCATCTAAGACCATGATTCTCATATATGCTTGTCCTCATAGATGGGATTGGCACAATGAAGGCCATTATCATAAATCATGATCATAGCCAGACTTCACAAAGATACTCATGGACAAGTATGATCCCACAAAAACATTCACAGTCTTCCCCTGGATGAACCAAGAGATCCTCAATCTGCAGAGGTCTGGATCAGTGATGTTCAGGACTGGCAAACTCCAAAAGTACAAGAGGTCCAGTTTTGACCTCCAGAATGTCATCTCACAAGCGAAGTGGCAGATCTAGACCAAACCTGAATCACAGAAGGATGCTCGATAGCTGTGTCAGGGCTTGAATGCTATCACCTACAAAGCAAAACCAACTAACATATGTGACAGTAATACACACAAAATGCTAAAGGAGCTCAGCAGGACAGGCAACATCAATGGAAAAGGGTTAACAGTCAACCCTTCATCAAAACTGGCAAAAAAAGATTAGAAGCCAATGAAAGAAGGTGGGGGGGGGAGAGGAGAAGAAATACAAGGTAGTAAGTGATAGATGAAACTGGGAGAAGGGGAGTGGTGAAGTAAAGAGCTGGGAAGTCGATTGGTGAAAGAGATAAAGGGCTGGAGAGGGAGTACTCTGGAGAGGAGCACCAGAGAGAGGTGATGGGCAGGTAAGGAGATAAGGTAAGAGAAGGAAATTGGAATCGGAATAGTGAAGGAAAGGGCAATTACCAGAGGTTCAAGAAATTGATGCTGATGCCATCACAATGGAGGCTACCCAGACAGAATATAAGTTGTGGCTCCTCCAGCCTGAGAGTGGCTTCTTTAAGTAGCCTTGGAGTATGTTGCCTAGCTCGGGAGATCTATTAACTTCCTGCCTTTTCAGCTGAAGCAAGCCACTTTCTAAGATCTGATTTAAAACAACTTTATTTTTATCTACACTTATTGGCATATTGCTAACATCTTCGCAAGTGAATACTTTTGCAAAGTATGTGTTAAGAGTATTTTCTCTGCATAATTATCACCCCACTATTATTCCTAATGCACTGAACTATCTCCTTGATTTTTCTTTTACTACTAAAGTATTGAAAAAACCTCAGGGTCAATCTTGGCATTATCTGCAATATCCTTCTCAACCTGTCTTTTTGTCAATCTGAATTTCCCTCCTTAATGTCATTACTATTTTTTCTGTAAGTTCTGGTATGCTGTTGAAACAGATGATCGCGAACACAAATGGAGTTTTAGCATTTATTGCAAATTTATGAAGCAATGCTGAGTCCACACCTGGAACATACCGTCGCTGTTTTTAAGGAAATATATATGGTACATGGACTCCCAGGTTATGGAGATCTGATTACCATAAGCTTTTAAAGTACTTTTTCCAGGTAAAGAAATTATTTATAAAGATGAGACCATAAAAGAGTACAGCACAGTAAAAGGCCCTTTAGCCTACAATGTTGTACCAAACTAATTCGACTTGAAAATAAATGCTAAACTAACTAATCTGTTCGTCCAACACAACGTTTATATCCCTTCATTCCCTGCATAATCGTGTGCCAATCTTAAACACCTCTACATTCACGTGCCTATATCCAACCCTATTGAAGACCTCTATTGCATTTGCCTTCACTACCACCCTCAGCAGCACAGTTCAGACACCCACCAGTCTTCAAAAATTATCCTGCACGTCTTCTTTGTACTTAGCCCCACTCACCTTAAATTCATACCCTCTAGTGTTAAACATTTGCAACTGATCTACATCCCACTGTATCCCTTGGCAATATCTATAACAGCACCAATCTTTGTATAACTTGCAAACTTACTAACTCATCTATTTACATTTTCATCCAGGATATACAGTAGAAGTTCTAGTATGGACGCCCCCCCACACCCCCACAGATCACGAACCTTCAGCCAGAATAAGTCAGGAGCCTTGGAATTGAAGTAGCAGCTAGTTAATTCAAAATACAAGCAACTTCAAAAAAAATAATTGTTTTTACGCAACCTCTCCATGACAATCAATCTCTCAAAAACCAATCAAATCTTGTCTTTAAGAACATAGATCCCAGTTCATAGTGGGAGGCTGCTTCAAGGATTTGCTTTGAAAACTGACAAACCAATCTCTTCCATTGGCTATTTTAAAGGCATTGAAACTAGCCATTGGATGCGGGACATTCTGATTGTGTGTAGCATTGTACCTCCCATAGGGTGGAGAATAGATTCAGTGGCCACTTTATTGCCCAACACTGAACTGATTCTGCACAATGGACTCAACTTTCAAGGATTCTACAACTCATGTTCTCATTATTATTTATTACTTATTTATCTATTACTGTTACTTTGATTTTCTTTTTATTTTTGCACAATTTGTTGTCCTTAGTACTTTAGTTGTTTGATTTGTTTGTCTAGATTTTCATTGATTCTAATGTGTTTCTTTGTATTTACTGTGAATGCCCACAAGAAAATTAATTTCAGGGTATTATATGGTGACATTAATGTACTTTGATAATAAATTTACTTTGAACTTTGAAATTTTACTTATACCTGTACCCCTGCTCATTATTGCAAATACGAAATCAGCCAATCACGTGGCATCATCTTAATGCATAAAAGGCATGCAGACATGGTCAAGAGGTTCAGTTGTTGTTCAGACCAAACATCAGAATGGGGAAGAAATGTGAGCTAAGTGGAATGATTGTTGGTTGGAGTATCTCAGAAACTGCTGATCTCCTGGGATTTTCATGCACAACAGTCTCTAGATATACAGAGAATGGCGCAAAAAGCAAAAGAAACATCCATTAATTGTCAGTTTTGTGAGTGAAAGCCCTTTGCTAATGAGAGAGGTCAGAAAACAATGTCCAGACTGGTTCAAGCTGACAAGAAGGTGACAGCAGCATGTGTTACAACAGTGTGCAGATGAGTCTCCTTGAACACATGTCAAACCTTGAAGCAGATGGACTACAGCAGGAGAAGACCACACACATACACTCAGTAGCTACTTTATTAGGTAGAGGAGGTACCTAATAAAGTGGCTACTGAGTGTATGTAAATAGTTGATTACCGCTTATTAAAGGACAAGCTTGGTTGGGTAAATAAATCAATACTTCGTTGCAGGATATACTGCACCACTGGCAAACGTCAAGCTGGCAGTGGAGAGGTTGAGCACCAGGAACAACAATAAGGACTGAGTGTGGGTTCATATTAATCAATCTTCAATAACATTATTCATTTCAGACTAATGGAAAAGCTTAGTTTACAAACAGTTCTCAGGAATGGAACTTTTACATAAACCATAGTCTGTCTGTACCTGTGTTGGTCCCTGGACTGGAAGAGTTGATGTAAGGGCCACAAAAGTCAGCAGACGCTGGATTCTGGAACAACGATATGCTGGAAGAATTCAGCCAGTTGAGCAGCATCTGTGGGAGGTAATGAAAGGACTGGTGCAGTATTTTGACTCAGAACATTAGAACATAGAACAGTACAGCTCAAGAACAGGCCCTTCAGCCCACAATGTTGTGCTGAACCAGCTAAAAGGTAAATCAGAAACACTCAAAAACTAATCCCTCCTCCTTACACAACATCCACATCCCTCCATCTTCCTCACATTCATGTGCCTATCTAAACATCTCTTTAAAAGCCTCTAATGTATTTGCCTCCACCACCATACCAGGCTGCACATTCCAGGCATCCGTCACTCTCTGAGTAAAAAACTCACCCCTCACATCCCCTTTGAACCTACCCCCCCCCCCCCACCTTCAATGGATGCCCTCTGGTATTAGACATTTCTACCTGGGAAACAGATGCTGTCTGTCCGCTCTATCTATGCCTCTCATAATCTTATGAATCTCCATCAGATCTCTCCTCAGCTTCTGCCACTCCAAAGAAAACAGCCTAAGTTTGTCCATTTCCTTTCCTCTTACAGATGTTGCTCGAACTGTTGAGTTATCCCAACAGATAGTTTGATGTGGGTTTGGGAAATGATATTACTGAAATGTAAAATGCTGAGTGCAGTAAACAGGCTGGATGTTGAGTGGGTAATTCCCCTTGAAGAGAGGTCACTTTCAAAATAAAGCATTTCCCATTTCAGATGGAGCAGACAAGGGATTTCTTCTCTTAGAAGATCATGACACTTTGGAATTCTGTGCTCTGGAGTGACATGGAGGTATGCATTGAACATATCCAATCGAAGATTGATAAATATTAGAACTGCTAGAGTCAAGGGCCTGCTTCTGTGCTGTACTTTTCTATCACCCTATCACTTTAAGTGGGATGAGAATAGAGTGAAAAATGGCATTGAACGAAACTAGTCGGGTCCGCCGCCATGAACGCTTTCCATCCGTGCCAGGTTGAGTGTCGAGAACACAACTCGACCTCGTAAACCAAAGGGAAAATACTGCGAAAATGTCTGTGTGAGGAATGGTGTGCCACACAGTCTCTCTCTGTCTCCACACCTTGTTAAAGCCATGAAAAAAACATCATCACGGACCCATGCACGGATACACAGGCGCACATGCACAGACGTGCACGCACGCAGACGCAGATGCACACAACAGACTCGCACGCACGCAGGCACACACCAAAAAAAATGGCATTGAGATCAAAATAGGGCTGGCAATGATCTTATTGAATGATGTTAAGATTTTTTTATTATGAAGTTTCCAATTTTTACAGACTTAGTATATAGAAGTGTTTTCCCACTGTACTTTTGAAAAACCAACAAAAAAAAACATTGCTGGAAACACTCATAAAGTCAGGCAGCACCTGTGGAGACTAAAACAATATTAGTGATTCAGGCTAATGACCTGAAAAGCATGAAATCTATGCCGATAGTCCAATGATGGGATGAGGCACTGAAGCAAGGCCCTATCTGCTTCTACAAAGTGAATTTGAAAGGTCTGATGTCATTATTTTGAAGAAGAGAGGAAAAGTTATCAACAGTGTCCTGGACAAAATTATAGCTCAACAACTATTTGCTCATTAAAACTTGCTGTTCATGGAAACTTGCTCGGCATTATAGGTTTGCTGTATTTTTTATATGGTAAATGCAATTGTGGAGTCACTTAACTAGCTGTAAAGTATTTTGGGATGCCCTAGACTTGTGAATGGGGCTATATGAATTCAATGGTTTTTTGTAATATCTTCTCAGAAATCCTTCACCTTATCATTTTCCATTACAGTATTGACTCTTTCATTAAGATTGAACTCCAACCATTATTGTCAACTTTTTAATTTTGTGTAAATTTTTATGGATGATTTCTTGATGGCTCTGTGCAGACAAGTTGATTAAATACAGCACCTTATTATGATATTGATTAAATGCAAGTGGTGCTCACTTCAAGAGCAGGCAACCTTGAGATTTGTCTTCCTGCAGGCAGCCATAAAACAAAGAAGCATAATAGAGCCTATTAAAAAAACCCACACAACGAAGACCAACAAACACCCAACATAAGGAAAGAATGAACAAACCCTAAAAAGTGTGAACAATTGACAACACAGAACATTAACTGCAGATTCCCTGAAAGTGAGTACACGGACATGAAGCCAGTTCAGAGCTGAAGTGTGTGAAGCTGATCTCGGAGCTCGATGCCTGCAGGCCACAGCCACGGAGCCAGTTCTGTGCTGAGGCGAGTGCCGATGTCTGAACAGTCAGTTCAGTGCTGAAGCAAATAAACTTCGCGGAGTAGTGAGTTGATCACTGGTTCATCCTTTGCCCTCGGCCTTGATCAAATCATACAAACAGTAAATAAAAACACATGGAACATGAACTGCAGAGTCCACAACCATGGAGGCCGTTCAGCGATGTGGCAAGTAAAGCCTGTCCCAGGGCCCGACGGCAGCAAGTCAACAACTGCTCCTGGAGCTGGTGGCATGGGACACAATACTCCTGAACCTCCAACTCAACAGTAATCTGAGAAGAGATGGAAACTAGTCAAATGGAGGCAGACAGTATTCCATGCTTTAATCCACATGGAATAATAGAACCGACGATGGGTTCATTTTCTGCCATCAGCAGTGTCCACCCATAACGATGGCTACACCAGCTGTACCTGCACTCTCAACAGTCTAGTTTGCCAAATCCCCCAGGAGATCACAAAAGTATCAGATCATTTAGTCAGTTCAAAAGAACATCCTTAAAATGGAAATTGCAGACTGCAGTGATCGCATTTCAGATGAAGAAGTATATCTTACTAGAGTATCTAGTAGTTCTGTGTTATTGGTCAGTGACACCATCTTGGTTAACTCCTTTATATCTATGTAGATATTTTTAACCATTTAAATTAAATAATTTTTAAGTGGACGTACACTAAGATGATGCACTGCTTGGTTTTGCCCCACACGCTCAAATCAATATTTTCTACCCAAAGCTGAAAGGGAACCTGCTTCCTTATTCCTGAACCAAAATTTTAACTTAATCTAGGTATATCACTTACAGACTAGAGAAATGTCGTCTCAGAGTTCAATTATGTTGCCACGTTGAACTAGTAACAAAGAACTGGCAGCTACCTTGTACATTTGAATGATCAGGGAATTAAAATCCATTAAGTTCCAGTCATACTTCCCCAGAAAGTTAAAAAATAGATATTCTGTTTAAATGAGAGGTTCAAGAGTTTTGTCTGAAAATTTCAGACAAGCATTTTACAGCTCCTCAAAGGAACAAAAGGATTAGTTTGAATGTCTGAGAACGTGGTATAATTATTCAGTTGGTCTAGGTTGCAAGAACCTCAAAAAGATCCATTTAGTTATTTAAAAGTTCTTTAAAATGGATTAATCCACTTCTCAGAGTGATGTACCCTGAAATTCACTGAACCACAAAGGCAAGGATTGATCAAAAATAACCAGGAACGTATAATGATGTGTTGCTCTATTATCTCAAGACAGAGGTCGATTAAGAACAAAGTGGAAGAAGTTTTACTTTCACAAAACTTTTGTCAGATGCTATATGGAGGATATTTGTTTGTAGAGTTATTTCCCGAGCCTTGAGGTTGGGCTGCAAGGGTTTCATCATCATTGCGCTGTCTGTTAGTCTCTGCTGGGTCATGGCCAACAGGATTTAGCTGAGTGATCACCACTGCACAACAGCCAACCAATCAGAACAATGAGCCGGATCAATATAAACGCAAGCACTCAGCAGAAACAACACTCAATTGCACGCTGATAATGTCCCCTTAACTAGTGATGAAACATTTGCGACCTAACCTTCAGGCTCGGCGAACAACACTACCAACAAGCAGCCAGCTCAAGCTACCAATCTTCTTTTTCAATTCAATGTACTAATGTATGTATCTTCCTGGTTGATTCTTGCTTTAATTTTAGACATTGAACTTCCAAAGCAATATGTCAGTCAGCATATTTCTACAGGCCAGGGATCAAGTTATGGGGCCAACTGGATTTGCATTATTTTAAGATTAAAAGTTAAGGCATGTCCTAATCAAAAAGCAGTGACTTCTATCCTGAAAATTTTCACTATTCTTATAGCTGATGCAATAAAATAAAAATCTCTCTATTTCAAAGTTCAATTTTGATTACCGATACTAAATCAAAGCACAAAGGATAAATTGCAATATTCTGTGGACAGAGATATAGAAAGCACAGAAAGGATATAGAATTTATGTGGATAATTTCACTCACCTCAAATCCAAACTGATTCCACAGTCTATCGACACACTTTCAAGAACTCTACAACTCATGTTCACAATGTTTATTTATCTTGTTTTTTGCACATTTGTTGTTTGAACTCTTTGTGTGTAGTTTTTCATTGATTCTGTTTTATTTCTTAGTTTTACTGTGAATACTGCAAGAAAACTAATCCCAGAGTAGTATATGGTAACATATTCATACTTCAGTAATAAACTTACTTTGAACTTTGAGAATGTTCAAGTTGGACAAAAGCAGCATTGAGAAACAAAGGCTGTGTGTGATTATTGTTATGTTTGTTCTTAATAAAGACAAATTTGGCATGGGTAAACACTAAACCATTTTATTACTGAACTGCTTCAGCTCAGTACTGAGCACGTGACCAGGTCACCATCGAAGCTTCCTGTTTCAAGTGAACTCCTTGCATGACCCACTGGGAAATAAAATTCTTTATTATGCACACACATTATAATACATCTTCCCCTTTAAAGAAAAAATAAACACAATACTATGTCCTCATAAACCTGCAAGGAAAAATAATCCTTTCCAACAAAGATATCCACATTCTGTAGTCCATCCCTTTTCCACTCAACAACTTTCAATCAGTCTTTGAGGTGATTTAATTATCTTTTTCTGCTATTTATATAAGCCAAAATCCTAGTACACATCTCATAAAAGTTCAGCATGGGCTCTTCAGTTATGACTCTTTTCAACATTTGGAAACACTCTTCTTGCTTATGAGACTGAATCCACTCATTTTGCTGCTCAAGGAGTAAACCAAGTGGTGCTGACATAGTCGAGGGATGAACTTAGCCATTCAAGTCACCATCCTGAGGAAATGTTTTGCCTCCCCTTTATTTTGGGCCCCCTCCAAATTTTCAATGGCTGACATCTTTCTTGGGTCAGGCTTCACTCCGTCTTCTGATATGACATCTCCTATGAAAGTCAGTGTCTTTACACAAAACTCACATTTCGCTTTATGTACAAGTTCAAATTGACATTCCGTGTCATGCCAATCACCTGTCCCAGATGTGCATCATGTTCATCTTTGGTGAACTCCCAGATGATGATGTCATCCATCATAGTCTCAACACAAGGTATGCCCTCAACGATCAGGAGTATGGTTTTATGGTAGATTGATGGTATAGACAGAATCCCATACAGTAGTCGAAGAAAGTGATATCTACCCTGTGGTGTATTAAAAGTACAGTCTTGAACTTACCTCATCAAGTTTCATCTGCCAAAACCCATATGACATGTCAAGCTTGCTAAACCACTTTGCACCTGCAAACCAGGCCATAATCTCCTCCCATGCTGACAATTTGAAATGCTCTCACTTGATGGCTTCATTGAGATCTCTTGGGTCTCGACATATCTGCAATGCTTCATTTTTCTTTAGCACAATGACCAGTGAGCTCACCCGGTCTGTTGGCTCTTCAATTTCCTGTATGACATTTATCCATTCCATGCTTGCTAATTCTTGATTAAGTTAGTCTATAAATAGCAAACGGAACCTTCTTGCATGCATGGACAATAGGAGCCACTGTCTCATCTGTATGAATTTTGTGTACACCAGGTTAGCATCTAAGCCCCTCAAAGATATTTGCATGCCCTTCCAGGAGTGCTGGGTGGTCACCTTTGGTCTGTGAAGCCACTACAAAGCATCTTTTCACCAGGCTGAGCTTTTCACATGCACTCAGACCTAGTACTGGCTGTACTTTATTTTTTACAATCAGTGGCAGTGCCTTTAGGTGTTGCTCCTTGTGCTTGAAGGTCACTGTACATCTCCCTTTTACTGGAATATTCTCTCCAGTATCGCCCGTCACTTTTAACTTCACTGGATAAGTCTTACACTTTACTTTGAGAGTCTTGTAATCATCCATGGATAATAGACTCAGCTGGGCTCCGGTATCAAGCTTGAATAGAAATACTGTCTTACTCACAATCACTGAAATAATCCATTCTGTCTTACCAGCACCAGCATCTGCAGAGAATCTATAAAGACTTCCTCCATTTCCTCATCAACTGTGTGGACCTTTCTCTTGGTAGCCCCAGCTTTGCAGCACTTTGCTTCTTCCCACAAGCATTGCAGGACTTTCCATATCAGGATACATATTTGGAATGTGCCCACCTCCACATCTGCTGTTTGAGCCATTCTTTTTTCTTTGCTGTTGCTTTGACAAGTGTCATGTGCAGTGCTCCTCTGTTTTCACAGCATGCAGTGCAGTGTCTGCCCTGTGTAGCTTCTTAGCTTGTGCCTGTGCGGTTTCTGTGCTCTGCATATATCCACAGCTTTTTCCAGCATCAAACCTATTTCACGCAGCAATCTTTCTCTGAGCCCATTATCTGGGATTCTGCAAACTATTTTGTCTCTTACAAGCGAGTCTCTCAAATCTCCAAATTCAGAGGACTTACTCAGTGTGTGCAGCTCAGCTAAGGATTGGTCAAAGTATTGGCTTTGTTTCTGGTCACAGGGAGAAAACTTGTCTCTCTCAAATGTGATGTTTTTATTTGGTACAAAATACTCTTCAAATCTTGTCATCAGAGTGTCCAATGTAAAGGCTGTCTCCTCAATTTGAAAGCTGCTATAGATGTCCAAAGTATATTTGCTAATTACATATAGAAAAATAGATTTTTTTCAATTTTTCATCAGCCCTTCACTCTCTGCTAGCCACTAAATACATATTGAAGAGCTGTTTGGATCATTTCCAGTTATCAGTTTGATTGCTGGTAAACTACATAGGTGCTTACTGAATTCAGCGAACTTCAGGCCAGCCTGCTTCTCTGTTTCACCAGCATCTCCTCCTTAGTCACTCACAGTATTAACTTACTCTCCATGTTTAAACCTGACAACAGACTCTGGACACCATGTTATGTTTGTCCTTATTAAAGACAAACCTGGCGCGGGTGAACTCTGAAACCTTTTATTACTGAACTGCTCCAGATCAACATTTAGCGTGTGCGAACAAGTCACCATTGAAGCTTCCTGTTCTGTGTAAACTGCTCACGTTGCCCACTAGAAACCGAGGTTCTTTATTATGCACACACATAATAACTTAGTTATGTTATATTTTAATTGCCTTTCCACCTTTAACTCAGCCAAATGGTGTACACCAAGAATTTCTTCCCATTTGAAAATGGTTCCAAAATATCTCAGCTTTTATCTCTACAATGCTGTCAAATCTGCTGAATGTTTCCAGAAGATTGTTCCTCTCTCACAGAAGTCGGACACATTGTGCCTGAGAGAAGCTCTTGGCTGAATTGGGTAGATCCTGTAATGAATAGAAGAGTGCCAACAGAGTATTAATCACATAGGAAGAAGCTGTGAAGCAAGCCCCTTGAGAACCATGTGGCAGATGGCAGAGCTAACAGCAGTGTGTAACACTCCCTTTGCTGGCAAGATCAGAAAACACTTATCTATGACATGGAATCACATAGAGTGGGTGGCAGCTACAGGGAGCTGAACCTCCCACAGAACACAGAAGGCAATCATCTCTTCTGGACAGTTATTATCAAGTGGTTATGTGTGGCAAAATCAAAGATAAGACAAAAGCAATGTGTAACTGATTCTGAGCTTCAAAGATTGTGCTCTATGTTCAGAATACTCCCTTCAGGGCTAGAAGGATACTCTTAACTTAGTCCATTTTCCTAAAGTTATTTGGAATCAATATTATGAACCCATGACAGAGGACAAGCACATTTTCATGGATTCTGCCTTTTCTAATTTCAGAGAGGTCTCTGGTGGGTCATTTTAGTACATTTGCACCTTGACTTTAAGACAGCCTTACAATATACTGTACTATAAAGCCAAAATTATTTTTGATCTATGAATATGACAGGTGAGCTATCAGAAGATTGGAGGATAACCAATGTTGTTCTGCTGTTTAAGAAAGTAAAAAAGGAAATAATAGGCTGCTGAGGCTGACATCAGCAGTGCAAAAGTTATTGGAAGGTATTCTAAGGGATCTGATATACTGCACAACTACTTGGATAAACATAGATGGATTAAAGACAGTCAGCTTGGCTTCATGAGTGGTAGGTCATGTCGAACCAATCTTATAGGGCTTTTTCGAGAAAGTTACCAGGAAAGTGGATGAAGGCAGTTGCCAAGAAAAGGTTTGTGAACCCTTTGCAGTTACCTGGTTTTATGCATTAATTACTCATAAAATGTGTTCTGATCTTCATCTAAGTCACAATAATAGACAAACACAATCTAACAGACAAACTAATAACACACAAACAATCGCCCTTCTTCTTATCAATATTAGGTACACCATTTAATCAATCACAATCTAGGTTCAAAAAAGTATGTGAACTTCTGGGGTAATGCAAAAGCTATTTGGAGTCAGGTGTTCTAATCAATGAGATGAGATGAGAGGTGAGGGTTGTAGAGGTACCCTGTCCTATAAAAAAGACACACGAAGTCAGGTTACTGACAGAGCCTGCTCATCTCAAGCAAGATCTGTTTATGTGCACCATCCCTCAATCAAAACAATTTCCGGAGGACATTAGAAGAATTGTAGAGATGCATGAAGCTGGAAAAGGTTACAAAAGCATTTCTAAAGACCTGAGAGTTCATTAGTCCAGAATAAGAAAAATTGTCTACAAATGGAGGAAATTCAGTACTGTTGTCATTCTCCCTATGAGTGAGTGTCCTGCAAAGATCAGATCAAGAGCATTACATGCAATGCTTGAAGGAGGTGAAAATGAACCCAAGGGTAACAGCAAAGGGCCTGCAGAAATCACTAGAGCTTGCTGAAGTCTCTGTTCATGTGTCCACCATAAGAAAAACACTGAACAGGAATGGTGTTCATGGAAGGATACCACGAAGGAAACCACTGCTCTACAAAACAAATGTTGCTACATATCTCAAGTTTACGAAAGACCACCTGTACATTCTACAATGTTCCTGGGACAGTGTTCTGTAGACAGATGAGACAAAAGTTGAACTTTTTGACAAAAATGCACACTGCTATGTTTGGAGGGAAAAGTGCACTGCACACCAACACCAAAACCTCATCCCAACTGTGAAGCATGGTGGAAGGAACGTCATTGTTTGGGGCTACTTTGCTGCCTCAGGGCCTGGACAACTTGCAGTCATTGAGGGAACAATAAATTCAAAATTGTATCAAGACATTTTACAAGAAAATGTCAGCGTAGCAGTCTATCACCTGAAACTTAATAGAAGTTGGATGTTGCAACAGGATAATGATCCGAAACACAAGAGTAAATCAACAACAGAATGGTTTAAAAAGAAGAAAATTTGTGTTTTGTATTAGCCAAGTCAGAATCCAGGCCTTAACCTAATTGAGATACTGTGGCATGAACTGAAGAGGGTTGTTCATGCAAGGCATTCCTGCAATATTAATGAACTGAAATAGCTTTGAATGGCGAATGGTCTAAAATTCCTCCTTGCCATTGTGTAAGTCTAATCAGCAGATACAAGAAACATTTGGTGGAGGTTATTACTGTCAAAGGAGGTTCTACCAGTTAATAAATACAAGGGTTCACATACATTTTCCAGCCTGGACTGTGAATGATTAAACAATGTGTTCAATAAAGACACGAAAACTACAATTGTTTCTGCGCTATTAGTTCAGGCAAATAGTATTTGTCTATTAAAGTGACTTATATGAAGCTCAGACCACATTTTATCAACAATGAATGCAGAAAAACAGATAATTGCAAAGGGTTCACAAACGTTTTCTTGCAACTGCAAGGTAATAGATGTCGTCTACGTGGACTTTAGCAAGGCATTTGACAAGGTCCCGCATGTGAGTTGGTCAAGAAGGTTCAGTCACCCAGCATTCAAGATGAAGTAGTAAACTGGATTAGATATTGGCTTTCTGAGAGAAGCCAGAGAGTGATAGTAGATGGTTGCCTTTCTGACTGGAGGCTTGTAACTGGAGGAGTGCTGCAAAGATTAGTGCTCGGCCCTATGTTATTTGTCATCTATATCAATGATCTGTATGATAATATGGTAACTGGATCAGCAAATTTGCTGATAACACCAAGATTGTGATGTACAAACTCATACGTAAGGCCAGTGATGTTGTGGGGATGGAACTGGACTCTCTCATGGTGGTGTCTGAAAAGAAGTTGCTGTCCAAGTTGCATGCCATCTTGGACAATGTCTCCCATCCACTACATAATGTACTGGTTGGGCACAGGAGTACATTCAGCCAGAGACTCATTCCACCGAGATGCAGCACAGAGCGTCATAGGAAGTCATTCCTGCCTGTGGCCATCAAACTTTACAACTCCTCCCTTGGAGGTTCAGACGCCCTGAGCCAACAGGCTGGTCCTGGAATTATTTCATAATTTACTGGTATAATTTACGTATTACTATTTAACTATTTATGGTTCTATTACTATTTATTATTTATGGAGCAACTGCAACGAAAACCAATTTCCCCCGGGATTAATAAAGTATGACTATGACTATGACCGATGGACAGCAAGGAAGGCTACCATGGCTTGCAGTAGGATCTGGAACAGCTGGCAAATTGGCTGAAAAATGACAGATGGAACTTAACGTAGACAAGTGCAAGGTATTGCCCTTCAGTAGGACCAACCAAGGTAGGTCTTCCACAGTGAACGGTAGGGCACTGAGGAGTGCAGTAGAACAAAGGGATCTGGGAATGCAGGTCCATAATTATTTGAAAGTGGTATCACAGGTCGATAGGGCCATCAAGAAAGCTTTTGGCACATTGGCTTTTATAAATCAAAGTATTGAGTACAGAAGATGGGATGTTATATTGATGTTGTATAAGACATTGATGAGGCCTAACATAGAGTACTCTGAGCCGTTTTGGTCAGCCCCAACAGGAAAGATGTAAAAAATGTTGAAAGGGTACAGAAAAAAGATATGAGGATGTTGCTGCGTCTGGGGGACCTGGGTCATATGGAAAGATTGAATAGGTTAGGATTTTATTATTTGGAACATAGAAAATTGAATAGAGAATTCATAGAGGTTACCAACATTATGAGGGGTATAGATTGGGGTAAATGCAAGCAGGTTTTCTCCATTGAGGTTAGGTGAGACTACAACCAGGGTCATGGGTTAAGGGGGAAAGGTGAAAAGTTTAAGGGGAACATCAGTGGAAACCTCTTCACTCAGAGGGTTGTGAGAGAGTGGAACAAGCTGCCAGCACAAATGGTGCATGTGATCTCAATTTCAATGTCTAAGAGAAGATTGGATAGGAGCGTGGAAGGCTATGGTCCCGGTGCAGCTTGATGGAGTAGGCAGTTTAAATGTTCTGGCATGGACCAGATGGGCTGAAGGGCCTGTTTATACAAAGATCAGTATAATAGAAACATAGAAACATAGAAAATAGGTGCAGGAGTAGGCCATTCGGCCCTTCGAGCCTGCACCGCCATTTATTATGATCATGGCTGATCATCCGACTCAGAACCCCGCCCCAGCCTTCCCTCCATACCCCCTGACCCCTGTAGCCACAAGGGCCATATCTAACTTCCTTTTAAACATAGCTAATGAACTGGCCTCAACAGTTTGCTGTGGCAGAGAATTCCACAGATTCACCACTCTCTGTGTGAAGAAGTTTTTCCTAACCTCGGTCCTAAAAGGCTTCCCCTCTATCCTCAAACTGTGACCCCTCGTTCTAGACCTCCCCAACATCGGGAACGATCTTCCCGCATCTAGCTTGTCCAATCCCTTTAGGATCTTATACGTTTCAATCAGATACCCCTCAATCTTCTAAATTCCAACGAGTACAAGCCCAGTTCATCCAGTCTTTCTTCATATGAAAGACCTGCCATCCCAGGAATCAATCTGGTGAACCTTCTTTGTACTCCCTCTATGGCAAAGATGTCTTTCCTCAGATTAGGGGACCAAAACTGCACACAATACTCCAGGTGTGGTCTCACCAAGGCCTTGTACAACTGCAGTAGTACCTCCCTGCTCCTGTACTCGAATCCTCTCGCTATAAATGCCAGCATACCGTTCACCTTTTTCACCGCCTGCTGTACCTGCATGCCCACTTTCAATGACTGGTGTATAATGACACCCAGGTCTCGTTGCACCTCCCCTTTTCCTAATCGGCCACCATTCAGATAATAATCTGTTTTCCTATTTTTGCCACCAAAGTGGATAACTTCACATTTATCCACATTAAATTGCATCTGCCATGAGTTTGCCCACTCACCCAACCTATCCAAGTCACCCTGCATCCTCTTAGCATCCTCCTCACTGCTAACACTGCCACCCAGCTTCGTGTCATCCGCAAACTTGGAGATGCTGCATTTAATTCCCTCATCCAAGTCATTAATATATATTGTAAACAACTGGGGTCCCAGCACTGAGCCTTGCGGTACCCCACTAGTCACCGCCTGCCATTCTGAAAAGGTCCCGTTTATTCCCACTCTTTGCTTCCTGTCTGCTAACCAATTCTCCACCCACACCAATACCTTACCCCCAATACCGTGTGCTTTAAGTTTGCACACTAATCTCCTGTGTGGGACCTTGTCAAAAGCCTTTTGAAAATCCAAATATACCACATCCACTGGTTCTCCCCTATCCACTCTACTAGTTACATCCTCAAAAAATTCTATGAGATTCGTCAGACATGATTTTCCTTTCACAAATCCATGCTGACTTTGTCCGATCATTTCACCGCTTTCCAAATGTGCTGTTATCACATCCTTGATAACTGACTCCAGCAGTTTCCCCACCACCGACGTTAGGCTAACCGGCCTATAATTCCCCGGTTTCTCTCTCCCTCCTTTTTTAAAAAGTGGAGTTACATTAGCCACCCTCCAATCCTCAGGAACTAGTCCAGAATCTAACGAGTTTTGAAAAATTATCACTAATGCATCCACTATTTCTTGGACCACTTCCTTAAGCACTCTGGGATGCAGACCATCTGGCCCTGGGGATTTATCTGCCTTCAATCCCTTCAATTTACCTAACACCACTTCCCTACTAACATGTATTTCGCTCAGTTCCTCCATCTCACTGGACCCTCTGTCCCTTACTATTTCTGGAAGATTATTTATGTCCTCCTTAGTGAAGACAGAACCAAAGTAATTATTCAATTGGTCTGCCATGTCCTTGCTCCCCATAATCAATTCACCTGTTTCTGTTTGCAGGGGACCTACATTTGTCTTTATCAGTCTTTTCCTTTTTACATATCTATAAAAGCTTTTACAGTCCGTTTTTATGTTCTCTGCCAGTTTTCTCTCATAATCTTTTTTCCCCTTCCTAATTAAGCCCTTTGTCCTCCTCTGCTGAACTCTGAATTTCTCCCAGTCCTCAGGTGAGCCACTTTCTCTGGCTAATTTGTATGCTACTTCTTTGGAATTGATACTATCCCTAATTTCTCTTGTCAGCCACGGGTGCACTACCTTCCTTGATTTATTCTTTTGCCAAACTGGGATGAACAATTGTTGTAGTTCATCCATGCAACCTTTAAATGCCTGCCATTGCATATCCACCGTCAATCCTTGAAGTGTCATTTGCCAGTCTATCTTAGCTAATTCACGTCTCATACCTTCAAAGTTACCCCTCTTTAAGTTCAGAACCTTTGTTTCTGAATTAACTACGTCACTCTCCATGTTAATGAAGAATTCCACCATATTATGGTCACTCTTACCCAAGGGGCCTCTCACGACAAGATCGCTGATTAACCCTTCCTCATTGCTCAAAACCCAGTCCAGAATAGCCTGCTCTCTAGTCGGTTCCTCAACATGTTGGTTCAAAAAACCATCCCGCATACATTCCAAGAAATCCTCTTCCTCAGCACCTTTACCAATTTGGTTCACCCAGTCTACATGTAGATTGAAGTCACCCATTGTAACTGCTGTTCCTTTATTGCACACATTTCTAATTTCCTGTTTAATACCATCTCCGACCTCACTGCTACTGTTAGGTGGCCTGTACACAACTCCCACCAGCGTCTTCTGCCCCTTAGTGTTACGCAGCTCTACCCATATCGATTCCACATCTTCCCGGCTTATGTCCTTCCTTTCTATTGCGTTAATCTCTTTTTTAACCAGCAACGCCACCCCACCTCCCCTTCCTTCATGTCTATCCCTCCTGAATATTGAATATCCCTGAACGTTGATAATGCCCAATGATAGTACAAAACATAAAGTTACAGAAATTTTTATCTCAAACAATAACAACATGAAAATTAACCTTTAAGAAACCAATGCCAGGCACTGATCCAAGTATCCCTGCTTCCATTTTGTACATCAGTGGTTTCTTAGAGGAGGAATGATGTCATCCTATTTTAAGCCCTTGATTTGATTGACAAAACTCTCACTAGTACAAATCCATCTTCTTCAAGGAATTAATGTGGGATGGGAAGCTTTTGGATTGATGTTATGTCTTAGCTACTAACAGACTTAGATAGATGTAAGAAAAAATCTGGAACTTCAGAGCCTGCACCAGACAAAAAGCCAATGGTGTTTCTATTATTTTTATATATTGAGGATCAGAGAAAAATATATTTCACTAAGAAGATAATATCATTTTTTGGTTATAGATTAAGTATCAGGTTTTAAAACAACATATACGTTCACTCTAGTTAACAGAAATGGAGGATGATATTCAAGCATGGGGAAATTATTCTCTCAAAATTCTTGGATCGCTGAAATAAATAAAAACAGGAAATGTTGGGAAATCTCTGCGATCTGGCAGTGTCTGCGCAAAAATAAACAGCTAATATTGCAGACTGATGACCCTACTCCCTTGGATCTCGGTCTGCAAGTTGTACGGATGTACCACGTTTCTTTATGTTTTAACTAGACCAAGTATATAGGAAGAATTTATTCTTAACAGTGAGATCAATAGTTAACTTCAGACTGTTTGCAAAAGAGTAGAGGTGAATTGAAAGTATTGTTGGAAGCCAGAAAAGCTTAAAAGAATGTTGGAGACTGAAAGTATTGCTTATAAAGAAAACCCAAATGAGCATTATAAGATGATAGGCCAAGACCACTGGGTAGACAGCACTTTTTGTGCCATTATAGATTTGATTGGCCAAACAACCACTATGTTATAAATTTCTATGAATTAATGACATCAGCAAAAGTCGGTGGGGATAAAGTTTCAGAATCAGGTTTAATATCATCAGCATACGTCACGAAATTTGTTGTCTTTGTAGCAGCAGTACAATGCAATACATAATAATAGAAAAAAATGAATTGCAATAAGTGTATATGTATATATTAAATAGTTAAATTAAATATGTAGTGCAAAAATAGAAATAAAAACAGTAGTGAGGTAGTATTCATGGGTTTAATGTTCATTCAGAAATCCGATGGCAGAGGGGAAGAAGCTGTTCCTGAATTCACTGGGTCCGTGCCTTCAAGCTTCAAGATTGATCATAAACCAGGCCTCCCTCCTGATGGTAGCAATGAGTACAGGGCATGTCCTGGGTAGTGGGGTTCTTAGTGATGGATGCTGCCTTTTTGAGGCATCGCTCCTTGAAGATGTCCTGGATACTATGGAAGCTAGTGCCCAGAATGGAGATGACTGAGTTTAGAACTCACTGCAGCTTATTTTGATCCTGTGCAGTGCCCCCCACCCATATCAGATGGGGATACAGCCAATTAAAATGATCTCCACAGTACATCTGTAGCAATTTGCAAGTATTTTTGGTGACATATCAAATCGCAAACTCCTGATGAAACATAACCGCTCGCTTACGCCATCTTCGTATTTGCCTCAATATGTTGAGTCCAGTATAGATCATCAGAGATATTGATGCCCAAGAACTTGTAATGGCTCACCCTTTCCACTTCTGATCTCTCTATGAGGACTGGTTTATGATAAATCTTGTGGTTCCTAATAATAACCAAACAGGATTTCCTGGCTTTTGAACACATGAAACAAGGATTATTTATGTCTAATGTTTTCTGTTTATCTTGAGCCTAAAGATTTAAGAATTGTTTATGATTTTTAGATTGCAATTTTTTCTACGATATAATTTAAATTGGAAATATTAATTTTGATACTAATTGCAGAGGTTAAGGATTTGTTGGCAATCATGATTTAAAGGCACATGTTATAGTAACGTACAAATAACATCAATTGAAATGTAATTGAATTGGCTGCAGGTCAAGAGGTGACAATTAAATATGAGAATACTCTGTCTGTGTGTAGGAAGCCATATTTCTTTTTGTTTGCACTATATATTCTACATGAAATGCAACTCAGTCTGATGAGTGCCTTAAAAATTGTTGACTATCACTATAATAAGTAACAGAAAGGAACTCTTATAGTAAGACTAAATTAACCTCAACCATTTGGAAGATATATTTTTTTTTATGTGTGATAAAGTAGTTTAGCACTTATTAAGTTGCCAGACAAGTAAGCAAACTGTCTTAATTAACAATCCAGAGACACAAGTTCTAATCCCTCAATATCAGAGGTGGAAATTTAAATAACATTTGAAAGGTACAAGGATAGGAAAGGACACAGAGCAAACGTGGGTAAATGGGAATAGCCTAGAAGGGCCTGGTAGTCAGCACAGACAGATGAGGTTGAAGGCCCTTTTCCTGTGCTGTATTATTCTGTGACTCTAATTCAATTAGATGTAAACTAAAAATATTAAATACAGAGAACTAGCCTTCAAGTTATTGTATTGTTGTAAAAGAAAACATCACATTCATTAATGTCCCTCGGGGAAGAGATCTATTGTTCTGACCCAGTCTGGTGTATGTGTCATCGGCAATATTGCAAATGCCTCTTGACTGTCATCTAAGACCACTCAGTTGTATAATATCACTTATATTAAACTCTGTTAAAGTTAAGATTAACAGATCCACCCAGCAATAACTTGGGCCTTCACTGTTGGAGAATCTAAATCCCGGAGCTCTTTTCCCAGTTGCCTTCACCAGAGGGATTGGCAACTCTCTTCAGGGTCAGTTACAGATGGGGAATAAAAGTTATTTTTTTATTATTGTACATGGCCACATTTGTTTGTTAACAAGAGAAAATCTGCAGATTCTGGAAAAATCCAAGCAACACATGCACAAAATGCCTGAGGAACTCAGCAGGGCAGGTAGCATCTATGGAAAAGCGTAAACAGTCGACGTTTCAGGCCAAGACCCTTCATCAGAACACATTTGAACACAGTCAAAGGGTCTCCTTTGACTGGTCCATATATTAAAAAGTTCCTATCAATGTCAGTCCAGAAAATACACGGTGCCTAAGCCTCATGGCCTTCTTTGGTATGGAATTCCAATGATTCTCTGTCCTCTGGCTGAAGAAGCTCACAGCCCCATATTGAATAACCAGCCCTTTATTGTAGACTCCTTGACCAGGGAAAGCATCATCCCTGCACCTGCCTTGTCAAGTACCATAGGACTTTTATATTTCATTGGGATCACCATTCACCCTTCAAAGCTCTATTGAATACAAGCCCAATCAGCTTAAACTTTCCCCAAAATCCATCTGGCAAGTCTTCATTATACTTCCTCTGCCATAATGAAACCCTTTACTGAGTGAGTTGACCACTTCAGGTCCAGTATCATGAGACCCCTATAAAATTGCATCTATATGTACCCACATCCTCTTCCAATAAAGGACAATATATTGCTTTTCTTCCTTCTTGCTTATGTTGAAAGTCAGAAAATAAACCCCAGACGCTATATCCCTGAAATAAAAATGCTTAACAGATCAGGCAACAATCAACCAAGAAAGAAACAGAATTGATGTTTCACATCAAAGACCCTTCAGCATTTTGCTTGCTCTACCTGAATTTTAACGCCACGATTTATGTACAAGGATATTTAGGGCCCTCTAAATATCAACCACTTTCAGTCTCTGAACAATTAAAAAATGCCTCCCCTTTCTATTTTTCTTATCAAATGGAATATCTAGCATTCACTTGCCTCATCCATGGTCACTCACTTAGCCTATCTACTTACCCCAAAGCCTCTCTGCATGCTTCTCACCACCTACACTGAACTTCAGTTTTTTAATGAAATCAACAAACCTTGTTTCCCTCCTCTTTCCAAAGTCATAAATGGCATGAACTGTCAACCGTGACTTTTTCTTCATTAATTTTTTCTATCACTGCAAGATGTTCGAGCTTCCCTTTCCTCAGTAGATATCCTTCAAATTCCAGTTGCCATTTTCTGATTGCTGACATCAGCTCTCTTCTTAGTCTGGTTTTACACCACACTTCCTCATTTGTTACTCTGTCTTTCCACAATGTTTTCATCATTCTTCTCAAAAACCACATTTCTGCACCATGACAAATTCGCTTGTCTCATTTTCAAATCTCATTCCTACTTTTTGTTCCGAATACACTTTGTGATGAAGCTGATATCTTTCCCATCAATGCCCAAGTGTTGAAGGGTTTTTAAAAGCTCCTCATTCCTCACCTTTCAAAAGCTTTGGTATAATCAATGAAACATAGTTCTAGGTCTTTCTGGACTTCATAGGTGCGCTCACAAATCATTCGAAGGATGGAAATTGCATTTCGTATTCCACAATCTTCAATGAAGCTACACTCAGTGAAGCAATGAAGCATGGTCTCAGGCTTCATACTTTTTTTTTTGCTCTCACCATGATGCTTTGTAGCAGGACTTTGATTACATCACTCATCAAACTAATTGTGTGGTGCAACTCACAATCAATTGCTCGAGGATTTGCAGTTGAAAATGAATACTGACTTGCTCATTTCCTCAGGTGTTTCCCCACTGTCATATATTTCATTCAGCAAATCTGTCAACCTTTCAACGCTGAAATTTTCCAGTGGTTGAATCATTCTATAGCAATGCCATCTGGTCCTGATGCCTTATTCTTTTTCACTTTCCCCACTGCTGCTTTAACTTTTGATCTCATAGTCGCTGGGCTACCCATGTTCTTATTCGTTTCTCCCTTACTGTATCTTCAAACAAGTCGACAATGTACTGTATTCAGACCATCTAGCCATGAGAATCGATCCATTTTTCGCCATCAAACAGCCACTCAATGTTTAAGGATTAGCACCTGTGAGCATCCGCACCTTCTTGTGCTTATTGCCAGAATTTTTTAGTTTCTCTGCATTCTCTATTGGCCAGGCAAGATCTATGGAAAAGACCAAACAGTCAACGTTTGGGGCCAAGACTCTTCATCAGGACTGGAAAAAAAGGATTGAAGTCAGGTTAAGAAGGTGGGGAAGGGGAAGGAAAACCACAAAGTGGTAGGTGATAGATCAAATGGGGAGGGGATGGAAGGGGTGAAGTAAGAGCTGGGAGGTTGTTTGGTGAAAGAGATAAGGAACTGGAGCAGGGGAATCTGATAGGATGGGTAGAAGACAATAGAAGAAAGGGAAGGGGAAGGTGCACCAGAGCAAGGTGATAGGAAGGTAAGGAGATAAGGTGAGAGAAGGAAATGGGACTGGGGAATGATAAAGGAGAGCAGATATGCACAACCATCAAAAGTTCAAGAAATCCTATTAGGTTGGAGGCTACCTAGATGGGATATATGGAGTTGCTCTTCAAACCTAAGTATGGTCTCATTGTAGAGGTAAAGGAGGCCATGGACTGATATGTCGAAATTGGAATGGGAAGTGGAATTGAAATGGGTGGCCACTGGGAGATCCCGCCTTTTCTGGCGGATGGAGCATAGGTGCTCAAAGAAGCAGTCTCCCAATCTACACTGGGTCTCACCAATACACAGGAGGCCACACTGACCCCAACAGACCCACAAGGGAAGTGTCGCCTCACCTGGACAGATTGTTTGGGGCCAATGGTGGGGAGGGAGGAGGCGTAGGGGCTGGTATGACACTTGTTCCACTTACAGAAGGTAAGTATAGGAAGGAAATCAGTGGGGAGGGATGAATGGAGAAGGGGTCTCATAGGGAGTGACCCCCGCAGAAAGCAGAAAGTGGGGGGAAGAAGAGAAAAATGTGCTTGGTGGAGGGATCCAGTTGGAGATGGCAGAGTTGCAGAGGATTATGTGCTGGACGTGGAGGTTAGTGGGGTGGCAGGTGAGGACTAGAGGAACCTTATCCCCGGTGGGGTGGCAGGAAGATGGGATAAGGGCAGACATACATAAAATGGAAGAGATGCAGGTGAGCACACCATTGATTGTGGAGGAAGGAAAAGTCCCTTTCTTTGAATAAGAAGGATATTTCATTAGTTCTGGAGTGAAGAGCTTTATCTTGAGGGTGGGAAGAGGTATAGTCTAGGGAGCTGTGAGAATCAGTGGATTTATAAATGATATCATTAGATAAATTATCTCCAGAGATCTCCAGAGATAGAAACAGAGAGACTGAGTAAGAGGAGGGAGGTGTTGGAAATGAACCAGGTAAATTTGAGGGCAGGGTGGAAGATGGAGGCAAAGTTGATGAAGTTGACGAGCCTAGCATGTGTTCAGGAAGCAGTAGCAATGTAGTTATCAATGTAGCATAGGAAGACACTCAAAATACTCTAATTGATCTGTCAAACTGAGTTGTTATAATAAATGTCAATATCAATTATTCAATTAGTCGAAGACCATCACGAGTAAAACCCTCCCCACTATTAAGCACATCTACATGAAACACTGCTGCAGAAAAGCAGCATCCATCATCAGAGACCCCCATCACCCAAGGCATGATCTCTTCTCACTGCTGCCATCTGGAAGAAGGTACAAGAGTGTCAGGACTCACAACATCAGGTTCAGGAACAGCTATTACCCCTCACACATCAGGCTCTTGAACCAAAGGGGAAAATTTTATTTGCCTCATCATTGAAATGTTCCTGCAGCTTTTGGACTTACTTTCAAGGACTTTTCATCACGTGTTCTCTATATTTATTGCTTATTTGTTTATTATTATTATTATTATTTCTTATTGTATTTGCACAGTTTGTTATCTTTTACATACTGGTTGAACTCTCAACGGTGCAGTGTTTTATTGATTCTATTATGATTATTATTCTATTATGGATTTATTGTGGAACAGTCAACAATCAACATGATCTTCTCACAATGCCATCTCCAAGAGAAATGTCTAGAGCAGAGACAATCACTGTACATTGCCTTCATCAACCTGACAAAGGCCTTCAGCCTGGTCAGCAGAAAAGGCCTCTTCACACTGCTCCAAATGACTGGATGTCCCCACAAGCTCCTCAGGATGATCATATCTTTCCAAGAAGATATGCACTGCCCAGCTTGATGGCTAATTCTCCAACCCTTCCCAATCAAGAGCAGCATGGAGCAGGGCTGCATAGTAGCTCCTAAGCTCTTTGGCACCTTCTTCTCTCTGCTACTGTCTCATGCCTTCAGTTTAGAAAATAGAATAGAATAGAATAGAGACAATAGACAATAGGTGCAGGAGTAGGCCATTTGGCCCTTCAAGCCAGCACCGCCATTCACTGTGATCATGGCTGATCATCCACTATCAGTATCCAGTTCCTACCTTATCCCCATAACCTTTGATTCCACTATCTTTAAGAGCTCTATCCATCCCTTTCTTGAAAGCATCCAGAGACTTGGCCTCCACAGCCTCCTGGGGCAGAGCATTCCTCTGAGTTTGTCAGAGGATGATGTATACCTCCACACCAGAAGTGACAGCGGGCTGTTTAACCTTGCACATATAAGAGCAAAGAAGAAGGTGCGACTGGTACTGATAAGGGAGTCGCTGTTTTCAGGCAATGCCGCCCTAATATTACACTCAGAGAAAGCCCTCCAGAGATTCATCAACTGCTTCACACTTGCCTGCAGAGACGTTGGTTTGACTATCAGACTCAAGAAGGCAAGCAGTCAGCAACATACCAAACATCTGCATAGCAAACTACACCCTGAACATAGTGGATGAGTTCACCTACCTTGGCTCCACCATCTCAAGCAACCTTCCCCTCAGCGTTGAACTCAACAACCAGATCGGCAGAGCAGCAACAATGATATCTCCCCGGCAACAAGAGTCTGGGAGAACTCCATGCTGACTATGAGCACTAAGATGAAGGTCTACCAGGCCTGTGTGTTTAGTACACTCCTGTATGGCAGCTAAATATGGACAACCTACCCTAACCAAGAGCGCAGCCTAAACACATTCCATCTTCACTGCCTCAGAACAATCCTGGCATCACATGGCAAGATTACTTCCCAAGGAAGGATGTTCTAGAACAAGCAGGCATGACAAGTACGTTTGCCCTCCTCACTCAGCGCTGCCTACGATGGCTTCGTCATGTCAGCCACATAGAGGAAGGTCAGATCCCCAAAAACATACCATATGGACAGCTTGCCACCAACTTCAGACCTGCTGGAAGGTCTGCCTTGCATTATAGTGATGTCTGCAAGCGCAGCATGAAAGCAGGGGACATCGACCAAACAACTTGGGAAGTCATGGTAGCTGACCACAGCGGCTGGAGACAGACCATCAAAGAAGGTGTAAAGAGGAGCGGGCAGAAGAGAGAGGAGCAGCGGGACAGCAAAGAGAGAGTGCAGACGGCTAAGGGAAGGACGAACATCAGCACCTCCATAGCCTGGTAAAACATTCACTTGCAGAACCTGCAGCAAGACCTACTGTTCCAAAATTGGACTGTACGGCCATAGCAGGCATTGCAGTTCTACAGCAGCCTGACCCATAGTGCACACTCCATTGCTCTTCAAGACAGACGGAAGCCATCATCGTGGATTTATTAGGTACAGTATACCTGCAAGAAAATGAACCTCAGTGTTGTATACAATGACATATATGTACTCTGATAATAAATTTAGTTTGAACTTTGAAAGTCACAGCAAATTAGGAGATAAAATTAGTCTGCGACCTTTTTGATGTATGAGATGTGGTTGAAATCTGCATGATAATTGCTGTTGGTATATTTAATGATAATGTAGCTTGCCAATGAACACCTAACATACCTTTTCTCCATACTAGTGATGATGTGATGGAAAATCAGAATCACAATCCAAATCAGAATCAGAATCAGGTTTACTCTCACCGGCATGTGACGTGAAATTTGTTAACTTAACAGCAGCAGTTCAATGCAATACATAATTTAGCAGACAGAAAAAAATAACTAATAAAATAAAACATAATAATAAATAAACAAGTAAATCAATTACATATATTGAATAGATTTTTTTAAATGTGCAAAAGCAGAAATACTGTATATTAAAAAAGTGAGGTAGTGTCCAAAGCTTCAATGTCCTTTTAGGAATCAGATGGCAGAGGGGAAGAAGCTGTTCCTGAATCACTGAGTGTGTGTCTTCAGGCTTCTGTACCTCCTACCTGATGGAAACATGAGAAAGGGGCATGCCCTGGGTGCTGGAGGTCCTTAATAATGGACACTACCTTTCTGAGACACCATTCCCTGAAGATATCCTGGGTACTTTGTAGGCTAGTACCTAGGATGGAGCTGACTACATTTACAACCTTCTGCAGCTTCTTTTGGTCCTGTGCAGTAGCCCCTCCATACCAGACAGTGATGCAGCCTGTCAGAATGCCCTCCACAGTACATCTATAGAAGTTTTTGAGTGCATATGTCGACATGCCAAAACTCTTCAACTCCTAATAAAGTATAGCTGCTGTCTTGTCTTATTTATGACTACATCAATATGTTGGGACCAGGTTAGATCCTCAGAGATCTTGACACCCAGGAATTTGAAGCTGCTCACTCTCTCCAATTCTGATCCCTCTATGAGGATTGGTATGTGCTCCTTCGTCTTACCCTTCCCAAAGTCCACAATCAGCTCTTTCATCTTACTGACGTTGAGTGCCAGGTTGTTGCTGCGGCACCACTCCACTAGTTAGCATATCTCACTCCTGTACGCCCTCTCGTCACCACCTGAGATTCTAACAACAGCATTTGTCATGCAGATTTCAAGCACATCTCATAAATCAGTAAGGTCACAGACTATCGTCAGCAAATTTGTACATGGTATTTAAGCTACACCTAGCCACAGAGTCATGTGTATATAGAGAGTAGAGCAGTGGGCTAAGTACACACCCCTGAGGTGCACCAGTGTTGATCATCAGCGAGGAGGGTATGTTATCACCAATCCACACAGACTGTGGTCTTCCGGTTAGAAAGTCGAAGATCCAATTGCAGGTTCAGCAACTTCTCAATCAGGATTGTGGTAAAGTTGCTATTAAATGCTGAGCTGTAGTCGATGAACAGCATCCTGAGGAAAAGTGTCCCTGTGTATTGTGAAGATTAGTTAGCTGGAACAGCAATAGAGCTGCTTTGGTATATTCACATCATGTTATGCCCAGTTAATGCAAAGCACTAGCATCAAATTTGTACACTGGAGACTAGTATTTAGCTCCTTACCTGAGTCAACTATCTCAAATCTGTATATCACTAAAGCATCACACCTCAGGAAAGTTATAACAACCTTGTATGAAATTAGGTACAGATTCAAAAGAATGGGCTTAAATGTTTGAATTGTGAGAGCAAATTTCACATTCACAGACTTAGCTTTCATTTCCTATAGCACAGTTCATTATGAAATTTTGGGTGGAGTGAATGTCATCTTTTTATAAGAAGTCTGGTAAAAATTTAGAAACCTTTCTCCTGCAGAAGTTAGTATTTATACTAGGTTAACTAAAATGTTCAAAAATAAATTTGATAGAATCTTGTTCAGGAAATGTATTAAGGCCCATGCCCAATATGATCTAATAACATTAATATTATTAAGAAGAGCTGCAAATTTATAGAATGATTTAACAAAATGAAGAGATGAATGTTCTAACTTCTGTTCTTCTGTTCCTATGAAAGATTTGAAAATCTATCTGCAAACTTGTTGTTCCCCTCTACCAGACATTCAACTAATGGACTCAGGTGATCAATTATATAAGGGCTATTTCTTTGTCTCTTTTCTTAATCATGTTGTCACAGTGGATGTTTCCACAAAATTAGATTGATTACTTGACATAGCTGATGGCAACAGTGCCAGCTTAAAGACAGGTCTGTGATGGAGGCTGTCAGTAGTAACATATTCTTCTTCTTGCAAGCTTGTCTATTCTCCTAACTTGACAGGTTCTTTGGATAAACATCTGCAGGACTTTGGTGGGATTTTTTCTTTAAAAACACAAATTTAGCAATAGAAATGTGAACAAAGTGCATCCTAGACACAGTCTCTATCATAATTTAATTGATAATTGCAACAGAGAATTCTGAATCCATAGCTCATTCTAATTGAATGCATCACCTGAGCTAAATTTACAGAAAATTGTTAAGATTCTGTGAATCGGAATCAGAATCAGGTTTATTGTCACAAACATCAGCTGTAAAACTTGTTGTTTTGTGGCAGCAGTACAATGGAGGCATAATAAATCACTGAGGACTCTGTCAATCAGAGTTGACAATAGATATTTCATCTTAGCTGTCTAGATTTGCAAGCCCAAACAGCTTGATATGGAAAGAAAGCTGTTGCCCTCTCCATACATCTGATGAACCCAAAGGAACAGCAGAAACTGATGCAGTTTGGCACTAGCAGTATTGCAGGAGTTGTTTGTCAGTATTGAATTCAAAGTAGGACTGCCTAAGGGACTCCAGCTCTAATTTTCCCCTGGGGTTGAATCCCAAAGCCTTTCATCATGAGTTGCTATAGCCACAAGGCAGTGGAGGCTGGAGATCAAAGTTTCTCTTCTCCGAGATGAGCTGCCAACTACAGCTGATGAGCCCAAACTAACTGGTTTTAAGGCACCAATAACCCACATTTTCCCCTTTTCCTGTCAGTAGAAACAGTTCTGCTGGGCATAGTGAATGTGAAGGCCAGGAGCTGCACGTGGTTTCCAGAGGCTATTTGAGGCACACAACATTGGGAGCATTTAACATTGGGGAGCTTGTCCCCATTACCACCCCCGGTTATAACAACCTTAAGGAACCAATAAATCACTACAAGTTAAAATAAATAAATAGATATGTAGGTAGATAGTGCAAGAGAGAAACAGTGAGATAGTTTCATAGGTTCATGGACTGCTCAAAAATCTAATAGGAGAGGAGAAGAAGCTGTTCCTAAATTATGAGTTTGGGTCTTTAGGTTCTGTACGTTCTCCCTGAAGGCAGTAATGAGAAGAGGAGTGGTTGGAGTCAGTATGTAACAATTAATTCAGTAACTGTTCTATCCTAGTCAGCCACAGCCATAGTGTCAATGATCAATAGGATCTTTGCAAATCAATAAAGGTGGGAAAAACCTATTTGCTGAACTGCAGCCCCCTTTATGCCAATGTTTTGAATTTTAAAATAATATTAATAATGGAGCAGCTTGGCATGAAACTATAGTAAGAGAAATGTAGCATCTGCTTTTGCAATGATTGGTAACAGAGTACCGTGGATGATAGGATCATTGAAAAAACAATTCACTTATCATAGATTGAATTTGCTCTAAATGACATGTGCATTGAACCTGGGTGTCATTGATTGACAACTTATGGCCATTAAATCTGATTCAATTTCAACCACTGATACAACAGCCTGGAATTTGCTTAGTACATGAGCTTCTCTGATCATTTTCAAAACTGTTTATTGAATATCTCTCCTACCTCTGAATGTCTTGTTTAAGATCAACTTCACAAGACAAGCCAACTTTATCTTCCACATTGACATTGTAAGTATTTTTCGTCATCAAGTTTTTCGTCATTCAGTTTCAAATCTTCCATCACCTAGCTCCTCAAAGCAAACAACTTGACCCTCCTTGCAAATTGCAGCCTATTTATAGCCTTCTTCCCTTTCCATAAACCTCGAACCTGATGTCATCTTTCAAAAGTAGGCTTTCATTACATCACCTCCATCTTTGAACCACTTTATTTCAGTTTCTTTCCTTCATTTCTGAAACGTGGGTGTGTTAACAAGGTCAATATCTCTGACTGCCCTGGAGAGTGTGATGGCCGGCCACCAACTTGGACTGCAGCAGTTCATATCTTGAAGGTATTTGTGGAGATTGTGGGGTAGGTTGTGACTGAGAAGGTGAAGGAGAAAAATACTTTGTCAATGAGATTTGTAAGGATTCATACTGGGGATGGAGTTCCCTTGGACCTGCGGGGTTATCCTCCCAGATGGTAGAAGTTGCAGCCTAAGGCACAGTTCTTAGTGAAGCAACACACACAAAAATTGCTGATGAACGCAACAGGCCAGGCAGCATCTATAGGAAGAGGTACAGTCGACGTTTTGGGCCGAGACCCTTCGTCAGGACTAATTGAAAGAAGAGATAGTAAGAGATTTGAAAGTGGGAGGGGGAGGGGGAGATCCGAAATGATAGAAGACGGGGGGAGGGATGGAGCTAAGAGCTGGAAAGTTGATTGGCAAAAGGGATATGAGGCTGGAGAAGGGAGAAGATCATGGGACGGGGGCCTAGGGAGAAAGAAGAGGAAGGGGCAAACCCAGTTATAGTGACAGGGAAAGAGGGAGAAAAAAGAGAGAAAAAAGGTGGGGGGGGAATAAAAATAATAATAATAAATAAATGAATAAGTGATGGGGTACAAAGGGGAGGTGGGATATTAATGGAAGTTAGAGAAGTCAGTGTTCATGCCATCAAGTTGGAGGCTACCCAGACGGAATATAAGGTGCTGTTCCTCCAACCTGAGTGTGGCTTCATCTTTACAGTAGAGGAGGCCGTGGATAGACATGTCAGAATGGGAATGGGACATGGAATTAAAATGTGTGGCCACTGGGAGATCCTGCTTTCTCTGGCGGACAGAGCGTAGGTATTCAGCGAAACGGTCTCCCAGTCTGCGTCGGGTCTCGCCAATATATAGAAGGCCACATCGGGAGCACCGGACACAGTATATCACCCAACCGACTCACAGGTGAAGTGTCGCCTCACCCGGAAGGACTGTCTGGGGCCCTGAACGGTGGTAAGGGAGGAAGTGTAAGGGCATGTGTAGCACTTGTTCCGCTTACAAGGATAAGTGCCGGGAGGGAGATCAGTGGGAAGGGATGGGGGGGGAACGAATAGACAAGGGAGTCATGTAGGGAGTGATCCCTGCGGAAAGCGGAAAGTGGTTGGAAGGGAAAGATGTGCGTAGTGGTGGGATCCCGTTGGAGGTAGCGGAAGTTACGGAGAATTATACGTTGGACCCGGAGGCTAATGGAGTGGTAGATGAGGACAAGGGGAACCCTATTCCTAGTGGGGTGGCGGGAGGATGGGTTGAGAGCAGATGTGCGTGAAATGGGAGAAATGCGTTTGAGAGCAGAGTTGATGGTGGAGGAAGGGAAGCCCCTTCTTTAAAAAAGGAGGACATCTCCTTCATCCTGGAATGAAAAGCCTCATCCTGAGAGCAGATGTGGTGGAAACAGAGGAATTGCGAGAAGGGGATGGCATCTTTGCAAGAGAAAGGGTGGGATAGGCTTGGAACATGGATTGTTCCACAAAGCCAACAAAAAGGCAAGCATTTCTGGGACCCATACGTGTGCCCATGACTACACCTTTAGTTTGGAGGAAGTAGGAGGAGCCAAAGGACAAATTATTAAGAGTAAGGACTAATTTCACTAGACAGAGCAGAGCGGTGGTAGAGGGGAAGTGGTTAGATCTGGAATCCAAAATGAAGCGGAGAGCTTGGAGACCTTCCTGGTGAGAGATGGAGGTATATAGGGACTGGACATCCATGGTGAAAATAAACTGGTGGGGGCCAGGGAACTTAAAATCATTGAAAAAATTCAGAGCGTGAGAAGTGTCAGGAACATAGGTGGGAAGGGATTGAACAAGGGGGGATAAAACCTTGTCGAGGTATGCAGAAATGAGTTCGGTGGGGCAGGAGCAAGCTGAGACAGGCTGAGATGGGTCTACCTGGACAGGCAGGTTTGTGGATCTTGGGTAGGAGATAGAAACAGGAAGTGCGGGGTGTGGGAACTTTAAAGTTGGTAACAGTGGACGGGAGATCCCCTGAGCTGATAGTGTTGGTGATGGTGTGGGAGACAATGGCCTGGTGCTCCTTAGTGGGGTCACGATCGATGGGTAAATAAGAGGAGGTATCCGCGAGTTGTCGCTGTGCCTCGGCAAGGTAGAGGTCAGTACGCCAGACTACAACAGCACCCCTTTATCAGCTGGTTTTATAGTAAGGTTAGGATTAGTGTGGAGGGAGTGGAGAGCAGAGCGTTCAGAAGGAGTGAGGTTGGAATGGGGACAAGGTGCTGTGAAGTCAAGACGGTTGAGGTCCCGTCGGCAGTTAGCAATAAAGAGATCCAGAGCATGCAGAAGACCTGAGCAGGCTGTCCATGAAAAGGAGGAGGGTTAAAGACGGGAGAAGGGGCCATGAGTGGGGGCGGGAGAGTGCTTGCTGAAGAAGTAGGCTCGAAGACAGAGCCGACGGAAGAAGAGTTCAGCGTCATGGTGAACGCAGAACCAGCTGAGGTGTGGGCGAAGGGGGACAAAGGTAAGGCCCTTACTGAGGACATAGCACTTTGCCTCAGAGAGTTGAAGGTCAGAGGGGATGGTAAAGACCCGACATGGATGAGAGCTGGGATCAGAGGGGGGAGGGGGAGGGAGGCTGGTGGTGTCAGTGGAGAGAAGAGGGTTGGGGTGAGAGGAAGAAGGAGCCTCCAAGGGCCCAGGAGCAGATGATGGGATGTGAGGGAGATGTGGTTGCAGAGTGGCGGTGGGGGAAGGGGAGACAGGAGTCACGATAGCAGCATGTGAAGACCTGGCCTGGAGTTCAAGGCTGGAGTCTTGAGAGCTCGGATCAGAAGGGGGAGGAGGGAGGGAGGTTGTTGTCAGTGGAGAGCGGAGGGTAGGGGATGAGAGGAAGATGGAGCATCTAAGGGCCCAGGAGCTGACGGTGAGATCTGAGGGAGATGGGATTGCAGAGTGGTGGTGGGGGAAGGGGAGACTGTAGTCACAACAGCAGCACGTAAAGACCTCATTTCTGCATACCTCGACACTGTTTTATCCCTCCTTGTTCAATCCCTTCCCACCTATGTTCATGATACTGCTCACTCTCTGAATTTTTTTCAATGATTTTAAGTTCCTTGGCCACCACTGCTTTATTTTCACCATGGATGTCCAGTCCCTATATACCTCCATCCCCCACCAGGAAGGTCCCAAAGCTCTCTGCTTCCTTTTGGATTCCAGACCTAACCAGTTCCCCTCTACCACCACTCTGCTCTGTCTAGTGGAATTAGTCCTTACTCTTAATAATTTCTCCTTTGGCTCCTCCCACTTCCTCCATAATAAAGGTGTAGCCATGGGCACCCGTATGGGTCCCAGCTATGCCTGCCTTTTTGTTGGGTTTGTGGAACAATCTATGTTCCGTGCCTATTCTGGTATCTGTCCCCCTCTTTTCCTTCGCTACATCGACGACTGCATTGGCGCTGCTTCCTGCACGCATGCTGAGCTCGTTGACTTCATTAACTTTGCCTCCAACTTTCACCCTGCCCTCAAGTTTACCTGGACTATTTCTGACACCTCCCTCCCCTTTCTAGATCTTTCTGTCTCTATCTCCTGAGACAGCTTATCTACTGATGTCTACTATAAGCCTACTGACTCTCACAGCTATCTGGACTATTCCTCTTCTCACCCTGTCTCTTGCAAAAATGCTATCCCCTTCTCGCAATTCCTCCGTCTCTGCCGCATCTGCCCTCAGGATGAGGCTTTTCACTCCAGGATGAAGGAGATGTCCTCCTTTTTTAAAGAAAGGGTCTTCCCTTCCTCCATCATCAACTCTGCTGTCAAACGCATCTCTCCCATTCCAAGCACATCTGCTCTCACCCCATCCTCCCGCCACCCCACTAGGAATAGGGTTCGCCTTGTCCTTACCTACCACCTCACCAGCCTCCGGGTCCAACGTATAATTCTCCGTAACTTCCGTCACCTCCAATGGGATCCCACCACTAAGCACACTTTCCCCTCCCCTCTGCTTTCTGCAGGGATCGGTCCCTAGGCGATACCCTTGTCCATTCGTCCCCCCCATCCCTTCCCACCGATCTCCCTCTTGGCACTTATCCTTGTTAGCAGAACAAGTGCTACACATGCCCTTACACCTCCTCCCTCACCACCATTCAGGGCCCCAGACAGTCCTTCCAGGTGAGGCAACACTTCACCTGTGAGTCAGCTGGGGTGATATACTGCATCCGATGCTCCCGATGCAGCCTTCTATATATTGGCGAGACCCGACGCAGGCTGGGAGACTGTTTCGCTGAACACCTACACTCTGTCTGCTAGAGAAAGCAGGATCTCCCAGTGGCCACACATTTTAATTCCATGTCCCATTCCCAGTCTGATATGTCTATCCACAGCCTCCTCGACTGTCAAGATGAAGCCACGCTCAGGTTGGAGGAACAACACCTTATATTCTATCCGGGTAGCCTCCAACCTGATGGCATGAACATTGACTTATCTAACTTCCATTAATGCCCCACCTCCTCTTTGTACCCCATCCCGTATTCATTTATTTATTATTATTATTTTTATTTCCCCCCATTTTTTTCTCTCTTTCTTCTCCACCGGTCCCTCTCACAATAACTCCTTGCCCATCCTCTGGGTTTTCCCCCCTCCCCCTTTCTTTCTCCCTCGGCCTCCCGTCCCATGATCCTCTCCCTTCTCCAGCCTCGTATCCCTTTTGCCAAACAACTTTTCAGCTCTTAGCTCCATTCCTCCCCCTCCTGTCTTATCCTATCATTTCGGATCTCCCCCTCCCCCTCCCACTTTCAAATCTCTTACTATCTCTTCTTTTAGTTAGTCCTGACGAAGGGTCTCGGCACGAAACGTCGACTGTACTTCTTCCTATAGATGCTGCCTGGCCTGTTGCGTTCACCAGCATTTTTTGTGTGCGTTGCTGGGAATTCCAGCATCTGCAGATTCCTTGTGTTTGAGTTCTTAGTGAAGCATTGATATTTTCTTTGTGACACATGCTGTAGGTGATGGAGAAATGTAAGTCATTAGATTAGTCTACGAGTCTGTGGTGGCCAGTGCTATCATGTTTGCTGTTGTGTGCTGGGGCAGCAGGCTGAGGGTAGCAGACACTAATAGAATCAACAAACTCATTCGTAAGGCCAGTGATGTTGTGGGGATGGAACTGGACTCTCTCACGGTGGTGTCTGAAAAGAGGATGCTGTCTAAGTTACATGCCATCTTGGTAATGTCTCCCATCCACTACATAATGTACTGGGTGGGCACAGGAGTACATTCAGCCAGAGACTCATTCCTCCGAGATGCAGCACAGAGCGTCATAGGAAGTCATTCCTGCCTGTGGCCATCAAACTTTACAACTCCTCCCTTGGAGGGTCAGACACCCTGAGCCGATAGGCTGGTCCTGGACTTATTCCATAAATTACTGGCATAATTTACATATTACTATTCAACTATTTATGGTTCTATTACCATTTATTATTTATGGTACAACTATAATGAAAACCAATTTCCCCCAGGATCAATAAAGTATGACTATGACTATGACTAGTGGATGAATGCAAGGTAAATGCTCTTTCTTATTTGGTTTCTTGAGTATTGTTGGAAATGGACTAATCTAGACGACTAGATGATGTACCATCACATTTCTGATCTAATCCTTGTGGATGATGATAACTCAGAAGATGAGTCTTTACAGAATCTGACAACCTCTTGCTTGTTCTTATAGTCATAGTGCTGAGATGGCTGTGTTTTGTTTTTTTTATCTGTGGTGATACTTAGGATGTAGTTGTGGAGGACACAGTGGCAGAAATATGATTAAATTGGAAATTAGGTCCCTTCTTGTTAAAGATGGTCATTGTGTGGTACTTCTGAGGCAAAATATTACTTGCCATTTATCAGCCTATGCCTTAACATTTATGTCTATGTCTTGCTGGATGCAGGCGTACACCATTTCATTATTTGAGTAACTGAAAATTGTTTTAATTAGTATTGTGATATTATTAGCATAGCTTATTTCAGGAAGCAAGTGAAGACAGTTAAATCTGTAATGGTACCCTGGGAAAATGGTCTATTACCCCAGGGCTATTCCCTGAGGCAGGAATGACTGACTATCATAACCATATCCACACTGCTATGAATGACATCAGGCCATTGATAATTGGCCTTGATTCCATTGTTTTCAATGCGACCAAGATCCTTCTGGCATGAACAGTTAAATGTTGCTTTGATTTCAAGGGCATCATTCTCACCTCATTTCTGGAATCTGGCTTTTTTTTTTGCTTATATTTAAACTAAAGCTTCTCTGATGTTTGGAGTTGAATGGTCCTGGTAAAACCATATTATCCATCTCTGCACATTTGAAATGCTGTTCCATTGACAGCTTTCATATCTTTGTTCATAATTGGGCATGAACTGAAAAATGATAATTATTTAGGTTGCATATGGACTGCATTTTATGGCTGGGGCATATCTGAGCAATTCTTGAGATGATCATGTTATCTCAATATTACTTCTATACTGGAATAACTTGGCTAGAACTGTGCCTGTCTCTGAAGGCTCCTGTCTTCAGCACTGCATTTAAGGTGTCACTAAGGTTGAGCACCTCAGCCCAGAGTAAACATTTCTTCATTGTCACTTCAAGTGACCTCTTCAACGCATGGACGAATGGACAAGGGAGTTGTGTAGGGAGCGATCCCTGCGGAATGCAGAAAGAGGGGGGGAGGGAAAGATGTGCTTAGTGGTGGGATCCCGTTGGAGGTGGCGGAAGTTACGGACAATAATATGTTGGACCCGGAGGCTGGTGGGGTGGTAGGTGAGGACCAGGGGAAGCCTATTCCTAGTGGGGTGGTGGGAGGATGGAGTGAGAGCAGATGTACGTGAAATGGGGGAGATGCGTTTAAGAGCAGAGTTGATAGTGGAGGGAGGGAAGCCCCTTTCTTTAAAAAATGAAGACATCTCCCTCATCCTAGAATGAAAAGCCTCATCCTGAGAGCAGATGCGGCGGAGACGGAGGAATTGCGAGAAGGGGATGGCATTTTTGCAAGAGACAGGGTGAGAAGAGGAATAGTCCAGATAGCTGTGAGAGTCAGTAGGCTTATAGTAGACATCAGTGGATAAGCTGTCTCCAGAGACAGAGACAGAAAGATCTAGAAAGGGGAGGGAGGTGTCGGAAATGGACCAGGTAAACTTGAGGGCAGGGTGAAAGTTGGAGGCAAAGTTAATAAAGTCAACGAGTTCTGCATGCGTGCAGGAAGCAGCGCCAATGCAGTCGTCGATGTAGCGAAGGAAAAGTGGGGGACAGATACCAGAATAGGCACGGAACATAGATTGTTCCACAAACCCAACAAAAAGGCAGGCATAGCTAGGACCCATACGGGTGCTCATAGCTACACCTTTAGTTTGGAGGAAATGGGAGGAGCAAAAGGAGAAATTATTAAGAGTAAGGACTAATTCCGCTAGACGGAGCAGAGTGGTGGTAGAGGGGAACTGATTAGGTCTGGAATCCAAAAAGAAGCGTAGAGCTTTGAGACCTTCCTGATGGGGGATGGAAGTATATAAGGACTGGACATCCATGGTGAAAATAAAGCGGTGGGGGCCAGGGAACTTAAAATCATCGAAAAGTTTAAGAGCGTGAGAAGTGTCACGAACATAGGTCGGAAGGGATTGAACAAGGGGTGATAAAACAGTGTCGAGGTATGCAGAAACGAGTTCGGTGGGGCAGGAGCAAGCTGAGACAATAGGTCGGCCAGGACAGGCAGGTTTGTGGATCTTGGGTAGGAGGTAGAAACGGGAAGTGCGGGGTGTGGGAACTATAAGGTTGGTAGCAGTGGATGGGAGATCCCCTGAGCGGATAAAGTCGGTGATAGTGTGGGAGACAATGGCCTGGTGCTCCTTGGTGGGGTCACAATCGAGGGGTAAATAAGAGGAGGTATCCGCGAGTTGTCGCTGTGCCTCGGCAATGTAGAGGTCAGTACGCCAGACTACAACAGCACCCCCCTTATCAGCGGGTTTAGTAAACAACAGGAATTCTGCAGATGCTGGAAATTCAAGCAACACACATTAAAGTTGCTGGTGAACGCAGCAGGCCAGGCAGCATCTATAGGAAGAGGCGCAGTCGACGTTTCAGGCCGAGACCCTTCGTCAGGACTAACTGAAGGAAGAGTGAGTAAGGGATTTGAAAGCTGGAGGGGGAGGGGGAGATGCAAAATGATAGGAGAAGACAGGAGGGGGAGGGATAGAGCCGAGAGCTGGACAGGTGATAGGCAAAAGGGGATACGAGAGGATCATGGGACAGGAGGTCCGGGAAGAAAGACGGGGGAGGGGGGTGACCCAGAGGATGGGCAAGAGGTATATTCAGAGGGACAGAGGGAGAAAAAGGAGAGTGAGAGAAAGAATGTGTGCATAAAAATGAGTAACAGCTGGGGTACGAGGGGGAGGTGGGGCCTAGCGGAAGTTAGAGAAGTCAATGTTCATGCCATCAGGTTGGAGGCTACCCAGACGGAATATAAGGTGTTGTTCCTCCAACCTGAGTGTGGCTTCATCTTTACAGTAGAGGAGGCCGTGGATAGACATGTCAGAATGGGAATGGGATGTGGAATTAAAATGTGTGGCCACTGGGAGATCCTGCTTTCTCTGGCGGACAGAGCGTAGATGTTCAGCAAAGCGGTCTCCCAGTCTGCGTCGGGTCTCACCAATATATAAAAGGCCACATCGGGAGCACCGGACGCAGTATATCACCCCAGTCGACTCACAGGTGAAGTGATGCCTCACCTGGAAGGACTGTTTGGGGCCCTGAATGGTGGTAAGGGAGGAAGTGTAAGGGCATGTGTAGCACTTGTTCCACTTACACGGATAAGTGCCAGGAGGGAGATCAGTGGGGAGGGATGGGGGGGACGAATGGACAAGGGAGTTGTGTAGGGAGCGATCCCTGCGGAATGCAGAGAGGGGCGGGGAGGGAAAGATGTGCTTAGTGGTGGGATCCCGTAAACAGCGGGTTTAGTAATAAGGTTAGGATTAGTGCGGAGGGAGTGGAGAGCAGAGCGTTCCGAAGGAGTGAGGTTGGAATGGGGACAAGGTGCGGTGAGGTCGAGACGGTTGATGTCCCGTCGGCAGTTGGCAATAAAGAGATCCAGAGCAGGCAGAAGACCAGAGCGGGGTGTCCATGAAGAAGAGGAGGGTTGAAGACGGGAGAAGGGGTCATCGGTGGGGGTGGAAGAGTCCTTGCCGAAGAAGTAGGCTCGGAGACGGAGACGGCGGAAGAAAAGTTCCGCATCATGGCGAACACGGAACTCACTGAGGTGTGGGCGAAGGGGGACAAACGTGAGGCCCTTACTGAGAACAGAGCGTTCTGCCTCCGACAGTAGAAGGTCGGAGGGGATGGTAAAGACCCGGCACGGATGAGAGCTGGGATCAGAGGGGGGAGGGGGGAGGCTGGGGGTGTCAGTGGAGAGGGGATGGTTGGGGTGAGAGGAAGATGGAGCCTCTGAGGGCCCAGGAGCTGACGGTGGGATCTGAGGGAGACGGGGTTGCGGAGTGGTGGTGGGGGAAGGGGAGACGGGAGTCACAACAGCAGCACATAAAGACCCGGCCTGGAGTTCAAGGCTGGAGTCGCAGTTGGTGGTTGCGTAATCATTTCGAATGTGTCCATGGTCGTTGCTGGAGTCCGGGTTTTGAATATGCCCTGAGGTGTTGGAGCCGCCGAGATCAATGGCAGGCGCCGCAATTGAAAGTTCATGCCTGCTAGCGTCGGGGCCGGCAGGCTCTGGAGTCCGTAGATGTAAGATCTTGCGATCTTTGCCTAACATGACAAAGTCAGAAAAACGGCCGATTGCAGGCGTGAATCCGACGGAGGATGAAATAACGGGTAGGACCATTACAGACGGCGAAGAAAGTGTCCCGAAGGTGTGGAAGGGTCTGGGATAGGGACACCAAGTACCTCCTCATGGCGGAGAGAGTCGCCTTCAGAGCTTGACGGGAGAAGCAGCGAGAGGCAGAGTCAATAAAATGTGAGTACCTGGGATCCTCAGAAGGTCCAAATTGAGAGGCTTGGAAACGAATCCTAAAGCCAACTGGAGTAAGTTGGCGACGGAGGCACGTTCCAAGAAAGGATATATGGCTGTGGTAGCGAGTTTGAGTCAAAGTGTGGTCGAAAAGTTGAAGAGCCGAAGAAATTACAGATGGGGAGCAGTGAGAGATGGTTTCACCGTCTCCCCTTCCCCCACCAATACTCTACAATCCCGTCTCCCTCAGATCCCACCGTCAGCTCCTGGGCCCTCAGAGGCTCCATCTTCCTCTCACCCCAACCCTCCCCTCTCCATTGACACACCCAGCCTCCCCCCTCCCGCCTCTGATCCCAGCTCTCATCCGTGCCGGATCTTTACCATCCCCTCCGACCTTCAACTGTCGGAGGCAGAACGCTCTGTTCTCAGTAAGGGCCTCACCTTTGTCCCCCTTCGCCCACACCTCAGCGAGTTCCGTGTTCGCCATGATGCGGAACTTTTCTTCCGCCGTCTCCGTCTCCAAGCCTACTTCTTCGGCAAGGACTCTTCCACCCCCACCGATGACCCCTTCTCCCGTCTTCAACCCTCCTCTTCTTCATGGACACCCCGCTCTGGTCTTCTGCCTGCTCTGGATCTCTTTATTGCCAACTGCCGACGGGACATCAACCGTCTCGACCTCACCGCACCTTGTCCCCATTCCAACCTCACTCCTTCGGAACGCTCTGCTCTCCACTCCCTCTGCACTAATCCTAACCTTATTATTAAACCCACCGACAAGGGGGGTGCTGTTGTAGTCTGGCGTACTGACCTCTACATTGCCGAGGCACAGCGACAACTCGCGGATACCTCCTCTTATTTACCCCTCGATTGTGACCCCACCAAGGAGCACCAGGCCATTGTCTCCCACACTATCACCGACTTTATCCGCTCAGGGGATCTCCCATCCACTGCTACCAACCTTATAGTTCCCACACCCCGCACTTCCCGTTTCTACCTCCTACCCAAGATCCACAAACCTGCCTGTCCTGGCCGACCTATTGTCTCAGCTTGCTCCTGCCCCACCGAACTCGTTTCTGCATACCTCGACACTGTTTTATCACCCCTTGTTCAATCCCTTCCGACCTATGTTCGTGACACTTCTCACGCTCTTAAACTTTTCGATGATTTTAAGTTCCCTGGCCCCCACCGCTTTATTTTCACCATGGATATCCAGTCCTTATATACTTCCATCCCCCATCAGGAAGGTCTCAAAGCTCTACGCTTCTTTTTGGATTCCAGACCTAATCAGTTCCCCTCTACCACCACTCTGCTCCGTCTAGCGGAATTAGTCCTTACTCTTAATAATTTCTCCTTTTGCTCCTCCCATTTCCTTCAAACTAAAGGTGTAGCTATGGGCACCCGTATGGGTCCTAGCTATGCCTGCCTTTTTGTTGGGTTTGTGGAACAATCTATGTTCCGTGCCTATTCTGGTATCTGTCCCCCACTTTTCCTTCGCTACATCGACGACTGCATTGGCGCTGCTTCCTGCACGCATGCAGAACTCGTTGACTTTATTAACTTTGCCTCCAACTTTCACCCTGCCCTCAAGTTTACCTGGTCCATTTCCGACACCTCCCTCCCCTTTCTAGATCTTTCTGTCTCTGTCTCTGGAGACAGCTTATCCACTGATGTCTACTATAAGCCTACTGACTCTCACAGCTATCTGGACTATTCCTCTTCTCACCCTGTCTCTTGCAAAAACGCCATCCCCTTCTCGCAATTCCTCCGTCTCCGCCGCATCTGCTCTCAGGATGAGGCTTTTCATTCTAGGACGAGGGAGATGTCTTCATTTTTTAAAGAAAGGGGCTTCCCTTCCTCCACTATCAACTCTGCTCTTAAACGCATCTCCCCCATTTCACGTACATCTGCTCTCACTCCATCCTCCCACCACCCCACTAGGAATAGGGTTCCCCTGGTCCCCACCTACCACCCCACCAGCCTCCGGGTCCAACATATTATTCTCCGTAAGTTCTGCCACCTCCAACGGGATCCCACCAGTAAGCACATCTTTCCCTCCCCCCCCTCTCTGCATTCCGCAGGGATCGCTCCCTACACAACTCCCTTGTCCATTCGTCCCCCCCATCCCTCCCCACTGATCTCCCTCCTGGCACTTATCCGTGTAAGCGGAACAAGTGCTATACATGCCCTTACACTTCCTCCCTTACCACCATTCAGGGCCCCAAACAGTCCTTCCAGGTGAGGCATCACTTCACCTGTGAATCGACTGGGGTGATATACTGCGTCCGGTGCTCCCGATGTGGCCTTTTATATATTGGTGAGACCCGACGCAGACTGGGAGACCGCTTTGCTGAACATCTACGCTCTGTCCGCCAGAGAAAGCAGGATCTCCCAGTGGCCACACATTTTAATCCCACATCCCATTCCCATTCTGACATGTCTATCCACGGCCTCCTCTACTGTAAAGATGAAGCCACATTCAGGTTGGAGGAACAACACCTTATATTCCGTCTGGGTAGCCTCCAACCTGATGGCATGAACATTGACTTCTCTAACTTCCGCTAAGGCCCCACCTCCCCCTCGTACCCCATCTGTTACTCATTTTTATGCACACATTCTTTCTCTCACTCTCCTTTTTCTCCCTCTGTCCCTCTGAATATACCTCTTGCCCATCCTCTGGGTCACCCCCCCCTTGTCTTTCTTCCCGGACCTCCTGTCCCATGATCCTCTCGTATCCCCTTTTGCCTATCACCTGTCCAGCTCTCGGCTCTATCCCTCCCCCTCCTGTCTTCTCCTATTATTTTGCATCTTCCCCTCCCCCTCCAGCTTTCAAATCCCTTACTCACTCTTCCTTCAGTTAGTCCTGACGAAGGATCTCGGCCTGAAACGTCGACTGCGCCTCTTCCTATCGATGCTGCTTGGCCTGCTGCGTTCACCAGCAACTTTGATGTATGTTGCTCAAGTATCCTGACATTTACTTTGTACTCTGCCTTGGAGTTTGTCCTTCCAAAGTGTTCCACCTCACACTTCTCCGGGTTGAACTCCATCTGCCACTTCTCAGCCCACTTCTGCATCCTATCAATGTCTCTCTGCAATCTTTGACAATCCTCTACACTATCTACAACACCACCAACCTTTATGTCGTCTGCAAACTTGCCAACCCACCCTACTACCCCCACGTCCAGGTCATTAATAAATATCACAAAAAGTAGAGGTCCCAGAACAGATCCTTGTGGGACACCACTAGTCACAACCTCCAATCTGAATGTACTCCCTCCACCATGACCCTCTGCCTTCTGCAGGCAAGCCAATTTTGAATCCACCTGGCCAAACTTCCCTGGATCCCATGCCTTCTAACTTTCTGAATAAGCCTACCATGTAGAACCTTGTCAAATGCCTTACTAAAATCCATATAGATCACATCCACTGCACTACCCTCATCTATATGCCTGGTCACCTCCTCAAAGAACTCTATCAGGCTTGTTAGACACGATCTGCCCTTCTTCACAAAGCCATGCTGACTGTCACTGATCAGACCATGATTCTTTAAATGCCTATAGATCCTATCTCTAGGAACCTTTTCCAACAGCTTTCCCACCACAGACGTAAGGCTCACTGATCTATAATTACCCAGGCTATCGCTACTACCTTTTTTGAACAAGGGGACAACATTCGCCTCCCTCCAATCCTCCGGTACCATTCCCGTGGACAATGAGGACATAAAGGTCCTAGCCAGAGGCTCAGCAATCTCTTCTCTCGCCTCGTGGAGCAGCCTGGGGAATATTCCATCAGGCCCCAGGACTTATCTGTCCTAATGTATTTTAACAACTCCGACACCTCCTCTCTCTTAATATCAACATGCTCCAGAACATCAGCCTCACTCATATTGTCCTTACCATCATCAACTTCCCTCTCATTGATGAATGGCAAAGAGAAGTATTCATTGAGGACCTCGCTCACTTCCGCAGCCTCCAGGCACATCTTCCCACCTTTATCTCGAATCGATCCTACTTTCATTCCTGTCATCCTTTTTTTCTTCACATAATTGAAGAAGGCTTTGGGGTTTTCCTTTACCCTACTCACCAAGGCCTTCTCATGCCCCCTTCTTGCTCTTCTCAGCCCCTTCTTAAGCTCCTTTCTTGCTTCCCTATATTCCTCAATAGACCCATCTGATCCATGCTTCCTAAACCTCATGTATGCTGCCTTCTTCCACCTGACTAGATTTTCCACCTCACTTGTCACCCATGTTTCCTTCACCCTACCATTCTTTATCTTCCTCACAGGGACAAATTTATCCCTAACATCCCGCTAGAGATTTCTAAACATCGACCACATGTCCATAGTACATTTCCCTGCAAAAACATCATCCCAATTCACACCCGTGAGTTCTAACCTCATAGCCTCAGAATTTGCCTTTCCCCAATTACAAATTTTCCTGTCCTCTCTGATTCTATCCTTTTCCATGATAATGCTAAAGGCCAAGGAGCGGTGGTCACTGTCCCCCAGATGCTCACCCATTGAGAGATCTGTGACCTGATCTGGTTCATTACCTAGTACGATATCTGGTATGGCATTCCCCCTGGTCGGCCTGTCCACATACTGTGACAGGAATCCATCCTGGACACACTTAAACTCTGCCCCATCGAAACCCTTGGAACTAATCAGGTGCCAATCAATATTAAGGTAGTTAAAGTCACCCATGATAACAACCCTGTTATTTTTGCACCTTTCCAAAATCTGCCTCCCAATCTGCTCCTCTGTATCTCTGCTTCTACCAGGGGGCCTATAGTATACCCCCAATAGAGTAACTGCTCCCTTCCTGTTCCTGACTTCCACCCATATTGACACAAAAGAGGATCCTGCTACATTACCCACCCTTTCTGTAGCTGTAATAGTGTCCCTGACCAGTAATGCCACCCCTCCTCCCCTTTTTCTGCCCTCTCTATCCCTTTTAAATCACTGAAATCCAGGAATATTGAGAATCCATTCCTGCCCTGGTACCAGCCAAGTCTCTGTAATGGCCACTACATCATAATTCCATGTATGTATCGAAGCTCTCAGTTCATCACCTTTGTTCCTGATGCTTCTTGCATTGAGGTACACACATTTCAGCCCTTCTACCTTACTGTCTCTACACCGTTTATTCTGCTTCTCTTTCCTCAAAGCCTCTCTGTATGTTAGATCTGGCTTTACTCCATGCACTTCTTTTTTTCTCTATCGCTCTGGGATTATCCCCCTTGCAAATTAGTTTAAACCCTCCCGAACCATGCTAGCAAACCTACCTGCAAGGATATTGCTCCCCCTCGAGTTCCGGTGCAACCCATCCAATCTGTACAGGTCCCACCTTCCCCAGAAGAGGTCCCAATGATCTAAAAATCTAAAACCCTGTCCCTGCACCAACTCCTCAGCCACACATTCAACTGCCATCTCCTCCAATTCTTACCATCACTGTCACGTAGCACTGGCAGCAGTCCTGAGAACACCACCCTTGAGGTCCTGTTCTTCAGCCTTCTGCCTAGTTCCCGAAACTCACACTTCAGGACCTCATCCCTCTTCCTGCCTATGTCATTGGTCCCAACATGTATCACGACTTCTGGTTGCTTTCCCTCTCGTACCAGGATGTCGTGCACCCGGTCAGAGACACCCCGGACCCTGGCACCCGGGAGGCAACCATGCAGGTGTCTTTCTCACGTTCACAAAATCTCCTGTCTGCTCCCCTAACTACAGAGTCTCCAATGACGACAGCTCTCCTCTTCTCCGTCCCACCCTTCTGCACCACAGGGTCAGACTCAGTGCCGGAGACCCTGCCACTGTGGCTCACACCTGGTCGGTCGTCCCCGCCAACGGTATCCAGGACGGTAAACCTAGATTTGACTTGGTGCTTGAATGCCTCTGGAGCCAGGACTTGCCTTGGTGCTAGAATGCCGCCAGGGCCACGACTTGACTTGGAGCCTCCAGGTAGTGGTGAGCTCTCGACTCGGCCCGGGAACAGTAGACAGCGGTTCTTGATTCTCTCCGGCAGGTTAACTGACAGACCCACCTCGGTGAGGAAACTTTGCAGGCTCGCTTTGGCGAGGTAACTGGACAGGGTTGCTCCGGTGAGGAGAGGCGAATTACTGGCACACGCTTCGGCAGAGACTAGGCTTGCTCCGGCCAGATGACATCGGCACTCCGTACCTGGGATGACTTTGCAGATGCTCCTGCACCGAACGGCTGAAAGCTGGAGACTATAAACCACCGGTTCAGCCGAGCGTTAATTACCTCTAATCACCAAAGTCGAGGGACATGGGAAAACAAGGAATCAACGGTCTGGATCGTAACATAAACAAGGTAAATTTAGAGGGACCCCGATCCGGACTATGACAATAGTATGAAAACAGAGAGAGCAGAATAATGAGGTACTGTTCACAGTTGGTGGACCATTTAGAAATCCGATGATGGAGGGAAAGAATGTGTTCCTAAAACATTGTATGTGTATCTTCAGTCCCCTATATCTCTTTCTGATGGTAGTAATGGGAAGGGGCCATGTTCTGAATGCTGAGGATTCTTCATGATGGATGCTACCTTCTTGATGCACCACCTTGTGACAATGCCCTCAGTGATGGGGAGGTTGTTGCCCATGATGGACTTGGCAGAGTTTACATCCCTCTGCAGCTTTTTCTGATCCTGTGTATTGGTGCATCCATACCAGACAGCAATGCAACCAGTCAGAACGCTCTCCACAGTGCATAGAACATAGAGCATAGAAAAATGCAACACTATACAGGCCATTTGGCCCACAATGCTGTGCTAACCCTTTAACCTACTCCAAGATCAATCTAAACCTTCCCTCTCTTATAGCCCTACATTTTTCCTTCTTCCATATGCTTATTGAAGTGTCTCCTAGATGACCCTAATGTACTTGCCTCTGCTATCATCCCCGGTAGCACATTCCATGCATTTACCACTCTCTGTGTTATAACCTAACTCTGACATCACTCTCCCTTTACTGTCCTCAAAACTTGATAAAGTTATGCCCCCTCATATTAGCCATTTCTGCCTTCATAAAAATTTTCTGCCTGACCACTCTTTCTATGCGTCATATCATTTTGTATACCTCCATCAAGTCATCTCTCTTCCTTCTTCGCTCCAAAGAGAAAAGCCCTAGCTCACTCAACCTATGCTCATCAGACAAGATCTCTAATCCAGGCAGCTCCTGATAGATTTCCTCTAAAGCTTCAACATCCTTTCAATAACGTGGTAACCAGAACTGAACATGATACTCTAAGTGCGGTCTAACCGGAGTATTACAGAGCCGTAACATTGCCTCATGGCTCTTGAACTTAATCCCTAAACTAATGAAGGCCGATACAGCATATGCCTTCTTAACCACCCTATCGACTTGCATGACAACTCCATCTGCCAATTCTCAGCCCACCTCTGCATCCTGTTAATATACCTTTGTAACCTATGACAACCTTCTTCATTTGTAGAAATTTGCTAGAGTGTTTGGTGACATACCAGATCTCCTTAAACCCCTAATCAAACATAGCTGCTAGCTTCTGTGTGGGGCCCAGGATTGATCCTCTGAGATGTTGACACCCAGCAGCTTGAAGCCACTCACCTTTTCAACTGCTAAACCCTTGATGAGCACTGTTGTATATTCTCCCAATTTCCCCTTCCTGAAGTCCACAATCAATTCCTTGGTCTTACTGATGTTCAATGCAAGCTTATTGTTACTTTACCACTCAACCAGCCAATCTATCTCATTTCCAAGTGCCTGTTCATCACCATCTCAGATCCTGCTGACAACAGTTGTTTCAACAGTGAGTTTATAGACCTCTGAGTGCAGCAGTAACAGCCTGGAAGGACTTAATGCTTTTACTATCCACTCAACATATTAACCATTTCTGGATACGGGGGACTGATTGTAGTCATCCTCCCCACTGACGAGGTGTCTCATGAGGTGAAGTTGCCCATGATGTAAATCTCTGACGGAGTTTGGAAACAGTTTAAACACATATAGCTATTTTCTAAAATAAGAATTAACGAAGAATTAAAAAGTAAACATGCATAAAACAGCTGTAAAGTACTGAATGCAAAACAATCGTAATGTGAAATAGAATGAGCTCAGCAGAAAAATGTTTATTCTCATCTTTTTTTCAGGTCCATAACCCAATCAGATCCAGAGGGTGAGGTATTTTACAGTCTGGCTGACACAAAGCAAAGGAGTTGATATGCATCTCATATTAAATTCCTCTGATTGGTTCTGAGTCCAACAGCAAGGCAGGAAGCTGATTATGCTGGCAATCTGACCTCTGAGTTGTTTCTGACTTCCACCTTTCAATGCATCTGTGTGGAAGTCAGATAAATAGCAAAGGATAACTGATATCCCTAGGTAAAGTTGACTGCCATATAACTGAAAGTCTCCTTTAAGTTTCTGCCCTCTCTTTCACTTTGACTTCCTTAATCCTTCATTCTTATAAGCCTCTAAAAACTCTCTTCATCCAGATCTGGCCTCTCATAAAACCACCTAATTCTTTTTCTGTGCTTTCAGCTGTGGTTCTGACTACAGCTGCCATGGTTTTAGCCTTTGGGGCTATATTCCTAAGACTCTCAACCTTTCCATGTCTCTGTCTTTTAAGATTGCCTGAGAACTCAGCTCTTGCATGATCATTCGATAACCTCCTTGTTGGTCTGGTTTTGTTTTTTTTTTAATGTTTATGTTCCTGTGAAATCTCTGAGAGCATTTTTCTGAGATTAAGGCAATATACAAATGAGAGTTGCAGTTGCTTTTATCTGAGAAGCATAACTTAGAAAGTCATGGCTTTTCAAGTTATGTCTATTTCTGGTTTGGACTGGTTGTCATTTCTGGCCACTTGTCTTAATTGGAGACAATATTTTTTATGTCACTGTGGTCTGTTTGAATGCTATTTTTCTGCAATAATATTAATGTACATTTAGTTTTCCTTTCTTATTTTGTTTTTGAAAGTTCTCTACCACTGTGGAGGGATTCTCATTTGAAGGTTTCCATGGTGAATTCTCTAGTCTATTTTATCCTGTGCAGAGAAAGGGAGTGATGAGAATTCTAGTTCTGAGTACAAGTAGAAAAATGAATCAAAATCAGATTTAGTTTCATTGGCATATGTCGAGAAAATTTGTTGTTTTGCCGCAGCAGTACATTGCAATATATAATAATTAAAAACTGTGAGTTACAGTAAGAAATATATTCTTAAAAATTAAATTAGAGCACTAAAAAAAGAAAGCAATATTGAAGTGGTGTACATGGGCTCATTGTCCGTTCAGAAACCTGATGGCTGAGGGGAAGAGGCTGCTCCTAAAACATCGTGTTAACCACAGGCATGCAAACAATTTTATAGGAACAATTTTTTATCTTGTTCTGTCAATTCTTATATTAAAAATTTCTTATTAGATTATGATATTTTTCTGTATCAGAATCAGGTTTAATATTACTCAAAGAGTTGAACTGCACGTGCATGTAATGAGAGTGTCTTAGACCTCCAGGCGGTCCACAGTAGGGGTGATTGATAAGTTTGTGGCCTTGGGTAGAAGAAGATGAGTTATACAGCTCTTATTGCATGCACGTGCAGGTCGACCCTTTGAGTGAAAATGCAGAAAGTTTGAAGTTAATAGCTCATCTCCTTCTACCTTAGGCCACAAACTTATCAATCACCCCCGCTGTGGACCACTTACTGGAGGTCCAAGGTGCCGACTTCTACAAAGAAGGGATCCGTATGCTCCACGACCACTGGACTAAGCGTGCAAATGTAGGAACAATAAATGTGCTAGGTTTTCTAAAATTGACTCCTTCTACCTTAGGACACAGACTTATTAATCACCCCTCGTACCAGACAGTGATGCAGCCAGCAGGAATGGTACATCTTATAAATTTGGTGACATACCAAATCTCTTCAAGCTCCTAATTAAATTTAGCCATTGCCGTGTCTTCTTTGTAGCTGCATCAATTTTTTTGAAAGATTATTTATCAAAAAGTCAAGATATGGAATTTTTCACATCAAGCAAACACAAGCGACAACTCACAACACAAGTAAGCAACGTCAGGCAGTGGAAACAACTGACAGGTACTATGACAAAAATAGAAGTTTTGACTAGATGGTGTCGCCATTCAGCAGGCCAGTGGTTTATTAACAATGAGCTATCCACTTCAGTTCTGTGTTTATTGCTATAAGTTGTAACTTGAAACACTGACAATGTAAATATATTGAAGCTCTACAGTGGTTCAAAGTAAAGCTTATTGTCCATTTATTATTTAGAAAATCTATGGGTTACATTCAATAACATAATTAATTACAAGGATATTTCACAATTATATTAACATAGTGTGTGGTGGAGTGGAGATATATCTTTACCGAAGAGATGAAAGGCACTCCATCCCTCCGCTAACCTGCAGGTCATCCTTGGGCAAGGTGTAGCACCTGCTTAACCCCCTGATCAGGATCATGTGAAGCCATGGGAGCAGGTGGTGGATGGTTGTATGAGCAGCTGGTGCACATCACAAGTCCTGGTTATGTGACCATCGATGCCAGGCAGACAATCTCAGAAGATTATTGATAATGGCTGGGGTCACCTGTCCTGTAAAGACACTGCCCAGAAGAAGGCAATGGCAAGCCAGTTCTGCACAAAAATTTGCCAAGAACAATCACGTCCTCCATCATCACCTGCATAATAATGATGATGGTGATGATTAACAAAGATTTCAAAATTATATTAGCATAATTTCAAAATTATTTTAACATATAAAAGAAAATTCCATTTGCGCGGCAACAAAGGCTACGTGCGCAGGAGCATTTCATCTACTGCGCAGTTGTGCTCCCGTGCAGCTTACATGAGAGAGTGAAGTTGACTCATCATTGGTTGCTGAGGAGGCCAGCCACTGTGGTATCAACAGCAGACATGATGGTGAAGTTTGAGCTGAATCCGGCAGTGCAGTTGTGAGTCAGCAGCGGGCTGAGTACACAGCCCTGGGGGACATCGGTGCTCAGAATGTTGGAGCTTGAGATGTTGCTGCCAACTCAGACTAATGTGGGGTCCTTCCATCAGAAAGTCTAAAATCCAGTTACAGAAAGTGGTGTTCCCGCTGAAGACAGTTTACCCACCAGCCTCTGAGCAATGGTTGTGTTAAAAGCCAAGCTGAAGTCATTGAACAATATCCTGGCAACACACACAAAATGCTGGTGGAACTCAGCAGGCCAGGCAGCATCTACAGGAAGAAATACAGTCGACGTTTCGGGCTGAGACCCTTCGTCAGGACAATAACCTGGTTCATTTTCTAGGTGGGACATGATACAGTGGAGTGCCAAGGCTACAACATGATCAGTAGACCAGTCTGAGCAGCAGGTGAACTGTAAAGGGTCCAGTGCAGCTGGAAAGTGGAATTCTGTATGGTCCGGTACCGGCGGCTCAAAGCACTTCACGATTGTTGAAGTCAGTGTTATTGTGCAGTAATCATTCAGGCCAGTTACCATTGTTCTCTTGGACACTAGAATGATGGTGGTTACCTTGAAGTCTGCAGGGACAGTGGACTGTATCAGAGAGATATTCAGGGTGTCCATTATAACCTCTGCTAGCTGGTATGAACTGTCTCTCAGCACCTGACCAGGTATGTTGTCTGGCCCCGTAGCTTTGTGTGGGTTTACCCTGGCTAGGGTCCTCCTCACCTCGGCTGTAATCAGACAAGGTGTCTGTTCCTCGGGAAGATAGGAGGTTTTCCTTGTTATTACATCATTTAATGCTTCAAATTGTGTACAGAAGGGATTCAGCCTAACAGGGAGGCATTCCTATCATTGACGTAGGGTGGACTTGTAATCGATAATGGCTTGTGTACCATGCTATATGCACTGTGTCCCTCGTGTCACAATTTGCTGTGTGCACTCACACTTTGCCTTTGTGATGGCACAGAAGATCACAGCTCTTGCTGACCTTGGATCCAGTCCCTAATCTGAAGACAATGTCCCGATCACGAAGCAGTGCACTTCCCTCTGCTATCAGCCGTGGTTTCTGGTTTGCCCTGGCAGTGTAGTGTTTAATCATGGTAGTGTCTCAATGCACTTTCCTGTGTAGCCAGTCACCGATCCCACATATTCGACAATATTGACGTGATGATCATAGGTAGCCGCCTCCCTGGATGTGCTCCAGTCCATGTTTTCAAAGCAGTCGTGCAGCGCTGAGGTGTCATCTTCTGGCTATATCCTGATCTCCCTGTGGACTGGTTTGACTTGTTTAACCAGTGGTTTGGTTGCAGGGATTAGCAAACTAGATATTTGGTCTGAGTATCTGAGGTGAGGGTGGGGTATTCTTAATATAGCCACTGTTGTACCTTCTTTGTGATTGCATCAATATACTCGGCCCAGAATAGATCTTCGGAGATGTTGGCATCTCTGATGTTGACTTGAAACTGCTCACCCATTCCACTGCAATCCCTCAATGAGGACTGGTGGGTGCCCCCTCAACATCCCATTGCTGAATTCCACAATTAATCAATTCCTTGTCCTCTTCCCCTTCCTGAAGTCCACAATCAACTTCTTGATTATTTAATGTAGATGACTGGAAAGTTCATAACAATGTTTCTGTAATGTTTGAGTGCAACGGGATGTTGCCATCATAATAAATCTAAAACTATAAGTTGAGATTTTATAATATAATTGTGCACATTTATTTTGCTCGATTGTTTAACATTTTTAGTTCTGTTCTTTAATCATGAAGAAATGATGGATTTGCAAGAGTCTGGTGCTTATCCATTTTACTCATTCCAAAAGTCTGCCTAATCCAAGCATAGCTGTTTCCATGGTTTTTCTAACACTGAGTTATTCCATTGATTCATGCTCGGAATGGGGGAGAATTATATATTCTCTTGTTTGTATCTGTGAGGTTCCTAGCAGCATTGGGCTAGTGAAATTCACAATTCTGGCTAGGAACAGCTGAATGCTACTATTGATCTTGAAACAAAAGAAAAAAATTGTAAAAAATTGTGCCAGGGCCTATGGGAAAAGAAGGCTTTAGGGACAATTAGAATCCTGGGTGTATGCTGATATTTTAGTGGCCATTGCAGGTAAATTTTACTACATTGCTAAAAAGAACTTAGTAAAATAAGTTTACTGATCCATTATATGCTGGAACATCAGCCACTCATGCACAGGGCTGCCTAGTATTAACACTGGGCATCACCGATGGCAAATAAAGATTTAGCAATCCAGATTACGTCCATTTTAAACTAAGATAGATTCTAAAAGTGAAAAGGAAGTTATAATGCGGATGGCTAAATCAAGACACAAACATGGTACCTATGGTTTCCTTTTACGGGATATTCAGAATCATTGGCATATGTTGTGAAATTTGTTGTCTTTGCAACAACAGTACAATGCAATACATAATAACAGAGAAAATGTGAATTACAGTAGGTATTTATATACAGTATTTTAAATAGTTAAATATGTAGTGCAAAAATAGAAATTTAAAAAAAGTGGTGAGGTAGTGTTCATGGGTTCAATGTCTATACAGAAATGGGATAGCAGAGGGGAAGGAGGTGTTCCTGAATCGTTCCGGCTTCGGTATCTCCTTCCTGATGGTAACAATGAAAACAGGGCAAGCCCTGGGTGATGGGGGTCCTTAAAGATGGGTATCACCTGTTTGAGGCATCGCTCTTCGTTGATGTTCTGGATGCTCTGGAGGCTAATGCCCATGATGGAGCAGACTAAACTCTGCAGCTTTTTTGATCCTGTATATCAGCCCCCCCACCCCCACCAGAGGGGATGCAGCCAGTCAGAATGTTCCCCAAGATACACTTGTAGAAATCTGTGAGCGTCTTTGGTGACATACTAAATCTCCTCAAACTCCTAATGAAATATAGCCACTGTCGTGCCTTCTTTGTAGCTGCATCAATATGTTGGGTCCAGGATAGATCCTCAGAGATATTGACACCCAGGAAATTGAAATTTCTCACTCTCTCCACTTCTAACCCCTCAATGAGCACTGGGGTGTGTTCCCTCGTCTTACCCTTTCTGAAGTCTACAATCAGTTAAGAAGATGTCTTTGAAAACTTAAGTAATTTGAAGAATGCTAATTTTAAGACTTAAAGTGCTCTAAAAATTAAGAAAAAAAAGCACAAAAATGCATATCAGGGAGAGAATATTTGCATCACAAGTGTTTAAATTTACAGTACAACTGATTTCATGCATCATTTATTTTGATGGACATTTAAACACAAAAAGTCAAGTTTTCTAATTGTGAAACCCAGGCACTCAGTTAAATGGAACATCGTACAGTGACCCAAATTTATAAAGATTAATAACACGTCTGCATTTTAAAATGTACTTGTCTAATTTAATAGTTATGAAGATTAAATGACATTGTAATTATATTTTACAAGAAAATAAAAAATATAAATTGCAATAATTATCTGCTGCATAAGATTTGTGAAGATTGTGCTCATTTGGCACACAGGTAAGTAACACAATCCAAATTCCAAAAATAATAACTATATTGTTAGCTCCAGAATCTTAGTGAGTGAATGAGAGAATGTTATTGAGACAGAGATCAAATCTTTAGATAATAACAAATGAAAAAATGGTACTGGGTTGGGAGGTAAGAAGCTGTCTGTGGATGAGAAGAGGTTGTAAGAACAAGTATATGCTTTTCAGCAAGGCATTTGATAAGGTACCCCATGCAAGGCTTATTGAGAAAGTAAGGAGGCATGGGATCCAAGGGGACATTGCTTTGTGAATCCAGAACTGGCTGGCCCACATAAGGCAAAGAGTGGTTGTAGAAGGGTCATATTCTGCATGGAGGTCGGTTACATTGGAGTGCCTCAGGGATCTGTTCTGGGACCCCTACTCTTCAGGATAGTAATAAGTGACCTGGATGAGGAAGTGGAGGGATGGGTTAGTAAATTTGGGGTGTTGTGGATAGTGAGGGCTGTCAGAGGTTACAGCGGGACATTGATAGGATGCAGAACTGGGCTGAGAAGTGACAGACAGAGTTCAACCCAGATAAGTGTGAGGTGGTTCATTTTTGGTAGGTCAAATATGATGGTAGAGTATAGTATTAATGGTAAGACTCTGCAGTGTGGAGGATCAGAGGGATCTTGGGGTCCGTGTCGATAGGACACTCAAAGCTGCTGCGCAGATTGACTCTGTGGTTAAGAAAGCATACTGTGCATTGGCCTTCATCAATTGTTGGATTCAGTTCAGGAGCCGAGAGGTAATGTTGCAGCTATATAGGACCCTGGTTAGACCCCACTTGGAGTACTGTGCTCAGTTCTGGTCGCCTCACTATAGGAAGGATGTAGACACCAGAGAAAGGGTGCAGAGGAGATTTACAAGGATGTTGCCTGCATTGGGGAGCACGCCTTATGAGAATAGGTTGAGTGAACTTGACCTTTTTTCTTGGGAGTGACAAAGGATGAGAAGTGACCTGATAGAGGTATACAAGATGATGAGAGGCATTGATTGTGAGGATTGTCAGAGGCTTTTTCCCAGGGCTGAAATGGCTAGCACAGGAGGATACAGTTTTAAGGTGCTTGGAAGTAGGTACAGAGGAGATGTCAGTGGTAAGTTTTTTACATAGAGAGTGATGAGTACATGGAATGGGCTGCTGGCTACAGTGGTGGAGCCAGATACGATAAGGTCTTCGAAGAGACTCCTGGATAGGTACATGGAGCTTAGAAAAATAGAGGGCTATGGGTATCCCTAGGTAATTTCTCAGGCAAGGACACGTTCGACACAGCTTTGTGGGCCAAAGGGCCTGTATTGTGCTGTAGGTTTTCTATGTTTCTATGTTCTAAATGTAAATGCTTTTTCCACAATCTGCTTCCTACATCTCTGACCTGAATTTCACAAAGGTGAAAACTGTGAAATGCATGTGTTCCTTAATGATCACTGAGACAGCATTTGTGTGTGGCCATTTATTTATTTGTTTATTTGCTTATTCATTTAGAGATGCAGTGCAAAGTAGGTCCTTCCAGCCCTTCGAGCTACACTGTCCTGCAACCACCGACAACCCAGGTTTAATTCTAACAAAATCACAGGCCAATTTATTGTCACGAACCCCGTGACAGGAATACAGAACCAACAGAGATGGAAAACACCTTGGAGTCCAGTATTGCTATAAACTAATAATATTTATTAGTAACTACACAATACAGTAATATAAATGTAGATAAATCAAACAGGTTAGCGATGATTATATATATAAGTAAGTATATCAGTAAGTGTGGAAATATATGTCTGAAAAACCAAGCTTCTTTAAGTCCAGGGGTAAAAAGGTACAGTCTTATGATGATGAGTAAAGTTCACTTCAGTTCATTTCATGGTATTGAGTTGAGTAGTGATGGCAGAGAGAGTGAGAGAGATTTGAGTCTTCAGGTGAGCTGACGCTGTCGATCTCCTTGTTGTCCGTCAAAATCCTTTAAAAGTGAACAACTGTGACTTTAACAAAGGGGACTGGTTTTCTGTAGTGGAGCTATCCCCCAGGCGAGGGTGGACATATGGATAACTCCCCGCCAGTCAACCCCTTTCCTCTTTCCACTGCAAGAGAGATGGATCGGTCTGCCTGATCGATCCTCCAAAACCCACTTTTTCTGCGGGCCCAACAATGCTCATTCAGTGTCCAAAATGCTGGATTATCACAGCTTTGTATGATAATTACTCTGCCTGTGACCACCAAAAATTGCAGAGAATTGTGGGCACAGCTCAGCACTTCGGGGAAACCATTCTCCTCTCCATTGCCTCCTATATTTTTTACTGCTATAGTAAAGCAGCCGACATAATGAAACACATTCACCCACTCAGGACATTCTCTCTTCTCCCCCTCCCATCAGGCGGAAGATTAAAAAAAGCCTGGAAGTACGTTCCACTAAGGTACCGATTCAAGGTTAGATTCTGTCCCACTTTTATGAAAGTATTGAACATTTCCTTAGTGTAAGGATTTATTCTTCAGTTATGAAAGTATGGATAGCATAATAATTAAAATAATACTTAGTGACTGGTGAAACCAATCATTGGGTGTGATACATTTTTGGTTCTGTCCCTGCCACTTAATGTGCAGTTCAGGACAGATCGTTTTTTTTCACAATATTCTATCTAGCTGTATATTCAGCAAGCTATCTCTCAACACTGTAACAAAAAGGGTATATTTTTCATGTCTGGAGTTTGCTCTCATTGACTTTCAGAATGGTCAGCAATATTGAATATTCGAAAGGGCTCTGCTAGCTGGGATGCGATGTCCAGGTCCAAGAGGCGTTTTTGCCAAGCCCGGCTTTCTAACATTGCAACTGACACTTGTTGAGCTCAAAGAGTTGTTTTTGAATATGCCAAACTTCCAACCAATATTCTTTGTTCAGCTTCTTGTCATAAACGAGGGCCAGTCTTCAGTTTTTGATATAAATGGAAAACAATAATCAGTCTGAAGTTAAAAGGACAGTTTTGCAAACAAACAGTACTATATGTGTAACACAGACTGCTGACCCACAGCATGAGGTTGATTGCTCAAGAGAGGCAGTGTAAAACAATGGGGGTTGTGTTGATTGTCTCTGTATCAATCCAGACCACACTAGCTAAATAATTTAGTTCAAGCATGTTTGCAGACCAGATTGATACTATCACTTAGCACATCAAATAGCTGATCAGTTTGTGGTTGGAGGATTTGTGTACTCAAGTCAGCATTCACAACATTAATTTTGGGTGTCTGGGACCTTTGACCCCAGAGGCTTTTGAAAAACGTATCTGAAAAGAATCACAAGCATATGAAGTCACCCAAGAAGCAGAAGAGCAATATATCTGTAAGAGAGCAGTCACATTTGTTAGGAGTAGTCAAGGAACAGTAAGAAGAATGACAGGAAGCTAGTGTGACCTCAGTCTTAAACGTGTTTTTAAAAATTTATCTAAATTTAAATGTGCATCACTAAATATAAAATAACGGTGTTTATATTACCTTGTTTGCTGGAAGTGTCTCCTCCTCGGTACGGACGGGCTCAAATAGTGGGTGTTGGCAACTAAACTCGCTGTGGAGGATAAACAGGGAAGTAATCTAGTCTTTGTAAAGTAGGTGGCTACAATATAATCTCCCTTTATTGAGGGTACCCATAGCTATCTATATCAGATAAGGCTTAAGATCTTCGTTTGAGTTTAAAACTTCATGGTCTGCAAATCCAATACCATCACAGTGCAAGTTTTATAAAATCAGTTAGGCAAAGTTACCTGACTATATTCAAGATGCTTAAGTTAAGTGAATGATTATAACCATGAAACTGCAGTTAATAGTTTATTGTTACTTTTGTGTTTAAAAGGTATAAAACCTCGTGTTAGGAGAAAGATTCCCTTGGACACTCTTGGCCTCTCCTTCCTGAAGGATTGGTGCATAAATGAAGACTTATATAGACTTTACAGCGACGAACATCAAATGCTGCTGGCAGATCATCAGCTTGGAGAAAGCCACCCTTTGATCTGCCCGAAAGTTGTTGGTCAGCCAGAACATTGAAATGCCCATGGAGGAATGCTGCTGACTGGCACACTCCGAGCTGCAGGAGTATGTGCTGAGGAACACATTGAAGTTTAGGTGTGGCCACCTCAAGAGCTTGGTGGGGAAGTCCACAGTGTAGGGTTCTTCTGATACTGGAGGGAGAGGGGTTGGGGTGGGGAAGAAAGACCCTCAATTACTGTAATAACGTAACACCTTAGGGGTCCACGAGTGGCAGCAGTGATATTGATTGATGTGGAACGTAATAGAACAGTACTGGAAGCATTGACTTTCAATGTAAAGAATAAAAAGGCATTGCACAGTTGATTCCTGTGAATAGTTTTATTATGAATAAAATTTATTTTCTTAAAAATACTTATATTTCACAGTTATATCTTCATGTGGCTGTTTATTTAATACAGTACCTATTATGATACAATACCCTTGACCTCATAATTTAGCTAATTATGATCTTCCATCTTATTGACTATCTGCATTGCACTTTCTCTGTAGCTGTATCACATTATTCTGCACTCTCTCAAAGTTTTACCTATACTACCCCAACACACTGTCTGAATGAACTAATCTCTACGAACAGTATGCAAGAGGAATTCTTCATGTACCTCAGTCTATGAGACAATTACAAACCAAGTTAACTCCATAGAAAGCCGTAATTCAGCTCCTGCATGAAAAGAGTGAACAATCTGCTGAAGTTAATCTCTTAGATGATTCATATTTGGCAGTGTTCACCTTGCCACTGAGATGTTGCCCATTGTTAACAAATTTAAATTACTTTTCTATAAATCTTGCTGATGGTTGAGCTGAAACACTTCATGTCCTGTCTGCCAATTTACAAATTCTTCAACTAATTCTCCAGCCATCTTCATAGATCCCTTGTTGATCTTGTCAGGTGTGATTCAGTCTCTAACAAACAATCTATTCTGTGTCAAATGAGCCCAGAATTGCGGTTAATACTTCACTGCTGTTACACTGGCTGTGCTCCGTGGTCAAAGCTGTCATCTTGGGTCCTGGCCAATATTGATACCTCAGTCGACAGTAAAACAGACTGTCCTATAATTATCCCATTATTTTTATGTGGGAAGCTCCTATGAACAATTTGGCCATTGAATTTTCTGGATTGTAAAACTGCCTATATAACAATGAGTGTAAAATTCTCTATCAGTTCCTGAAGACATTATGTAAATATATACTTTTTTGCTCTCTGTTATCCGAGCACAATAATTTTCCATTTGTGCCTATCTTCTACAGATAAATAGTGTCTGTTTCAGCAGATATTTTAAGCAATGTGCCTGAAATCCAGGATCTGAGCTCTCAGCATCATCTACTTTGAAGCCGATCTGGTACTATCATTTCACTAAGCCAACATGCATTTGAAAAATGTTTGGTTTTTTTGCTGGCCCCCAGCAGCCTCTGCAGTGAATTTCTTGCAATGTCAGAATTATTATTTTCTCGCACTGACAATGATGAGATTTTAACACACAATCTCAGTACTGGTGGTCTCCAAGATTAGGACATCATTTTTATAACTGTACAACTAGAATTAGATTCAAAGATTCAAAATACATTTATGATCAAAGTATGTCTGCATTATACAACCCTGATATACACCTTCCCCACAGACAGCCATGAAACAAAGAAAATTCTGGAACCCATTGAAAGAAAAACATCAACCACCCCTCCCCCATGGGCAAAGAAAAATAAATCATGCAAGCAGCAACTATCAAAAAAAGGAGTAAAAACCACAGAATTTAAACCACAGAAATCGAAGAGTCCAGACATATTCAGTTCAGCTCAGTGTACATTATATGCAGTGCACTCCGATTCAAAAATTTTGAAACCAGAAATACATAACACGAACTAGAGTCCAATCCACAAACCGTCTCAGTGAAACCTTGCCCCAAACCCAGAACTCTGGCACCATCCTCCTACAGCATCAAGGGAGAGAGAGAGATAGACCATTCGAACACAGGGACTGTCCTTCAGGAGCAGTGACCAAGTGGGAGAGAGAGACTGTCACAAGCAAACACCGCGAGCGAGAGGCTAGCAAATGGTGCTGAACATTCCTCGTCTTCCACACTCGCCTCGGCGATTTCAATCTTCCTTGGTGCTTTAATCGGCGACATCAGTGAGAAATGGAGTCAATCACAGGCTCATGTCCCGCCTCCAGGCTGCATACTTCGACCAAAACCTCACAGAACTCCCTTGGAGACAGCAAAGTGCCACCAACAGTAGCATAATCACATTTGAAAGAAAAAGGAGACGCAAAAGAAGCAGTCTCATGAACGGTCTGCAGAATGTCGCCCTTGGTCGTGTTGTTCACTGACACCATCTTCTTCTGGATTGTAAGTTCAGGTGCAAGCTAATTAAAGCAAAAAATAACATTACTGTTGTGCATAGAATGGTCAACACCTGAATTTAAGTGGATTAAGCACTTAAGAATCAAGCATAAGACTGTAGAATTGTTTGTAATGGATAAATGAAGATTGATTGGATAATCCTTCTCATTGTAAACATTGTGCAATTTAGTAAGGAGCACCTTGGACATATTAGAAACATAGAAACATAGAAAATAGGTGCAGGAGTAGGCCATTCGGCCCTTCGAGCCTGCACCGCCATTTATTATGATCATGGCTGATCATCCAACTCAGAACCCAGCCTTCCCTCCATACCCCCTGACCCCTGTAGCCACAAGGGCCATATCTAACTTCCTTTTAAACATAGCTAATGAACTGGCCTCAACAGTTTGCTGTGGCAGAGAATTCCACAGATTCACCACTCTCTGTGTGAAGAAGTTTTTCCTAACCTCGGTCCTAAAAGGCTTCCCCTCTATCCTCAAACTGTGACCCCTCGTTCTAGACCTCCCCAACATCGGGAACAATCTTCCTGCATCTAGCCTGTCCAATCCCTTTAGGATCTTATACGTTTCAATCAGATCCCCCCTCAATCTTCTAAATTCCAACGAGTACAAGCCCAGTTCATCCAGTCTTTCTTCATATGAAAGACCTGCCATCCCAGGAATCAATCTGGTGAACCTTCTTTGTACTCCCTCTATGGCAAAGATGTCTTTCCTCAGATTAGGGGACCAAAACTGCACACAATACTCCAGGTGTGGTCTCACCAAGGCCTTGTACAACTGCAGTAGTACCTCCCTGCTCCTGTACTCGAATCCTCTCGCTATAAATGCCAGCATACCGTTCGCCTTTTTCACCGCCTGCTGTACCTGCATGCCCACTTTCAATGACTGGTGTATAATGACACCCAGGTCTCGTTGCACCTCCCCTTTTCCTAATCGGCCACCATTCAGATAATAATCTGTTTTCCTATTTTTGCCACCAAAGTGGATAACTTCACATTTATCCACATTAAATTGCATCTGCCATGAGTTTGCCCACTCACCCAACCTATCCAAGTCACCCTGCATCCTCTTAGCATCCTCCTCACTGCTAACACTGCCACCCAGCTTCGTGTCATCCGCAAACTTGGAGATGCTGCATTTAATTCCCTCATCCAAGTCATTAATATATATTGTAAACAACTGGGGTCCTAGCACTGAGCCTTGCGGTACCCCACTAGTCACCGCCTGCCATTCTGAAAAGGTCCCGTTTATTCCCACTCTTTGCTTCTTGTCTGCTAACCAATTCTCCACCCACACCAATACCTTACCCCCAATACCGTGTGCTTTAAGTTTGCACACTAATCTCCTATGTGGGACCTTGTCAAAAGCCTTTTGAAAATCCAAATATACCACATCCACTGGTTCTCCCCTATCCACTCTACTAGTTACACCCTCAAAAAATTCTATGAGATTCGTCAGACATGATTTTCCTTTCACAAATCCATGCTGACTTTGTCCGATCATTTCACCGCTTTCCAAATGTGCTGTTATCACATCCTTGATAACTGACTCCAGCAGTTTCCCCACCACCGACGTTAGGCTAACCGGTCTATAATTCCCCGGTTTCTCTCTCCCTCCTTTTTTAAATTGATATCCTTTTATATTGATCACAATATAATCAGATCTAATGCAGAGACTAGAGGATCCAAAGGAAAACAAATCATTAAAATACATACAGAGAACTAGGCCAAAATAAATAGGCAGATGATAACATTAGTTACAAAACAAAGTCTTCAAATGACATACATTATAGATTGGACTTAAATACAGATGAGATATGCAGTAGTTCAACAAGAAATAGGAGTTTCAACAAAAACTTGGATGAGTAGAAGTACTGAAATTAATTTAAGCCTCTTAAAACTGATATTTAGTGAATCTACCATGAACAATAGAAAGATATTTTGCAAATACCTTTCTATAAAAAATACAAAAGAGAAACAAAAATAATATGGAAGCCAGACAGCTAAGAATAACTGAACAGCTACATATAAGGAAAACTCAAGTTGAAAAGGGAAATTTTCAAAAGGAAGTGCTGGGTTATTAGACTAATATCTTAGTGAAGACATTATTTATGGGATTGGGCATTAACACACCATGAGGTTCGCTCACTGCTGAGGGAGAGCTCACGATTTATTGCCTCCTAACTCCTATATATAGAATCACAAATTCATTGGCCTTTTGCGTGCAAACCAGCTTTGTAGAGGTCAGAGGCTGCAGGCTGTAGCAATGTCTTTGGAATGAGGAGTAAATTGTGCTTAATTGACTGGATCAGTAAGTAAAATAGTTTATTTTGAACAGTTCAGAAACCAACTGAAATGTTTCTGTTCTCAACATATCTGGAGGGAGACAAACCTTTGGAAGGCTTTGGACTGTGAGAAAGAGAATGACACTGTGACCATGGAAAATCAGCAGGGCTGGCCTCCTGTGATGTTTGTTTATCTGAAGAGCTCACCTCCACAATACTGACAAAATTTAGAGCCTCCTTCTGCCTGAATATTTTCTTTTGACATTTTTAGAAATACTGACATACAGAGCTGTTTGTGTACATATGGTTTAGGTTCTGCTTGGTTCAACACTGTTGCTGAGAACTTGAAAAGTTTATATTTAATCACTTAAAATGTACCCCACTGTAACAATAGAAGTTATATATGATCATCTGGAATGTAATTTAAAATTATGATGTTATAGCATTAAAATTGCAATATTAACGAAGACAGGAAACTGCGCTAAAGTTGAAATATTATGAGCTAAGGTAATAGGGGAGGGGAAATGCAAAGCAGTGTGATTTCAGTAGTAATATTGAACTGATCATCAGAAGTCTTGAGTATAATCCAGGGTTTCCTCATAGCAAGGAGGAGTAGAGAGAAAAGAAAGAGGAGGTTTCACATTAAGATTACTGTAATCTCTTAACCACAAAGGCATTACACAACAGAGTAAAGAATTCTGGTATGTTGTTATTTACTAAAAATCCTCAGTAAGGACCTCTGCAGAATCAGGGATAAACACATCACTGGTCCATTGTAAATGCAGAGGGCAGTGGGGCACTCAAGTTCTACAAACTGACAAGCTGGATTTTCCTGAGTCATGGACATTCTTCAAACTGCCATTGGCTGTGAAGTTATAGCAGAAAAGACTATGGTAACTGATGTAAAATTTAATTAAAAAAGCAAAAGATCAGCCAACCTAATATCGGTAATAAACAAAACCTTTAAAAGAATGAATGAGAAAAGCTAGCTTAGCACTTGGATTGCATTGTATACAGAAGCATGCATGCCATGGCCAGGAAAGCTCACCAGTTCCTCTACTTCTTCAGGAGGCAACAAAATTTGACCTGTCACCTGTCACCCTCACCAATTTTTATCAATGGGCTGTAGAAAGCATCCTATCCAAATTGTTCATGGCTTGGTGTCACAATTGCTCTACCTGAGACTAAAAGGAATGCACAGCTCAGCGCGTCAAGGAAACCAGACTCTCCTCCATGGGCACTTTCTGCTGCTCAATTAAGCAACCATCATAATCAAAACTGCCCCTCTCCCACTCTGGACTTCACTTCTCTTCCATCAGGTAGAAGATAGAGGCCTGGAAGCAGAAACAGCTAGGCCAAAGGACAGCTTCCATCCCACTGTTATAAGACTATTGAATGGTTCCCTAATACAATAAGATGGACTCTTAACCTTCCAATTTACCTCATTATGGCTTGTACCTTCATGTCTGCTTGCATTTTCTCTATAACTGTAACACTTTATTCTATATTCTGTTATTGTTTTACCTTGCAGTACTTCAATGCTCTGTTGGAATGAAATTATCTGTATGGATGGTATACAAGACAAGTTTTTCACTGTACATGTGACAATAATAAGCCAACTTACCAGTTTATTAAAATGCTGACTTCAAGTGGAGGAAACCAGAGGTCCATGAATCAGTCCTCGGCAGGGGAGAAGGTCAGCAGCTTTAAATTCTTTCTTTCCTTCTAAATCTTTTTATTAATTTTCCAAAATTATAAACAGAATAACAATGTTGATACAGAGAGACTGGAATAATCTTATTATTGATAAGCATATACAAAAAAGATTTCAAATAATACAAGTATAATAGTCTTCCAAACTCTTGATATAATTAATCATAGTGAAAAAAGAAATAAAAAGAAAAAAAATGCAAAGAAAAACCCCAAAAAGAAGCAAAAAAAACTAAATACTAAACCCCAAAAAAAAGCAAACAGAACAAAACAAGGCTAGACCATTATCTTAAATCGAACACGTTCAATAATGTCGTCAACTCCACTCCTCTACTCATGTATTTTAAGTTAATAAGAAGGATTTGGAAAGGTCAAATTACATCATATGAAAATGTTGAAGCAGCTTTAAATTCATCAGTGTTATTTCAGAGGCCAGCACTCAAGATCAATAATGAAGAAAACACGCCAGCGCCTTTACTTCCTTAGAACTTTGCGAAGATTCGGCATGGTATCTAAAATTTTGACAAACGTCTATAGCTGTGGGGTGGAGAGTATATTGACTGGTTGGATCACAGCCAGATGTGGCCAATGCCCTTGAATGGAAAATCCTACAAAAATTAGTAAAATACAGCCCAGTACATCACAGGCAGAGCCCTCTCCACCATTGAGCACATCTACACAGAGTGCTGTCACAGAAAGGCAGCATCCATCATCAGGGACCCCCACCACCTAGGCCATGCTCTCTTCTCACTGCTGCCATCGGGAAGGTGGTACAAGAGTCTCAGGACCCACACCAGCATGTTCAGGAATAGTATTTACCCCACAACCATCAGGCTCTTGAACGAGTGGGGATAACTTCACTCAACTTCACTAACCCCATCATTGAACTGTTCCCTCAACCTATGAACTCGCTTTCAAGGACTCTTCATCTCACGTTCTCGATATTTATTGCTTATTTATTTATTTATTATTATTATTTCTTTTTCCTTCTGTATTTGCACAGTCTGTTGTCTTTTGCACATTGGTTATTGTGGGTTGAGGTCTTCCATTGATTCTATTATGGTTCTTGGATTTACTGAGTATGCCTGCAAGAAAACAAATCACAGGGTTGTGTACGGGGACATATATATATACATTGATAGAAAACTTAGTTTGAACTTTAGTTCTTTCTCTATTTTATAAATTATAAAATGTAGGTGTTTCTCAATAACCCCACAGGCCTGAAGATTTGATGTGTAGAATGTGAATAGAATGTGATCATTGAATGTGCAATGTTCATTTAGAGCACAGTTTCCTAACCTGGGGTTCATGGACCCCTTGGTTAACGACCGAGGTGCATGATGTAACAAAGGTTGGGAACCCATGATTTAGAGTGACTTGGGAAGGTTACCTGTCATTTTCACACTTTTCACCTTCTTCCAAGGGATGCTTAGGTGTTGATACCACATGATGATCTGGATAAGATGGAGCCAGTTGGCAAGTGTCAGAAGTAGGTAGAGGAATTCACCAGAATCCAAAGCAGGAAGGGGAAGTAGGTCACAATTGTAGATTCTTATCCCACAGGTGTTTAAGAGGCAATCGGTAGTGATTAATCTAGGTCATATTTCTCTAAAGGTTGTTCATTGATATAGTAGAGAGGTCTCCATTGATTTGTACTCAAGGAACCGTGCCTTTCAGATTCAGATTTATTTATCATGTGTACCACAAACCATACATGAAATGTGTCATTTGAGTTAACGGCCGACATACCTAGGGATGTGCTGGGGCAGATCGCTGGTGTCACCACACATTCTGCTGCCAACATAGCATGCATACAATGCTTGGCAGAACAACACAGAACACCACCAACAACAGCAACAGCAAAACACACCTCTTTCCCAACTCCCTCTGATGCACACACATGGGCTGTCCTCCATCTGCGGGGTAGACCTCCAGGCCATCAGTCTCCAGGCTTTGGCCATTGGCCTTGATTTCAGTAACTTCAATTGACCTTTAGACTTTGATCTATGGTAATGACTCCTGGACTAGCTGCTGATGGAACGCTGAACTCCAGGTCCAAAACTGAATCTCCTTTGTACCTACCTGCATCCATTGGAATGAAAGGAGGTACTCAATCTGCATTAGGTTGAACCTGGCATAGGATCAATGAACAGATTTCCCAGTAATTGCTGGCTTTCCACAATTGGGTTTCATAAAGGTTTCATCTCTCGAACACGGTTGGAATACAAGTGACGAAGACTCGTCAAGAACTTTGGCATTTCCACACTCCGCACACAAACATAATTTCCTTCAGTATTTGCTTCATTTCCTTCAGCAGAGACTGTCTGGCTGATTTGTGAACATTGTAGGCTTTTTGAAGATTCTGACAGTCAGAGATTGCATTTAAGCAGTGCACTGGTCTCCCCTTCAGAATCCAGAGCTCTTCATGAATCGTAATGACTATGAATCAATGGACACACAAGTTGTAATCAACCATAAACAAAAGCAGCCAAGGCCAATTCCAATTTTCCTGGCAATTTCCATGAATGTTTTATTCTTAGGAATTTTACACTCTCTTTCACGATCCAGGCTCCATTCTGCCCTGAGAGCGAAATTTTGTGGTTAAGGACTGTCACTTATGTCCCTAACTGCGCTGAATGATTACTGGCCAAAGTCTGTCAATGAACAAAGCTGCAGTTGTTATGTTTTGTAACTCCAGAAACTAATCAAAAGAAAAACACAGGATCTGGGATATACTGGTCTCGCATTCACACATGGCATGGTTGTGTATTGATGTATGCTATTCATCCATTCTTACATAAAACCCATAATGAATTACATAAACAAACAAAAAAATGCTTAATCAGATGATATATTTACAATATTACTCAAATATTGAATACATTCTTCCCTGCTTAGCTTTAAGCTCCAACTCAATATAGCATGCATCTATGCATCTCAACTCAAATACATGATGTATTGCTCTCTAGTTATATATAATATACTATGTAATACAACTACTAACTACTATATACTATACAGACATCTACAGCAGAGTATATGTTAAATTGACCCATTCACATCAAAAGCCCTTAATTCCTTACCTTTTAAAATATAACCATTTCCTCTGTTGTACATTGGTAATGTAAAATACTGCGTCTGGTTCATTTGTTTGATGCTGAGACTGACGGCAAGGGAGCTGCGTGGCCTTGGTTGCCATGACAATTAAGCCTTACCCTCGAGTATGATTGTTTTCGCAGTCCAGGAGGGGAGATGTCTGAGGTGGTGTGGTGTCCATTCTGGATTGGGGGATGGTCTCACTTCCACCGCGCCCCCCCCCTTGGTGCTGCCCTCTGGTGTTTGCTTGGTGGAAGACAAGCTGGTTTGTGTGCCTGCAAATATTTGCCTGTGGACTGCCGATAACTGCTTGTTCTTGCCAACAACACCCATGCACCTTCAGTTTATAAGACACATCACTATAATGCCCAGGATTGGAAAAGTCAGAAAATGATGGATTTAACCAAGTCTACCACAAGCAAAGCTCTCCCCACCATTTACATAAGAACTGCCACAAGAAAGCCATATCTATCATCAAGGATCCCCACCATCCTGGCCATACTCTTTTCTTGCTAATACCTTTGAGGAGGAAGCAGAGAAGCTTTCTGTCCCACACCAGTAGGTTCAGGAACAGTAGTTACCCTATAACCATCCGGCTCCTGAAACGGTGTAGATAATTTCATTTACCACAACTCTGAACTAATTCTACATCTACAAACTCACTTTCAATGACTCTTTACATAACTTCACTAGAAGAGAAATCAAGTCAACCAGCAAGGCTGTAGTTGAGGCAGCAGAGACAAGATTATCATGGGTGTGGACCAAGTACGTCCAGAGGGGTAGATAGTCGGACTGTGTATACATCTTTTGCAAACCCTTCAGTAGTTGAATAGACACCTAAAGAGTAGACTATCTGTTGGATGGAAGTGACCAACAACTCTGATAGTTTTTGAGCTCAGCAGTAGGAGGTGGTACTTTAGCACTGCTGGCCCACCACCTCGAGGGAGTCTTGAACATAAGCGGGCCGAAACTCCTGAAGACAGGTGGCAGATCAACTGATGATCCCACTGGTGATAGCGCAGGACAGTTAACATCTTAGTCTATGTGTATTTTCAATTCAATTGTCCTCAGATTTTTTTTTGCACAATTTGTCTTCTTTTGTATGGGTTGTTTGTCAGTCTTTGTCTTGTATAGATATTCATAAATTCTATTGTATTTTCCTGTATTTTCCTGTAAATGCCCACATGAAAATGAATCTTAAGATATTATATGATAACATATACAGTATTTTTATTTCTATATAGTTTGACTGTCATAGAGTGTGGAGTAGGTCCTTCTGGTAATTTACAATGACCAATTAACCAACCAAACAGTAAGTCTTTACAAAGTGGTAGGAATCCAGAGCACCTGCAGGAAACTCATGCAGTCACAGGGAGGAAAAAATCCCTGGTCATCGGTATTGTAGTGCATTGTGCTAGACAATAATTTTACTTCTATTTTACTTTGAATTTTGAAAAGAAAATTGAAACTTTTCATTTTGAATTTTTCCACTCCATTCCAAGGTCTATGTCTGAATCATTAGCACATTGCTAGAAATTAAGCTTTGCATGAAATTCTGCCAGGAAGGATCATGCATTCGTTACACTCTTGGAAGCTCAGGATGTGATAACTAAAGGAGTAATTTTAATCATTTTTATAACAGATCTCCAAGTTCTATTTTGCTTATTGTCCATAAAGTTGTCAGTGTAAGAGTTACCATCGAGTATCGAAATGAAAATCTCCAGAGAAAGTCATTGGTGGCTTATAAAATATGAGAATGATCTTTAATGATGTCTTTTTAAAAACTGCACAGGGTTCACTAATCACAGCGAAATGTATTTCTCCCTGAATGCTATAAATATTAGAGGCTGGGACCTTTCATCATTAGGTAATTAACCCAAGTCATGCACCTTGATGCCCCATCACATCCAGGAAGTACAACAGGCAAATGAAATATTAAGTAGTAGCAGCTGTAGTCAGAGGGTATAGAAGTAGAAGGTATAATAGTTGCTAGTCCAAACAAGAAATAGTTTTCAAACTTCTTTTTTAGATATAACCTTTAAGCCAGGGTTTCTCAACCAGGGTTCCATGGGGGATCATTATTAAAAAAAAACATTGTCTGTTGAACTTTGCACAATGCATGATGCTAGTAGTCGCAGTGACTGAGCAGCTCCATTCACAATCTCCCTAGAGGTCTCTCAGCCCAGTATGGCAGCGCGCAGTTGGACCATGTTTATTTGGTTGAGTCCATTCTAATTTCTGACACGTGATTGGGGAGGCCATTGATAATTGCTGAGCACTGTATTGTACAGAGCGGAGAACGGTAGGCTGATAATTTGTGAGTGCTGTATTGCTCGGAGTGGAGGACGGTAAACTGATGAGCAGTGCTGTATTGCTCAAAGGGGAGGACGGTAGGCTGATAATTGGTGAAGGCTATACTGTGTAGAAGGGAGGACGGTAGGCTGATATTAAGTGAGCATTGTATTACACAGAGAGGAAGACAGTAGGATGATAATTGGTGAGCGCTGTACTGCACAGGGGTGGTGTTGGTAGGCAGAGAAAGTGCATCGCCAGCACATGCAATCTTGGAGGGTGGTCACTGTACAGGTGTCTCTGCAGTGTATGCACACACCAATGACTGACCGCCCTCCACGATTGGAAGACTCAGCCACAGCAGAGACTTAATGCCTCCCGTTACCTCACAAGAAGTACGCCAGCCTCTTCTGGGTCCTGGAGACAAAAGCAGTGGGTGGGACTAAAGTAATCAGCCAGTACTATATCTTTAAAATGAAAGCTACTTATGAAAGGGTTTTACATGGACTGGTGATCCAAGTTGTCCTATTCCATTGTGCCTAATCTGTGGCAAACAATTTACAAATGCAGCAATAGCTCCAGGAAAATTGAAAAGACAGTTAATTAAAAATCACAGCCATATGACATGTAAAAGTGTTGATTATTTTAAATGACCATTGGAATCTTAAAACAAACAGATTAAAACTTTTGAAAATAAAGTAAGTCAGTAAAAAGCTTCAGGAAGCAAGTTATTTAGTAACTTTAAGACCAGTTCACTCGAGAATGTTTAAGAAATTGCGTGCAAACCTGGACAAAGAGCACACCAGTCTCCTGCAACATACATAAATCTGGTGGCTTAGCAGAGGAAGAGTTCTCAACAGGGTGTTTGTGCTGTAAATTGCAGGAGTACTTTCAAGAAAATAGTAGGCCAAATTTTGCTAAGTGCTTTGAAGATGAAGAATGGCTGCAGAAACTAGCCTAATTAACAGCTATTTTTTCATCATATGAAGCAGTTGAAGAAACCTCTGCAAGGCCCTGGAGAAAATGCTTTGACTTCAAGTGACAAGATTCTTGGATTTAGAAGGAAACTGAATCATTGGAAAGATCACGTTGCAAAATGAAATCATGAAATGTTTCCACTGCAGCTTAGGCTTGAGAGTGAAGAATGATATCACAAAGTCTTGAGTTTGTTTGAAAATCATCTGAAAGAACTGCAGAACAAAATTCAACAGTTTCAATTTCACCCTTTCAACACAAGTTGATGACTAGGTGAGGGAGCCTTTCTCTGAATCTTCTGCTCAGCCTGAGAACTTGACTTTGAGAAAAGATGAAGAACTTTGTGAGCTGCACTCTGATCATGCACTCAAGATGAGATTTACTGACTTGCTCCTGGACAAGTTCTGGATTTCTGTGAAAGAAGAGTATCCTGCCATTCATAGGAAAGTAACGAACATTTTGTTACAGTTTTCAACTTCTTACATGTGCGAGCAAGCTTTTTCTTGTTTAACAAGTATCGAGAACAAGGATAGAAATTGCTTCATTTCAGTTGAAGGTGAAATCCATGTGTGCTTATCTCAAGTTTGACCCAGAATTGAGGAAATTATTATGTTTGCCTTATGAGTTTTTAAAATTTATGAAAGAGAAAGCTTAACTACTTGTTTTTTTTTCAAGAAGGGTTGGCTAAAAATTCTTTCTCTACACTAAAGAACACTGACAATTATTTTTGGGTTATTATAAATATAACTTACTGATCACGTACCATGAGCTCTAGATACAATAATTTTTATGCAGGGGTTCCCTAAGAAACATAGAAACATAGAAAATAGGCGCAGGAGAAGACCATTCGGCCCTTTGAGCCTGCACTGCCATTCAGTATGATCATGGCTGATCATCCAACTCAGAACCCTGCACCAGCCTTGCCTCCATACCCCCTGATCCCTTTAGCCACAAGGGCCATATCTAACTCCCTCTTAAATATAGCCAATGAACTGGCCTCAACTGTTTCCTGTGGCAGAGAATTCCACAGATTCACCACTTTCCGTGTGAAGAAGTTTTTCCTCATCTCGGTTCTAAAAGGCTTCCCCTTTATCCTCAAACTGTAACCCCTCGTTCTGGACTTCCCCAACATCGGGTACAATCTTCCTGCATCTAGCCCGTCCAATCCCTTTAGGATTTTATACGTTTCAATCAGATCCCCCCTCAATCTTCTAAATTCCAACGAGTACAAGCCCAGTTCATCCAGTCTTTCATCATATGAAAGTCCTGCCATCCCAGGAATCAATCTGGTGAACCTTCTTTGTACTCCCTCTATGGCAAGGATGTCTTTCCTCAGATTAGGGGACCAAAACTGCACACAATACTCCAGGTATGGCCTCACCAAGGCCTTGTACAACTGCAGTAGTACCTCCCTGCTCCTGTACTCGAATCCTCTTGCTATAAATGCCAGTATACCGTTCGCCTTTTTCACCGCCTGCTGTACCTGCATACCCACTTTCAATGACTGGTGTATAATGACACCCAGGTCTCGTTGCACCTCCCCTTTTCCTAATCGGCCACCATTCAGATAATAATCTGTTTTCCTATTTTTGCCACCAAAGTGGATAACTTCACATTTATCCACATTAAATTGCATCTGCCATGAGTTTGCCCACTCACCCAACCTATCCAAGTCACTCTGCATCCTCTTAGCATTCTCCTCACAGCTAACACTGCCACCCAGCTTCGTGTCATCCGCAAACTTGGAGATGCTGCATTTAATTCCCTCATCCAAGTCATTAATATATATTGTAAACAACTGGGGTCCCAGCACTGAGCCTTGCAGTACCCCACTAGTCACTGCCTGACATTCTGAAAAGGTCCCTTTTATTCCCACTCTTTGCTTCCTGTCTGCCAACCAATTCTCTATCCACATCAATACCTTACCCCCAATACCGTGTGCTTTAAGTTTGCACACTAATCTCCTGTGTGGGATCTTGTCAAAAGCCTTTGAAAATCCAAATATACCACATCCACTGGTTCTCCCCTATCCACTCTACTAGTTACATCCTCAAAAAACTCTATGAGGTTCGTCAGACATGATTTTCCTTTGACAAATCCATGCTGACTTTGTCCGATGATATCACCACTTTCCAAATGTGCTGTTATCACATCTTTGATAACTGACTCTAGCAGCTTCCCCACCACCAATGTTAGGCTAACCGGTCTATAATTCCCTGGTTTCTCTCTCCCTCCTTTTTTAAAAAGTGGGGTTACATTAGCCACCCTCCAATCCTCAGGAACTAGTCCAGAATCTAAAGAGTTTTGAAAAATTATCACTAATGCATCCACTATTTCTTGGGCTACTTCCTTAAGGACTTTGGGATACAGACCATCTGGTCCTGGGGATTTATCCGCCTTTAATCCCTTCAAATTACCTAACACCACTTCCCTACTAACTCAGTTCCTCCTAAGGAACTTAGAATCCTAAGTTCCTAAGATCTGAAAATTACTTCAAAGGGTCCTCGAGGGCAAAAAGTTTGAAAAAGGCTGCTACAAGCAGTAATTAGTTTTGAAATTAAAAGCGCAACTATGTAAATAATCTCCACTGTCTGTGAATGGAGTAGACAGAGAGCTCACAGCAGCAAGACACATAATAGGTCATTTTGGAAACTGACAAAACAGTCACTTAACGAACATTAGTATAGATACCTTGTTAAACAACGTGACATTCATTGATACAATAGGTGAAGTTCAGGGCGCCTCTAAATAGAGTCATCTACCAGCACACAGAAAGAGGCCACTGAGGAGATATGGATTGGAAACTGACATGGAAAAGGGAGCACTGACCAAGCCTATCGGCAAATGGGACTATGTTCTATGGGACTAGGAATCAGATACTGAGACACTTCCAGGTTTACCTCTCTTATCTATGATAAAAGTCTTTTCTCTCCATTCCAAAACACAAAATGGGACATTGTACAGGGGCCTAAGGGTATACATCATGGCGGATGAAAACAAATGAGATGGAACATATGTCAACAGAAACCCAAGAATACTTTACGTCATGATGGGAGGTAAGAATGGATGCAAAGGAATTGCATTTACTGAGGAGGGTGCAATGTTGTCAAGAGGCCAGCCAGGAATAAAATCAGCTGGCAATCATAATGGCTGCCTTTATGTCATTCAGGCAAGGACCACTGCAGGTCCTCTTTTGGAACTGCTCTAAACCCCAACAGGACCCATGGGAGAGATCATTTCAACACTCACCTGTCAGGGAGGCCCTCAGAGCAGCCTTTAAGAAGCAGTGAAATTGCTCACATAGGCTGTGGTATGATGTAGCCCAATGCTGAGATTCCAGGACATTGCAGCCCAGAGCTTGGATATGAATTGGGGACTGTAGTCAGAAGAAATGTTAGATGGGCTGCCAAACCTAACAATCCAGATGCTGACGAATGCTTGAGCCACATCTGTAGATGTCATTGATGTTAGAGGGATGACCTCTGGCCACCAGGTGGAACAGTCCACCATGGTAAGGAGGTGCATGAAACCATGGGGTGGTGTGCAGGGATGGAAGAGGACCAACGAAGTCCAAATTGACATGGACAAACCATTGCTCAGGGACCTCAAAAGGTGCCGATGACACCTGGGCATGAAGGCTAATTTTTGCCTTCTTGCTCTCCACACGGGCTGCAGTGCAATCATATACGTCTTTTCTAAGGGCATGCCACACAAACTTTAGTGCAGCCAGCAGCTTCTGTGATGTGGGAGGTCATGTATGGAGATCATAACAGTCTGTAGGGTCATAACTGCTACACATCGCATCGAACCATGAAGTGAATGGGCTACAGCAGCAGAAGACCATGAACAAACACTCAGTGATCACTTTATTAGGTACAGGAGGTATCTTGTAGTGTGGCCTCTGAGTGTAGAGAATTACACAACTAAATTAATTGTGCAAATAAAAGGAATAACACGGTAGTATTGCACACTAAAAATGCTGGAGAAACTGAGCGGGTCATGCTACATCTGTGGAGGGAAATGAACAGTCAACATTCCTGCCCCGAGCTCTTCACCAGGACTGGAAAGGAAGGTGAGGTGAGGAAGGTGCTGAAGCCAGAATAAAATGCTGAGTGTCATAACTGCTGAGGGTCACCAGTTGAGACATCACACAGAAGAGACGTCCCAGCTTCTGCAAACTTAATGTCAGCCAACCGCAAGCCTGTGACTGCTGTTTGGTAAGCCTGGACCTCTGAGTCAGTAACTTGGTCAGCTGCCATCCTGGCATCGTCAGCCCCTATGTGTACGGCCTCAACGGCTGGCCGTGAGAGGCATCAGCCACGGCATTATATTTCCTCTTGGTATGTTGTATATCAGTTGTTGACTCTAATATGTAGGCCAGTTGGCACTGCTGTTTTGCAGGCCAAGGATTTGATACTTCGACCATCATGTGCATAATGGATTTGTGGTCAACCAATGCTGTGAAATGGCGACTCTCTGGAAGAAAACGAAAATGGCGGACAGCCAGAGGGAGACCAAGGAGTTCACAGTCAAATGTGCTGTACTCCTTTCGGGGACAGAGCTGCTGGCTCAAGAAGGGGAGCAGCTGCCACACACATCCACAGGATAGTCTGAAACATCAGTAGTAAAGGCTATGGGTGCATTGGGGAGCATGTGCACCAATAGGGTCACTTTGGAAAGAGCTTGTTTGGAATTATCAAATAGTCTGGTGATGTCTACAGAGCAGTCAAGCACAGGATTAGGGGTACTGGCTTTAAGCTCAGTACAAGGGGAATCATAAGTTCAGCAGCTCACAGAATGAAGTGGTGATAGAAATTCACCGTGGCTAAAACCCCCTGTAGTTTTTTCAGTAGTGCGGGGCAGAAGGCAGTCCATAATAGCAGCTACATTTGATGGGGAGGCTTTTGCATCTTTTGCAGAGATGCGATGGCTGAGAAAGTCAATGGTTGACAACCCAGACTGGCATTTAGCAAGTTAATAATCAACATGTGTTGGCTTAAGCACTCGAAAAGAGTGCAGAGATGAAATACGTGTTTGGATTTGGATGCATTGGTGACAAGTATGTCATCCAGGTAAACAAAAAGAAAACCTAAGTCTATTAATACAGAGTCCATCAGTTGTTGGAAAGTCTGTACTGCATTTTTCTGTCCAAATGGCATGCGCAGAAACTCGAAGAGGCCAAATGAGATTATCACAGCCATTTAGGGAATGTCCTCTGAGCACACAGACACCAGATGGTAGCCCCTAACTACAAACGTTTGTAGATCAACTTTGGAAAGCAATAACTTTCTGGCTAAATTTGCCAGAAAATCCTGAATGTTTGGAACCATGGAATGATTGGGGGTGGTAGCTTCGTCAAAGCATCGGAAGTCGCCACAGGGGTGGCAATCACCATCAGACTTAGGAGCCATATGGAGGAGCGAAGCCCAGACGCTATTCGACTGGCATATTATCCCAAGTCTTTCCATGTTGGTAAATCCAGCCTTCGCGGTTGCCAGCTTTTCTGGGTCTAGTCTACGTGCGTGGGTACGGTCTGGACATTTCATTACTATTTGCCTTCTCATCCATAGACAATGCCGGCATTACACTCGCTGGAACACCTGTGTCACACAGGAAGTGTCAGCCTGAAAGCGTGTCCATAATGAACAACAGACAACCCTGGCAACTGGATCTCATGGTGTTCACAGATGTCTGATATCCTGATGCGCTGGCACAGTCGAAGCTGCAAGGCGATCGGCACTTCCTAGCATTTGTACCAAAGCCGAGGTTGTGGGCCATCGCTATACCTACTCATGGGGAAGGCTTCGGGAGTAAACCACAAGGAAAAATCCAGAGCTGCAGTCGCTAAGGCAGTCCCACATTGAGTTCAACACTGACTGGCAACTTCTGCGACACTGCTAGTGCCAAACTATACCAGCTCCTGCTGTTCCTTTGCTTTTTCCTCAGCTGCTTGTGGGGGTAGGGAGCTTGCTACATGGGCAACAGCTTGCTCTCCATATTACACTGCCTTGGCTTGTGGGATGCAATATCCACAGTTGACCTCGGCTATATATAGTTATTACTGGCAGTACCTATTTGACGAATAGCAACTAACTGCTTGAAGAAAACACTCTCCCGCAATTGTACCACATACTCTTTACTTTTAAAAAGATCCAAGCAACATGGAAAGAGTTCTGAAGGTGCCCAGCTAGATTTTCAGATGGCAGTAGAACAAACCTTCAAATGCAAAAATATCAATAGATCAATTTGCTGTGTTCTTAGTTGTAGTGTGATTGTACTATAATGGTCATATGTTTCAGCACTGTTTGATAAAGACAGAAATTGGCAAAATATGAATAATTACAACAGTTAGTGTGATCTTGATCTAGGGAAATTATTAAGCATGTTTTGAAATACCTTTTTTGATGTGATCCCGCTGGAGTTGATCCCTTGAACAATCTACTCTGGGTGAAGTTGAGACAGGACCACGAGGCACCCAAACAGAAGTGGCAATATACAAGGTATTTTCTAGGTTTGGAAATGACAACATCTCTTACAATTAAAATTCCATCATCAAGACAGTAATCTAATGTAAATTTGATTTATATTTGGTTTATAATCTTTTAGTTTCAATTGTGTGCTTAGGAGAAACAGGCAGGCACAATAGTAACTTCTAAGAGCCATTGACATGGATTGGAAAGGTATCGGTCACGAGCTGGCAAATTGGATTAGATTGGATGTTTCCTCTTTTCCACTGACGCTGCCTGGCCTTTTGTGCATGCATTTTGAGCATGTTGTTTAGATTTTCTAAGCCTGTAGATTTTCTCGTGTTAGATTGCATGAAGCATCTTGGTCAGCATAAACCAGTTAGGTTGGAGGGTTTGTTTCTGAAATGTCTGTAAGTGATTTTAGATTTCAAACATTTTAAATAATTTTAACAATTTTGTTTATTTCTCGCACAACACGGACAAAATGTTGGAGTAATTCAGCAAGACAGGCAGCGATTATGGAGAGAAATAAACAGTCGATGTTTCGTAACAAAACCTCTTATCAGGATTGGAAAGGAAGGAGGCAGAAGCCAGGGTAAGAAGGTGGGAGGAGGGCGAGGAGTACCAGCTGGCAGGTGAGAGGTGAGACCAAGCGAGGGGGGGAAAGTGAGTGGGGGCCTGGGTGGATGAAGTAATAAACTGGGAGGGAATAGGAAGAAGGAGTAAAGGGCTGAAGAATAAGGAAACTAATAGGGCTGGGCAGTGGACCATTGAATAAAGGGAAGCAAATGGTGATTATTTTATTGATTTTGATAGCTTGAGAGCACAAATTCATTTCTGGTCATAATCTGTGTTCACTTTTCTCGTGGACAGGGTTTATTGCAGCTTTCCCCTGTAATTCCCAGAACCTCCCAGCTTTGTATCCGCACGGCTTTGAGCAACTAGCTGATATTGCTAAACAATCCTTCTTGCAGTAACAGGACAGAAGCTGTGTTGAACCCTGTGGAAGCCGATTTCAGGCTTTACCAGTTTCTATCCAATGGGAGGGAGGAGAAAAGAGAATGTCTGGAGTGGGTGGGATTTTTGTCTGCTTAACCGAGGCTGTGAGAAGTGTAGACCAAGTCCGTAGAGGGTTTACTGGTTTTCACAATACACTGATCTATGCTCACAACTCTGTGCAGTTCCTTACAGTCATGTGCAGAGCAGTTGCTGTAGCAGCAGTACAGTACAAAGGCATGAAATTTACTATAAATTACAAAACAAATAATGTGTGAAAATATAAAAGATTTGCAAGTTGGTGTGATGATGGGGAGAAGGTGGTGTTCCTAAAATGTTGTGTGTGGGTCTTCAGGCTTCTGTACCTCTTTCCCACTGGTATTAACGAGAAGAGGCATGTACTGATGATAGGGGTCCTTAATGATGGATGTCACATTCCCTAGGGCCTGCCCCTTGAAGATGTCCTGGATAGTGGAGGAGGGTTGTGCCTATGTTGGAGCTATCTGTAGCCTCTTGCAATTCTGTGCATTGGAGCTTCCATACCAAGTTTTAATGCAACTAGTCAGTGTTCTCTGCACAGAAATTTTATAGAAATTGCCAAGAGTCTTTGGTTACATACCAAATTACTTCAAACTGTTAACAAAGCATTGGCCTGTCTTCTCTGAGATTGCATGAATATGTTGGACCCGGGATAGATTCTTTGAGATGTCGATGCCCAGCAAATTGAAACTCCTCAGCCTTTCCACCACTGACCCTTGAATGTGTATCGGTGTGGGCTCTCCAAACTTCCACTTCCTGAATTCCACAATAAGTTCCTCAGTCTTGCTGATGTGGAGAGCAAGTTTGTTGTTGCAATACCACTCAATCAGCCGATCTGTCTCACTCCTGCATCTCCTCATCTCCATCTGAAACCTTAACCAACAACCGTGGTGTCATTTGCAAATGAATAGCTGGTGTTTAGAGCTGTGCTTAGCAACAGTCACGAGTGTAGAACGAGTATGATAAACATGCATTATTGAGATACAGCTGTGTTGATTTTCAGCAAGGAGGAGTTGTCATTACTGATCTAACTGGCTGTGGTTTCCTGATTTTAAAAAAACGAGGGTTCAGTTGTAGATGAAGGTACAGAGGCCCAGATTTTGAAGCTTGCTGATTAATATTGAAAGAATGATGGTACTGAATACCAAGCTGCTGTATGTTTCACTGTTGTCTAGATGCTCTAAAGTAGAATGGGGTCAGTGAGATGTCATGCAATGTAGACCTGTTCTGGCAGTAGGTGAATTGCAGCAGTTGGAGACTCTTGCTCAGTCATGAGTTAACCCTTTCTCCAGTAACTTCCAAAGCATTCCATCACAGATGCTGTGAGTGCTCCCAGGCAATAGTCATTGATGCAGATCATCCTGCTTTTCTGGAATGATTTATGCCCTTTCAAAGCAGTGGCAGCCTCGGATCACAGCACTGAGAGGTTGAAGATGGGGATAATTTGAAGAGCCTGTGCTAGCCAAGGTAATTGGTGAAACTTCCCAATTTTAGACCTAGAGTCTGGCTGGTTTGTTGGGTTGGGGCCTGCTCCTTGTGAATTGAATTTACAATAATGCAGATGTGTGGAAAACTTAGCATGAAACAGTTTGGCCTTAAATTGTTTATATTTCAGATTCCATGTCTACTTTTTACAGAGTTTGAGAGAATTCTACCCAGGTTGTTCTGATCTTACCATAGAACCATAGAACACTACAGCACAGAAAACAGGCCATTCGGCCCTTCTAATCTGTGCCAAAACTTTATTCCCCTAGCCCCATTGACCTGCACCCAGTCCATAACCCTCCAGACCTCTCCCATCCATGTATCTATCCAATTTATTCTTAAAACTTAAGAGTGAGCCCGCATTTACCACGTCAGATGGCAGCTTGTTCCACACTCCCACCACTCTCTGAGTGAAGAAGTTCCCCCTAATGTTCCCCCTAAACCTTTCCCCTTTCACCCTAAAGCCATGTCTTCTCATATTTATCTCTCCTAATCTAAGTGGAAAGAGCCCACTCGCATTTACTCTGTCTATACCACTAATAACTTTGTAAACCTCTATCAAATCCCCCCTCATTCTTCTATGCTCCAAAGAATAAAGTCCTAACCTGTTCAATCTTTCCCTGTAACTGAACTCCTGAAGACCTGGCAACATCCTAGTAAAACTTCTCTGTGCTCTTTCAATCTTACTGATATCCTTCCTATAGATAGGTGACCAGAACTGCACACAATACTGCAAATCTGGCCTCTCCAATGTCTTATACAACCTCACCATAACATTCCCAACTCCTATACTCAATACTTTGATTTATGAATGCCAGGATGCCAAAAGCCTTCTTTACAACCCTGTCTGTGATGCCACTTTCAGGGAATTATGTATCTGAACTCCCAGATCCCTTTGTTCCTCCACACTCCTCAGTGCCCTACCATTTACTGTGTATGTTCTACCTTGATTTGTCCTTCCAAAATGCAACACCTCACACTTGTCTGCATTAAATTCCATCTGCCATTTTCTGGCCCATTTTTCCAGTTGGTCCAGGTTCCTCTGCTAGCTTTGAAAGTCTTCCTCACTGTCCACAACACCTCCAATCCTAGTGTCATCAGCAAACTTGCTGATCCAATTTACCACATTATCATCTAGATCATTGATATAGACAACAAACTACCATGGTACCAGCACAGATCCCTGAGGCACACCACTAGTCACAGGCCTCCAGTCTGAGAATCAATCATCCCACTACCACTCTCTATCTTCTCCCACTACCACTCTCTATCTTCTCCCACACAGCCAATTTCGAATCCATTTTACAACCTCTCCATGGATATCTGGTGTCTGAATCTTCTGAACTAACTTCCCACGTGGGACCTTGTCAAAGGCCTTAATAAAGTCCATGTAGACAACATCCACAGCCTCTTCTTCATCTACTTTCTTGGTAACCTCCTCGAAAAACTCTACAAGATTTGTTAAACACGATCTACCATGCACAAAGCCATGCTAACTATCCTTAATCAGCCCATGGCTGTCCAAATATTTGTATATCCAATCTCTCAGAACACCTTCCAATAATTTACCTACTACTGATGTCAAGCTCACCGGACTGTAATTACCTGGTTTACTTTTGGAGCCTTTTTTAAACAACGGAACAACATGAGCTACCCTCCAATCCTCCGGCACCGCACCCGTGGCTAAGGACATTTTTGTCACACTGGCGGGGCATTGGGAGCAAGGGTGGACCCAAATGCAAGACACATCTTGTGAAGTTACTTAGATTTAGTTTATTGTTCGATACCAGGAGAGCAAAGCAGGAGCAGGAATAGCGATCTGGACGAGGACTCAGGACTACGTCTGGGCTGGGACCAAGGGTCTGGGCTTGGACTCGGAATTGGCTCACAGAACTAGAGGAGACATGAAGTGGCTAGGGTATGGACTCCGAGCCAGAGACTGGGCAAGGACCCAGTACCTGGGTCTTGCCTTGGGCTCGGACCCCAGAACCAGGCAAGGACATGACATGGGCTAGGGAGAGGAGGAACATGGGAACACAGAGCCTCGGTCTCGGGGAGCAGGTACATGGAACCATGGACACATACAAAGAACACAGAGTCGGCACCCCTCCTTGGGTACAGGACATAGGGCCAGGACTCATGACCCTCCGCAGGGCAATGGCAAGACGGCCTGACTTACCCCACAGAGGCGAGGACAGGACAAGACAGAACATGACCCCCCACGGGGCAACGGCAAGACGGCCTGACCTACCCCACTGAGGCGAGGACAAGACAAGACAAGACATGACTCCCCGCGGGGTAACGGCAAGACGGCCTGACTTACCCCACGGAGGCAAGGACAAGACAAGACAAGACCAACACGAAAGAACACCAAACAGTACCTATCGAGCTCCAGCAATAGAACTAGACTGAAGTGCAGGCGAGGGCTGCAGACGAGGGCTAGAGGCGAGAGGGGCAGAGAAGGGATTCAGACAAGGGGGTAGGACAGGAATCGCAGACCGCCAGGGCCAGGACTTGACTCAGAACTGGGAAGCCACCAGGGCCAGGACTTGACTTGGTGCTTGAATGCCACCAGGGACAGGACTTGACTTGGTGTTTGAATGCCGCCAGGTCCAGGACTTGACTTGGTGCTTGAATGCCCCTGGAGCCAGGACTTGACTTGGAGCCTCCGGGTGTGGCGAGCTCTCGACTCGACCCAGGAACAATAGACAGCAGTTCTTGATTCCCTCCGGCAGGTTAACTGACGGACCCACCTCGGTGAGGAAACTTTGCAGGTTCGCTTCGGCGAGGTAACTGGACTGTGTTGCTCCGGTGAGGAAGGGCAACTTACCGGCACTCGCTTTGGCAGAGACTAGGCTTGCTCCGGCCAGATGACATTGGCACGCCGCGACTTTGCAGACTTTGCAGATGCTCCCGTGCCCAACGGCTGAAAGCTGGAGACTATAAACTACTGGTTCAGCTGAGCGTTAATTGCCTCTAATCACCAAAGTCAAGGGACATGGGAAAACAAGGAATCAACGGTCTGGATTGTACATAAACAAGGTAAATTTAAAGGGACCCTGATCCGGACCATGACAATTTTAGATATTTCTGCCAGGGCCCCTGCAATTTCTCCACTAGTCTCTTTCAAGGTCTGAGGAAATATCTGGGCCATACCCTCCAAATATCCGGACCTGCTTCTCAGTTTTTTTGCACTACCTTACTTTCCCTTTTCTATATTCTATTTATGATTTATAATTTAAATTTTTAATATTTACTATCGATTTGTACTCCAGAGAGCATGAAGAGCGGAATCAAATATCGCTGTGATGATTGTACGCTCTAGTATCAATTGTTTGGCAACAATAAAGTATAAAGTATATCATGTCAGGTCCGGGGGATTTATCTAACTTTATTCCCTGTAAGGCAGCAAGCACCTCTTCCTCTTTAATCTCTGTATGTTCCATGACACTACTGCTTGTTTCCCTTCCTTCTATATACGCTATGCCAGTTTCCTGAGTAAATACTGATGCAAAAAAATGTTTCAGACCTCCCTCATCTCGTGAGGCTCCACATATAGACAACCACTCTGATCTTTTGTCCCTTACTATCCTTTTACTCTTAATATAGTTGTAGAAACCCTTCAGGATTACTTTCACATTATCTGCCAAAGCAACCGCATGTCTTCTTTTTGCCTTCCTGATTTCCTTCTTTAGTATTTTCTTACATTTTCTAAACTCTTCAAGCACCTAATTTGTTCTTTGTTGCCTATACCTGCTATACACCTCTCTCTTTTTCTTAACCAGATCGCCAATATCCCTTGAAAACCAAGGTTCCCTATGCCTGCTAACTTTGCCTTTAATCCTGGCGGGAACATGCAAACTCTGCACTCTCAAAATTTTGCGTTTGAAAGCCTTCCACTTACTGAACACATCCTTGCCAGAAAACAACTTATCCTAATCCACTCTTCCTAGATCCTTTATCATTTCCACAAAATTGGCCTTTCTCCAATTTCGAACCTCAACTCGAGGACCAGACCTATCCTTATTCATAGTTAACTTGAAACTAATGACATTGCGGTCACTGGACCCAAAATGTTTGCCTACACATACTTCTGTCACCTGACCTGTCTGGTTCCCTAATAGGAGATCGACTACATACTAAACTAAACAAGAAGAAATCATTTCCGGTAAATCCATATCTATAAATACATTTCTTTATTTCCATGCTTCACTGAAGATTAATTATGCTAGGGAAACTTCCAATAAAATCTGTCTCTCACACAGAGCCAACCTATGAACCTCCAAGGCATCTCTGGAGTTAACATCCATCAGAAGTCAGGACCATCCTCAGCTGTTCCCATTCAGTCACCCATGTAAACGAGACTTTAACCATTATAGAACATAGAACATAGAATAGTACAGCACAGTACAGGCCTTTCAGCCCATGATGTTGTGCCGACCCTCAAACCCTGCCTCCTATATAAGCCCCACCTTAAATTCCTACATATACCTGTATAGTAGTCTCTTAAATTTCACTAGTGTATCTGCCTCCACCACTGACTCAGGCAGTGCATTCCACGCACCAACCACTCTCTGAGTCAAAAACCTTCCTCTAATATCCCCCTTGAACTTCCCACCCCTTACCTTAAAGCCATGTCCTCTTGTATTGAGCAGTGGTGCCCTGGGGAAGAGGCGCTGGCTATCCACTCTATCTATTCCTCTTATTATCTTGTATACCTCTATCATGTCTCCTCTCATCCTCCTCCTCTCCAAAGAGTAAAGCCCTATCTCCCGTAATCTCTGATCATAATGCATACTCTCTAAACCAGGCAGCATCCTGGTAAACATACATCAAAGTTGCTGGTGAACGCAGCAGGCCAAGCAGCATCTATAGGAAAAGGCGCAGTCGACGTTTCAGGCCGAGACCCTTCGTCAGGACTCATCCTGGTAAATCTCCTTTGTACTCTTTCCAATGCTGCCACATCCTTCCTATAGTGAGGTGACCAGAAATGGACACAGTACTCCAAGTGTGGCCTAACCAAAGTTTTATAGAGCTGCATCATTACATTGCGACTATTAAACTCTATCCTTCGACTTATGAAAGCTAACACCCCATAAGCTTTCTTAACTACCCTATCCACCTGTGAGGCAACTTTCAGGTATCTGTGGACATGTATCCCCAGATCCCCCTGCTCCTCCACACTACCAAGTATCCTGCCATTTACTTTGTACTCTGCCTTCGAGTTTGTCCTTCCAAAGTGTACCACCTCACACTTCTCCGGGTTGAACTCCATCTGCCACTTCTCAGCCCATTTCTGCATCCTATCAATGTTTTTCTGCAATCTTTGACAATCCTCTACACTATCTACAACACCACCAACCTTTGTGTCGTCTGCAAACTTGCCAACCCACCCTTCTACCCCCACATCCAGGTTGTTACTAAAAATCACGAAAAGTAGAGGTCCCAGAACAGATCCTTGTGGGACACCACCAGTCACAATTCTCTAATCTGAATGTACTCCCTCCACCACCACCCTCTGCCTTCTGCAGGCAAGCCAATTCTGAATCCAGCTGGCCAAACTTCCCTGGATCCCATGCCTTCTGACTTTCTGAATAAGCCTACCATGTGGAACCTTTTCAAATGCCCTAGTAAAATCCATATAGATCACATCCACTGCACAACCCTCATCTATATGTCTGGTCACCTCCTCAAAGAACTGTATCAGGCTTGTTAGACACAATCTGCCCTTCACAAAGCCATGCTGACTGTCACCGATCAGACCATGATTCTCTAAATGCCCAGAGATCCTATCTCTAAGAATCTTTTCCAACAGCTTTCCCACCACGGACGTAAGGCTCACTGGTCTATAATTACCCGGACTATCCCTACTACCTTTTTTGAACAAGGGGACAATATTCACCTCCCTCCAATCCTCCGGTACCATTCCTGTGAACAACGAGGACATAAAGGTCCTAGCCAGAGGCTCAGCAATCTCTTCCCTTGCCCCGTGGAGCAGCCTGGGTAATATTCCGTCAGGCCCTGGGGACTTATCCATCCTAATGTATTTCAACCACTCCACCACCTCCTCTCCCTTATTATCAACAATGCTCCAGAACATCAACCTCACTCATATTGTCCTCACCATCATCAAGTTCCCTCTCATTGGTGAATACCGAAGGGAAGTATTCATTGAGGAACTCGTTCACTTCCACAGCCTCCAGGCACATCTTCCCACCTTTATCTCGAATCGGTCCTACCTTCACTCCTGTCATCCTTTTTTTCTTCACGTAATTGAAGTATGCCTTGAGGTTTTCCTTTACCCTACTCACCAAGGCCTTCTCATGCCCCCTTCTTGCTCTTCTCAGCCCCTTCTTAAGCTCCCTTCTTGCTTCCCTATATTCCTCAATAGACCCATCTGATCCCTGCTTTCTAAACCTCATGTATGCTGCCTTCTTCCACCTGACTAAATTTTCCACCTCACATGTCACCCATGGTTCCTTCACCCTACCATTCTTTATCTTCCTCACTGGGACAAATTTATCCCTAACATCCTGCAAGAGATCTCTAAACATTGACCACATGTCCATAGTACATATCCCTGCAAAAACATCATCCCAATTCACACCCGCAAGTTCTAGCCCTATAGTCTCATAATTTGTCCTTCCTAATTAAAAATTTTCCTAAACGCAAACGATGGGAATTTTGCAGATGCTGGAAATTCAAGCAACACACATCAAAGTTGCTGGTGAACGCAGCAGGCCAGGCAGCATCTCTAGGAAGAGGTATAGTCGACGTTTCAGGCCGAGACCCTTCGTCAGGACTTCGAAGGGTCTCGGCCTGAAACGTCGACTTACCTCTTCCTAGAGATGCTGCCTGGCCTGCTGCGTTCACCAGCAACTTTAATGTGTGTTGCCTGTAAAAATTTTCCTGTCCTCTCTGATCCTATCGTTTTCCATGATAATGCTAAAGGCCAGAGAGCGGTGGTCACTGTCCCCCAGATGCTCACCCACTGAGAGATCTGTGACCTGACCTGGTTCATTACCTGGTACCAGATCTGGTATGGCATTCCCCCTGGTCGGCCTGTCCACATACTGTGACAGGACTCCGTCCTGGACACACTTAACAAACTCTGCCCCATCTAAACCCTTGGAACTAATCAGGTGCCAATCAATATTTGTGAAGTTAAAGTTACCCATGATAACAACCCTGTTGTTTTTGCACCTTTCCAAAATCTGCCTCCCAATCTGCTCCTCTGTATCTCTGCTGCTATTGGGGGGCCCATAGAGTACCCCCAATAGAGTAACTGCTCCCTTCCTGTTCCTGACTTTCACCTATACTGACTCAAAAGAGGATCCTGCTACATTGCCCACCCTTTCTGTAGCTGTAATAGTATCCCTGACCAGTAATGCCACCCCTCCTCCCCTTTTTCCGCCCTCTCTATCCCTTTTAAAGCACTGAAATCCAGGAATATTGAGAATCCAATCCTGTCCTGGTGCAGCCAAGTCTCTGTAATGGCCACTACATCATAATTCCATGTATGTATCCAAGCTCTCATTAGAATGATGAAGTGACAACAAAAGAATTAGAAAAACACCATGGAATGTGTTGCCTTTAAGTTTGGTAGTCTGGTTGCTACAATAATGTGTATCAAGAAACTACACTGAGGGTATTATCAGGCCTGAGATGAAAATGGATTTTTATCTGTATCTCACTAACTGGGACATGTCCAGATTTAGATTGCCATAAGGCTGTAACTTTTAGTAATGTGGACACAGTGAACATTCATTTTCAAAACCAGTTGAACTTCTACATCTTTAGTGCATCCGACTATTTTCCTGTTCTATAAAACTTGCATACTGATTGCTTGGAAGCAAGTCAAACCTAACAATGCATGTCGAGCTTTGGGACACACTGTATGCTCTTAGCTCAGCATCTGCTTGGTTTTGTTGACAGCAGTCTGCCCTTTGGAAGGTTCCAAGACAAGCTCCATACCAAATTGGTCTTGAGCTCACATATTAGTATGGCACTGAACAGTAGAGAAATGTTGGACGTGTTGTCTCTCATTTGTGGGGTACTGTAAATATACTACTTCTATACAGCAGGAAATAAAAAGGCTCATGGATGTAATCTCTTTCATGGCATCCCAAATGAAATGCTTACTGTGTGATCACAATTGCAAACTGGGAAAAGATCATCCAACTTGCACACAGTATGCTCTCACAAACAGCAATGTGAAAAGTGATCATAATATTCCATTTTAATAATATTGATTATATGTTAAATGTTGGCCAGAATAGCTGATGTATTTCCATTACAAAAAGTGTTCTGCCTTTAACAACTTCCTGAGGGGTGAGATAGGGTCTTCATTTCAGAAAACCAACACCTGTATTAAAACAGGATTCCTAAATCCTGTAGGGAACCACCAGCCCAGATTCTTAAACTCAAGTATTCAGAACCTCTTGTTTGAGTCAGAGACAATACCAAATGAGATTGTTAACGCTGGATAGTCATATTGAAAAAGGACAAGGTATTACTATGAACTTCTCCATCAAACATAATAGATTAGCTTGTGGCTCAGTTGGTGCTGCTTGAGGAGTGTTGGTTTTTGCACCTCAACTTGTACATTTAGGTCCTTTAATACAATGTGAAGATGTAATGAGTGCAAACTATATGTGAGTCAGTTATACTTTCCTCTTCAAAACAGGACAGTATCCAGAGAAACACTAATCCTCTTTTTTCTGACTTGTTTAGTAATAACTTGCGTTACTGACCAACATATTTATAGCTGCACCATAATAAAATACTACATTACTACCTCAATTAAGATTTCACAATTTTGCAGGCAACTATCACCAAGCAAGACAGATATTCCATCTGTATTTTTGTATGTAACTATGGCCTAATTATATGCTAAAAATGCCACAATATGTATTTTTAGTTGCTGCAGACAGCAACAGGAGGTGTGTATTAAATATTTACAACCAACTTGATGTGGCCCTGCTGACTTGTAGCTGTGTTTCAACCAGATCCAGTTTCCAGCATGTTTTCAACCCAATGAAAAATCTAAGACATTAACAATGGTAATTAATTGCAAATCCTAACTGTGAATAAGCAGCTTCACCATAAACAGTTCGTGTCATGGTTTTATTGAATATAATTATGGTAATGTATCATTGCAGAAATAACTGGAAATTTTCATAAGCATGAACATGTTAATTTATTTTGATCATTGGCTTCTTAACAGCTTTTTAAATAACTGTAAACAGAGGCATTTTATATACTGAAAATTATGGAACAGAAGATGAGAGAACAGAGGATCAGGATTAGTGAGAGGGAAACATATTGCAAATTGGGGCAAAGCATTTTGGTCAGTTAGCTTTCCCAAATAGGTAGTTACTTTCTTGATCCCAGAAGAAATTACAGTGTCACAGTAGCATTACAAGTGCACAGATGTAATCAGAAGAGAAGTAGAAAGAATAAAAAATAAGTTATCACAAACAGTCTAAGAGGAGGAGGCCATCACTTCCCCGGCTATAGTTTGACTTATTATAGAGCCTGATGGCCAAGGGTAAGAATGACCTCATATAGCGCTTTTTGGAGCAGTGTAGTTGTCTTAGTCTGTTACTAAAAGTGTTCCTCTGTTCAGCCAAGGTAGCATGCAGAGGGTGAGAAACATTGTCCAGAATTGCCAGGATTTTCTGTGGGGTCCTTTGTCTGGCCACAGCCTCCAAAGTGTCCAGCTTGACTCCAATAACAAAGCCAGCCTTTCTAATCAGTTTGTTGAGCCTGTTGGCACCATCCATTATTCCAGCACATCACCACATAGAAGATTGCACTGGCGACAACAGGCTAGTAGAACGTGTGAAGGAGAGGCCTGTATACTATAAAGCAGTGGTCCTCAACCACCGGACCGCAGACTGGTACTGGGCCGCAAAGCATGTGCCACCGGGCAGCGAGGAAACAATATGATTTGGTGATATGAAACGATATGAGCCAGCTGCACCTTTCCTCATTCCCTGTCACGCACTGTTGAACTTGAAACCCGCCCACCCCCATCAGCTGGTCCGCAAGAAGATTGTCAATGTTAAGCCGGTCCACGGTGCAAAAATGTTGGGGGCCCCTGCAAGGACCTCAGTCTCCTCAGGAAGTAGAGGCGACTCTGGCCCTTCTTGTACCCAGCCTCTGTGTTGGTGCTCCACTCCAGCCTGTCATCCAGGTGCATCCCCAAGCTAGAAGGTGGTAGATGAATCCAGGTGAGTGGTAAAGAGCTGCAGAAGGAATCTCATACATGGTACATGCCTCAGCCTACAATCAAGAGGATGAATGGTGCTCTCTCAATCAAGCATTTTTCAGGTTTGAAATTACCACAATCACTTTCTTTGAGGCATGAGTGGCCTAGAAAGGTTTCCTTTGGCATTGAGCAGGCCAGGGAGAATGAGAAGAGACCATGGGGATGAAGGGAAGGAAGACTGTTCTTAGGTGTAAGCCATAACTAAGATTAGAGAGCCTTTAAGGAGCACATTTGTTGGAAAAGAGAATGCAGAGTGGTATGTCTACCCAGAGAAACCGATACTCACTGCTTTCTGGTACAGGGTGACTGAAGTCAGGTCTCCTAGTGCAACAGTCTTCAGTGCATCTCACAGACATTGGATGAATACTGCTTGTACAGTAATGAGACAGTCATCATCCAATGTTGTACACACAAGCATATGCTTAAGATGCTATCCATACAGTCTTGGAAAGGAAGACTCTAAACTCTTCTGCCAATTGGTGTTAGACTTCTTCACTTCACCTTTATTTGATCACAAGCCTTCCAGTGCACAAAATACTTGGTCCTGTTCTTTCTTAGGGTAACACGTCAAAGTCAGCCCCTGTAATGGCACCACACTTAAGGGACCAGCACTGTGGGGGCCAAGAGTTAGAAAATACTGACAGTGATCTCTTGCTCCGGTTATTTCCTACAGCTTCTGGTTCTGCATCATCTTCTCACACAAGTGAAATGCAGTAATGTCAATGGAGGCTGAACTTCATTGCCACTTTATTAGGTACAACTGTTCGTCATTGCAAATATCTAATCAGCTAATCATGTGGCAGCAACCAATGCATAAAAGCTGCTGATTTCCTGGAATTTTCATGCAAAACAGTCTCTACAGTTTACAGAGAATATTGCGAGAAACAAAAAAGGCATCCAGTGAGTGGGCAAAAACACCTTGTTGATGAAGGAGGTCAGAGGAGAATGGCCAGACTGGTTCAAGCTGACAGGAAGGTGACAAAAACAAAATGAACATGTATTACAACAGTGATTTGCAGAAGGGCATCTCTGAATGCACAACATGTCAAATCTAGAAGGGATGAACTACAGGAACAAAAGACCATGAACTTATACTCAATGGCTACTTTATTAGGTACAGGAAGCGGCCACTGAGGGTGTATTTCAATAACGCTTTACTGTGTTATAAGATCTAGTGTGAAATTTTACAATATTGGTATGTATGTGAGGGTATGATGAAGCATATGAATAATAGGACCAAGTCCTGATTGATTGGGCTAACAGCAGGTGAGTGATTGGGTTTAGCGGATTGATACCTGGCAGTGGCTAGAAGTGTTGTTGGTGGGATATGTTGAAGGTATCATTCTTTATCATTCCTGTAGAAACATTAATTTAATTTTGGCATTGTACCCAGATGATGAGGTCTACAATTACAATCTAGGCGTTGATCTACATTCATCTATGTGTCTATCTACCCTTTCATCATGTCAAGGACAACTTGATTCTTTGATATTATGCTTCCAGCTTCTCCACCAGATCCCCAGTGCTAAGTCCAAAATCTAGCAATCCATACACCCATGTTCAGCTATTCTTACTCACAAATTCTCTTCAGAGTAACTCCCAAAGTATACTCCAGCCAGAATCCATTTAAAAGGAGCAAGTCAGCCTTGAGCAATGTATGAGTAATGCTTCTGAGAGCCCTGGCCACAACTTGATCCACGTAGCCAACAAACAGGGTGATCAGGGCCAACGTCATCAGAATGAACAACAGTTCAAAGTGAGGATGCTTGGGCATACATTAAACTGTCGGAATCGCAACATATGTATTTGTTGATAAATTTAACTCTTTTCAAAAGCAGATAGATTTCTGAGGGCAGCCATTAAATATTAAGAATAACAAAGCTAATAAAATGGCAATAGGTGTATAGGACCCACTGAAGTGTTTAAAAAAAGTGTTAACTTCAAGTACAGGTAGCTAGATTAGCAAAAGCCTTAAGGCTCAGAACTGATGAGATATCATGTATGATACTGTATATCCAGATTTTAATTAATAACAAGCTTTTGCTAACTCTCTTTCTGCTGTGTCTCCTAATTTCAATTTTAATTTGAACAGGGCACAAATAAGTAATTTGGTTCTATTGATGTCTGACCTTCCACAACTGAATAAAAGGTGAAATGAGTGGATGATATTCTCAAACTCTGAGCTGCGGTCCATGTCTGTGAATGGCTGCTGGTTCTTCCCCCACCCCCACCAAAGTAACCTTTGTCACAAGGGATGCAGTGTTTAGGAGAAAAAAACCTTAAGTTTTCTCAAGATACTAACCATGTGAATAGAGGGTAAAGTATACAATCTATCACTTTGAAAGTCTGTGGACATACCTGCAGAACTCTGGGGTTTAATGTGTGTATTATTTAAGTATGCTGAGAAAACCAGCGGCCAACATATTGCATTTTCTGGATGCTGATGGCCATCTGGTGATCTGTTAATATTGATCAAAGGTTTTACCTGTGGATGCATGAATGCTGGTGTGAGTACAGATGCCCCCATGTACTCCAGTAAGTCATGTTACTCAAAAAACACTAAGTCCTTTCTTCCAGCTATTAAATTCAGAGAGTGATACAGAATAAGATATGCCCTCTGGCCCATCAGATCTATGCTGACAATTAAGCACCCATTATTACAGTAACCCTACATATCAGAATCAGGTTTACTATCACTGACATACGTTGTGAAATTTGCTGTCTTTGCAGCAGCAGTGCAATGCAATATATAATAGATAAAACTTGTGTATTACGGTAGATATTAAATACTAAAGTTAAATTAGTGCAAAAGTATTTTTTTTAAATAGTGAGGGAATGTTCATGGGTTCAATGTCCATTCAGAGATCATATTGCAGAAGGTAAGGAGCTGCTCCAGATTCCCACTGACTCCCCCCCCAATAAACTCTTCCTTCCAAGTGAGGCAACACTTCACCTGTGAATCTGCTGTTGAGTTCTTCTACTGTATCCAGCATTCACGATGTGGCCTCCTCTACACTGGTGAGACCAAAGGTAGATTGGGGGATTGCTTTGTCAAGCACCTTCGCTCCATCCACAGAAAGCAGGATTTCCCTGTGACCAACCATTTCAATTCCAATCTCCATTCCCATTCCAACATATCAGTCCATGGCCTGCTTACTGCCACGACGAGACTACTATTCCATCTAGGTAGCCTCCAACCTGATGGCATGCATATTGATCTCTCATTTTGGTAAATGTTTGTTTTCCTCTCCTCTTTCCAGCTTCTTCATTTCCCCACTATCCCCCCCACCCCTTACCTCTTCTCCTCACCTGCCTATCGCATCCCACCGGTGCCCCTTCTCCTTTCCTTTCTCTCATGTTCTCCAGCCCTTTAGATTTTCCACCTATTGCCTCCCAGCTCGTTTCTTTGCTTCATCTCCTCTCTTCCACCAACCTGGCTTTACCTATCACTTTCTAGCTTTTACTCCTTCCTCTCTTCCCACCTTTTTATTCTGGCGTCTCCCCCACCCCCCATCCCCCCTCCACCCCCCCCCCCCATTCCTTTCCATTCCCAATGAAGTGTTTTGGCCCAAAATGTTAACTGTTTATACACTTCCATAGATGCTGTCTGACCTGCTGAGTTCCAAAAATAGTTTGTTTCCTTGTTGGATTGGGGGATGCAAGTCTGAATTAGGAAATTAAACAGCAAGATAATCTTTGACTCCAATAATCCTGGGTTTCCAATATTCCTTTGACTTACCTTTCGACCACTTATTCAAATGATAAACGGTTTCTAGTTGCTCCAGCTCCCATTGACTTCTGAGGAGTTTGATTGAGAAGCTGACTACAAGCATGTAGGAGTTAAAATCTCCTGGCTATCACCAAGTGAAGGGCATAAGAGTTCCAGTTACTTCTCTCAGCTGACATTGTCCCTGTGCTCAATGTACTGAGGCTGTAGTAATGGGTGTTTGTGGTGTCTTTCTTAGCAGCAGTTGTTGAGAACCCACTTTCCATGTCCTTCAAGAGACCAACTGACCAATCCTTACTGAAGGAGCTCATTAACATGAACTCTCATGAAGACCCTTGGATGTACTGTACAGGACTGGAAACTGGCCTAACTTAATTACACCCCTAGAAGTGGATTGGCAATCTAACTTCAAGTTCATTTTGAAGTTAAAAAGAGAAATGTTAAATAAAACAGTAAGTGCAAAACTGGTAAGTAATATCCGAATGAAAGGCAGTTTGATTCCTTCCTTCTAACTTCGGCCATTTCTGTTATTTTACAATACTTCATACTCCAACTTAGCAGATTCCATCATAAGGCACATTTATGTTGCAAACCGAAACATGTTGCAAATATACTGCTGGACAGGAACAATAATTGTTGATGTATTACATCACTTTAAAGATTGCATTATGCAATTAATTGTTTTCTGTGTTCCAAAAACATATTAGTGCAAAAAGTTGCAGTGGCAGTCCCTTTTAAAGAAAACCCTGGTAGGAATTTTGCCTTACAGTCTAAGTTTTTCATTAAAAAGTAGCAGAATCTTATAGTAGTAATTGAGAGTTACATTGAGACAGTAATTGCTAGTTTTGACAGCTGTATGCGATGCCAATCTGTAAATCAACAATGAAATTGCAATAACATTAAAATGTGTTCATTATTGGAAATGCCTTTCATATATGTTATTTCATAAGACCAGTTTGTAGATTAGGTATAACTTGCTGGGTACAATGTAAAATAAATTTGTAAATGGAATAAGAAAATAATAATACAAATGGAAATTTTCATCTTTTGCAAGATTCCTTATGTTTTATTCATAACATTAGAATAATATTCCTTTTCAGGTACCTTTCACAGAAACTGATATTTGAGGAAATCTAATTGTGAACCACAGTCCTTTTGTAGAACTGATAATGTGGGAGATATAAACTCCAATTACATTTACCTGTCTGTTAACTTACAAATTGTAATGATGCATCATGTTTATTACTCTGTCAATATAGATTTATATCATCAGTAGGTACTCCTCGGACTTTCATCAAGGCAAAGGGTGAATGAAAAGTTATCATTCACAAGAAATATATTGCTCAGGGTGGTTTAAAGCTCTGTCTTCTTTAATAACTTAAGTGATATTATTAGATAAACACCTCTCAGGATTATTTCAATCTAATTTTTTCTCCAGGATACGTTACGATTAAATGGGCAGTCTAATAATTTTTTAAAAAATCTATGACATTCTGGCTAGCAGGATAAATGCTCATTTCCTAAGCATGTGTTACTTTTATTGCACTGCTGCTGATAACAACACACAGATGTGGTTTTAATTCTGCTGAAAGTAAAGAGTGACAATAAAAATACAATGGGCTACCTTCTTTATGTTACACTTTCTCACTGTATACTACATTCAACTGCAGGATTATCAATTGTATTTAAAATCTATTTAAATTTCTCCTCTGTCAGGAGAGTTCTAAAATCAACCACAGAGTTCTGAGTACAAATCAATCTAAATAGGATCAGTGTAAACTTGGATCTGAAATAGGGTTTATAAGGTCACTCTGAAGAGGTAAAAACTCGACAAAGATCTTTTGTTTCAGCAGGACTGCTGCTTTCCATTCTGCTATGTGTAAACTTCAATGATTTGTAAAACCTTCATAGTTTCCAGACTTGCCATCTGGAAGAAATTGAAGCCTAGATTATCAAAGTCTATATGGATAAAATTGGTTTAAACTCAGATTAGATCAAAAGAAATAGCTGGTGGAGCTGACACTTCTTCACTGATATGAATATGCAATATAAGCAGATGTTTTTGCTGGAGTCACAGAATGATCTCCTCAAATTTTCCCTTTCTGAATCATCTTCCAAACCTTTAACCCTGTCAGAACAGTTTTCAGCCTGTTTTGTCACACCAATATATTACCTTGGCATTAATATGCTTATTCCTGTTGCAACATCATTTAAATGATCTTAACTTTCACTCCTCTCTCAGAGCATTCACTCTGACCATGATTCAATATCATTCAGTTGATGATATCTTGCAAAGTACCAAATACAATTCTTTAAAATCATGAATTCAGTAATGTTGAGCCAACAATTGCAGAAACCCAGATCTTATTAGGGAACTTAATGTAAACAAACCTTTAGGAGGCAGTGATCATAATATAATTGAATTCATACTGCAGTTTGAGAGGGAGAAGCCTAAATCACATGTATCAGTGTCACAATGGAATAAAGGAAATTACAGAGGCATGAGAGAGGAGCTTGCCCAGTGAACTGGAGGAGGATACTAGTGGGAATGATGGTAGAGAAGAGATAGCTGAAGTTTCTGAGAACAGTTCACAAGGCAAAGGATAGATATGTCCTGCAGAAGTAGTTGTTCTCAAATGGCAGTGGTGGGCAACTGTGGCTGACAAGGGAAGTTAAGGACGGTATAAAAGCCAAGGAAAGGGCATATAAAGTAGCAGAAGTGAGTGGGAATTTGGATGATTGGGAAGCTTTTAAAATCCAACAAAAGGCAACTAAAAAAGCTATAAGCAAAAATATTAAATATGAGGGTAAACTACCCTATAATATAAATCAGGATACCAAAAGTTTTTCCAGTTATATAAGGAGTAAAAGGTATGTGAGAGTTGATATTGGACCACTGGAAAATGATGCTGGTGAAGTATTAATGGGGGAATAAAGAAATGGCAGATGAAGTTAATGAGTACCTTGCATCTGTCTTCACTGTGGAAGACACTAGCAGTGTGCCAGAGGTCCGTGAGTGTCAGGGAACAGGAACGACTGCCATTGCTGTTACAAAGGAAAATGTGCTAGGCGAACTTAAAGATCTTAAGATGGATAAGTCACCTGGGCCAGATGGACTACATCCGAGAGTCCTGAGAGAGGTTGCTGAAGAGATGACAGATACATTGGTCATGATCTTTCAACAATCACATGAT